>NC_085054.1:17603720-17941735 GCF_963662255.1 Cinclus cinclus
TTACAGTCCTCCTGCTGGGTCAGCATTGAGACAATGCCCAGCACAAAGTGAGAAGGCAATATTTCCTTGGACATCCTTCATATAATGTGCAAGGTGGGGTCTCTGACCATCTGTTTCCAAAAGATCTTACAAAGTGTTTTGTAGGAACAAAAATTGGTGTACCCTTTCAAGAGACTGAAGTAGTCAAAGAAATGTGATAGCTAATTCAAATCTAGGAAAATGGATTAAAAAAAAATGCAACTAATTTCCAGCCCTTTTTCCAGATGTACTACAGTAAAAGTCCCCACAGCACCGTGCAGACCTCCTGAATGTCACTAAACCCTTCCCCTTTGCTGGCAGCACTTCATGAGGCTGAGCTCCCCTTGCTGAGCTGTTACCAGTGTTGACTGGAATTGTTTAAAGCTGCTCTTCAATTTCAGATTTGTGCTTGTGTTGTTGGCACTGCACTAGAAGCATGTGAGCCCCTCTCCTGCTATTCAGTGATTCCAGTGATGATTGCGGATAAAATTAAACATCAGTGCTCAGAGTCTCTGCAGTACCTCCTGCTCACTGTTCCCAGTAGCTTTGTGGAACTGTTTCACACTGTACAGGAACTCATTTCAAAGGTGGTGTTGGGAAGGAGGCCACAGCTCAGCAGCTCAGATGAAAATTGTGCAATCCCTGAACCACACTTGTGGCTGGAGCTCTTTGCTCCCAGGAAAGTGTTGTATCTAGGATGACCCATTTCCTCAGGGACTGTACCATGCGAGGCCCAGGGCTCACTGTGGTCTTCTGAACTGCTGGGTTTGTTTATTGTGGGCTTTCTCATGGTTCTGCTTGCGTCACTCCTTGATGGAGTTGTTCTCCTACAATACAGTTTGAGCTTTCCACCTTTGGACTATAGGGTGTGCACTGCCTCAGGTTACATCAGTTCCAGCCTTTTTCTGTGTTTGCTTTGCATTTTTCTCTGGACTCATCCAGAACCTGATAAAATAACTTTGTCCTAGGCAGTTACTTTTTTAGAAAAGTTGGAGAGAAAGGGCACTGGCTAGAGAGCATTTGGAAAGGAACTGAGGCGGGCTGTGCCTAACACCCATGAGAGAGTGAATGACCTAACCCAGGCTGGTGGAAAGTGCTCAGCTGTAATACTTTGTAGATTCACCCCCTTTTTGTCATGGTCTTCCAAAGTGTCCCACACTTCACACGGCAGCTATAATGATCTGTGAAAGTTAAGGAAAAGGCTGGGCAAGGACAGTCCTTCAATACCTGAAGGCTTTTACCATGATTTATTCTTCTGTGGTCAGAAAGGGAAAATGTAATTTAGTGGTATAAGAAAATGTTGACTGGGTTAAGTGTGTTCACTTCAGAACACTGAGGTTTTCAAACAATTTGGGGAGAGTGTGTTGAGAGAAGTCTCAGGATGTAATAAACTCTTGGCTGTACTAGGATCCCATGAGTTACCGTCCCAGTTCTGGGAGACCCTACTGTTGCTAAGGGGTGCTGCAACCAAATGACAGAAGGACTTTTAACAGTATTCTTTCTGATATTTGGAATATATTAATAAATTTGGACTACTGAGGTGTATTCAGTGTTTGTCAACTTCTTTAGATGATCTTTGAAGAGAGGCATGTTGTTCTCTGCACTAATTAGAATCTGCATGGTCAGTATGGACATGTTCATGCCATAAGCACCTGGCTGGGGGAAAGCTCTGCTCTCCTTGGGGCTGCCTGGGTGAGTCATTCTCACCATGTTACATTTTGCATTTGGGTTATGTCATATCAGCTCCACCAGCTGGAATTGAGAAATTTGCAGTGATACTAGAAGATTAATTGTCCTATTAAGAGATCATATTATCAGAGAAACAGATTTGCCCCACATTTTTATATCAACATAATACAAGGGGGTATTTTTTCCTCAATATTTTATGCCAAATAATTATTTGATTGCTGATCCTGAGGAAATCAAAGATTAATAAACTAGACATTAGTAGCATAACCTCTCTTCTTGTGTGTAAAATTGCTACTAGTATATTTTCTAGGATTTTTTCACTACAAATTTTGGAAGGTTTTAGGGATGGGGTTTATTTCACCTTGGTTTGTTTATCAGTATAAATATTGTAATTTTCATTCTGTTTTGTAAAACTTTATTTGAATCCATGCATCAGAAACAATGGATTAAAATGAATGGATGGTTAGGAGGTGGTAGAAATTAATTTCAGACTTTTGGTGAAAGCTTATATGGTCCTTGCTAGTCACCTTCTGCTAATGCCATTGTTCTGTAAATGTATTAACAGATCTAAATTGTCTTGGCTAATTAAATAGCTACTGCATTTAAGAGAAAGACATTAACATTGTAGTGTGATTCCAGTGTATAGAAGTTGCATGTTTATCCTGTCTATGGTTATGTGACCTAGTGTATATATTATGTTCCACTGAGGACTTTATCCCATCTGCTTAGTCCATGAGACATTCACAGATCACCTCTTGTGTGTGAAGCCAGGGAGATTCAAACTAGGCTGTTTTGGAAATGTTTGGGATGTTTCCAAAAGAAAGAAATCATATTAGTTATTATAGAGCTCCCTTTCTGTGCATATTATCCTAAAAATCAGTAACACAGAGACGTGCTTTAATTCTGTGGAAAGGTTTGATGCTGTGTGCATTTCAATGGAAATAACTTTTGTCTCTGTGGATGTGTTGCTTTATAGCATCAGTCCCCTAAGTATATGTAAAACGTATTCTGCTGGTAAACCACTTCTTGTGTAGTCAATATGCATATTTATTGGTAAAACATATGCTCACTGTCATCTGTCCAATGTTTTACGTGTTACCCAATTTCAAATGAATAGAATAAACCAACTGCATTGGCCTGCATTACATTGGTAAAAAATATTTATTCTCATCACAGGAAGCTCTGAAGCTCACGAGTGACTGTGGTTCCTAACACCAAGCCCAATTAAATAGGGTATAGAATCTTTGCCACGGTGGCAGTTTGGGTTGTGTTCCCTCCATGCAGAGCACAAAGTAACACATTAAGTTCAGCAGCGAGCCCAGAGAAAAGGGGCATCCAAGCATTAATCATTCATTGCAATGCTTCATGAAAGAAATCGCCGTGAAAACAAAAGCAGGAAACTCAACTATTCTGAGAAGCACTTTGAGATAGCACTAGTTTCAGCTGCCAGGTATTTGCACTATCAATCAATATATATTTATTTATCAGTTGAATCATATATTAAAACTCCCAGCTATGCAGAATAAGAGGCAGAAGAGAAATATTGAATGTATACATACAAAAATACTGAAGCCTACTCTTTCTAGAAATAATACATAAATGTCATTTGCTGACAAGAAAAACAGATTGTTGTAAAAGGAACTCCAGCAATGACCTGACATCAGAATCACAATTTCCTGTGTCACAGGTTAGTGAGAAATTGCTTCTTTACAGCCTAACAATTCAAGGAATAATGACCTAACATTGTTCCACTGTGAATTGGGGCCAAGATATATATTTTTGCAGGTAGCAACAAATAAGAACAAACCTTTCAAAGAACTAGAATACATAAATCCTAAAGCACACCAGAGAATTCACCAGTTTTGACATAAGCAATCTATGAACAATATAACCAATTTGAAATATATTAGGTATGATTGCAAATGTTCCTTGTCTCTTCAGCAAAACTGGGCCAGACCTCTGTGGGCAGTACATAGGAGAGCTATTATTTAGGGATTTGGGGTACTTCTGATTCCAGATGTTTGTGCCACTCATTTATTCAACAAATGTAATGGAAATTCACATTGGCTTGATAGAGTTTTCAGACACCTCCTGCTGTTCAGTCAGCAGTCTCATATATCTGTGTCCACATTCTTGGTTCATCACTTTAAGATGTTAGTCAAGATTTACAGCAAAGGATGGATATTTTAGATGCTTGACTTGAGATAATTCACAGACAACTCATTTCTGAGGAAGGCAGGCTACCCCTGAAAATCTGAGTACTGAAAAATTGGAGCCCTTTCCAGAACTCTTAGTATTTATACAACTTTGGCTGTTGTTCTGCAATGCCTGGAAGTGTTATCTGGAGAAAGGGGCCCTTAGTACACAAGAACTCTGAGATGTCAGCAATGCCATCATATTCTTATTTCTAATCCTTTTATTCCTTTACAGCCTCCTAAAACTAGGACTAGCACAAGAGTTCATGCTTTTGCTGAAATGCCATCCGGCATGGAAGATTTGTAATTCCTCCAAAAGACAAAGAAAGTGATTTATAAAAGTAAGTAAGATGAGATAATTTTGAATGCTTTATATACCCTTAAAGTCAGGGTAGAATAAAGCAGACTGAGCTCTGGCAAAGGATTTCTTTGTGAGACAGTATTATCTGGTAGCCTGAATTTGGGTCTATGAATTAGGATTTCCTTTCCAGCTGTATCAGGGATTCTTTATCTGGCCTTGGATTAGATAAGCATTAGAGATCCTAATTAATGGTTATACAACAATGAAGTTTAAATGGATAAAGTTTTTTTGGCTGGGGGAAAGTACAAACTTTTATTACAGACACTAGCCACAGCAGATAATGTTTCAGCAGTCCAACATCGGGGTAAATCAGTGCAAATTATTCATCAGTATATATACACTGTGTCTATCCAATATGGTATAATGTGTACAGCACCAGGTTATACATTTTGAACTGACAAGGATTTCTATTTTTCTTCAAAACCTAACAAATGTTCTCTTCCTGGAGTAGAATGAAAAGTCTTCTTGTTAGTTTTCCCTCATGAAATATAAATATAGCTTCCAACAAATCTCAATGACTTTATATCAATATCCGAGTTTTCCTTCCTGTTCATTGCCAATTCCAGTTGTTTGCAGTTCTTCACGCAATGCCATTTACAGGTATCCCAGTTACTATTCCATGCATTCCTTTGCCTGCTCTCTTCCCCTCCTCCCTATAAGGACACAACAGATTTTGAGTAACCCAATCAACCCTGGGCAAGAGAGAGTTGTTATCTGGGCCTTTGTCAAATCAAGCATTTTGCTGGGGACAGATGAAGCCAAAGGAGTGCTGCAAGGCTGCTGTGCTGCCCTGCTCCTTCCTCAACCCCCCAGGCAGGCAGAGCCCTGTAGCCCATCTCCTGCCTGGCAGAGGGCTGCAGTTAGAGATTGCAGTTAGATTCTGCAGAGAGAAGAGGAATAAAGAATGAGAAACTGCAAAGTATTACGAGAAAAGACAATCCCTCCGTAGCTGCACATTTGTTTTTTACATCTCTGCCAAAGAGCAGTGCTTCCACAGGGTCACTTGTTAATTTTCTGTAGTTTGAACTTGGAGTTGCCAGTCTTAGAGGAAACTGTGCTTCTTTTTTCAGACCTGAGTGAGAAGGGACTTCTCACCATGTGGTAACAGGCTGGGTCTGGCAAGAGCAGCCACTTCTTGAAAACCATGCAGACATGTTGGGCTCCGTGCACTTTGAAGAAGCTTCTGTCCTTCTTCTAAGACAGGTAATGATGGTGTGTGTCTCCCTAGTCCATTGTGAATGGTTTGTTTAGCATTTTACAAGCAGAAATTTCAGTGTTTATAGTCATGTGAATAAAGTCTTGGTCTAGCAGGGCATTTCAATTTGAAGTTGACTAAGATCATGCATGTTCTCTGAAATGAGAGGCAGGCTTCCAAGCAATTTTTTCAGTAAATAGAAGTACCACCTTGTTTGCTGATATAGCATAGAAGTATCATTTCGTAATCACAGAAAACCCTTAGAAGAGTTTATGATATTAGTTCAATATTCATGATCCAGTATAGATTAAGCCTGGCAAAAATGAATCCTTCCAATGCAGAAAAAACCTCCCAGTTCTCCCCTCCAAACCAAATCAAGCATGAAAACAAACAAACAAAACCAAAGCATGAACTATCAGGAAATTAGCATTGAAGTTATAATTTGAACATACTTAAGAGAGAGGAAAAATAAAATAAGGCTTTATCAAAATGTAGAATGCAGGAAGATGCCACCTATCTTGAGAAACTTAACACTGAAGCTTTAAACAAGAGACAACACATACGTGGAGGCAGATAGGAATCAGAGCTGCATATCATCCCCATGAGTATTGTCTCATTGTCTACCCACAGTTACAATCTCCCCCAGGTAACAGTGTGAGTTTAAAAAAAGGGAGGAATTTGCTTTGCCAAAAAATCTTTCCCACTCTCTTAGTAAAATTCTGAGCCAGCATTGCATATGACATTGTTAATTCATTAAATATCGTTGTGATTAATTACATTCTGTAGATATGAGGTGCATTTAGGTTCAGTGCAACTTCATTGACCCCAGAGCTGGTACAGCTGTTTAAATCAGGGCAGAACTGGTCATGTACTACTTCCCACTTGGACTTAAACCAGACATCATAAAGATATGAGTTGCATGAAACAGGGATTTAGGTTTCTATCTCCTAGTGATCATCCCACATGTAATTATTTTCTACATTCTAAAAGAGAAGCATATTTAAATGTGATTTTTTTTTCCCTGGTATCTTCTACCTGTGAGTATCCTTTGGAACATTCAAATGCACCTTTTAATTTATCATAACGATTTATGAAGATTTATAGAAATAAATTCCATAGACACGCAGAACAGAGTGGAGCATTCCCCACTGGTTTTTCAACAAGTTTTTAAGATGTACTTTAATAAGGAATTACAGTCCTTTTTCAGAACTATATCAAACATTTTAATAGCCACATTTGTGCCTTTTGAGACTAGTCTAACTTCCAGATACTTTCCATTGACCAAACAGAAATGGCACAGATCCCAGATTAGCAATCCTGGACCTGGTGGAATGTCAATCTTTTATCATTGTGAGAGGGTTTTTTTTCTTTTTCTTTTTTTCTTTTTTAATTGTGATTAAAAAACCCTCTTTCCTTAGTCCTGAACATTTTTGAATGTATCTTCTATATCCACATGATCCTGCTACAGCAAGTAAGTGCAGGTTATCATGTATCTTTACATCCCAACTTGGTTTCATCCCTATCAAGTTGCACAAGAGCAGGAGGGAAGACCAGAGGGAAGGTTTGCACTTTGACCCATTGTTCATATTTTGGCTCTTTTATGTGTACCAAATGTCAGTCATTCTGTCATCTATTTCATCTTGGACACCTATGGAAGATTAAGAGAGGGCAGTTCAATGAGCAGAGCAGGAGAGGGAAGGATAGATGAGCTACAGCAGGCAGATAATGTAAAAGCCAACTCAAAGTTCTCAAAGACTCCAGCCGTCACCAGCCGTCATCCTTCAGACAAAAAGGAGGAGTTTCCATTCAGGCTTAAAAATCTCCATCTTCTAAAAGGTTGACATGTGAAAATTCTAGAAGGGAAAACTGTCCTTCTTCACATAACTCTGAATTAATCCTGTAATTCTTCCTTCTTTTGATTTTTAACATATTCTTGGCCAACAGTCTGCATGTATACGTTTATAACTGTGCAGCAAGAATTTACAACATATCTAGTGTTATTGTTTTGCCAGCTTGTTTTGATCCATCCAAAACCCCATAATTCTAACCTATATCCCAAGCTGCAAGGTCATCTTTCCCAAGTAAAGTAACCTGGGAATAAAAGTGGGCTTTGTTTTTTGGAGATCAAAGACCTTTTTTGATCCTTCTCTTGGTAACCAAAGGCCCCTCTCCCTTGCATGGTGCTCATCAGTAGTAGGTGCAATGAAACTCCTCTCAGCACAAAACTGTCCACTTGAACAGGGTAAGGTCATGCTGCTGTGCCAGCACCGACTGCATGCGTGCCGTCGAGAGAGGAGGGAATTTCTTTGGATAAAACAGTGAATGTGTATTAATGCAAGACTTTGACAAAAAAGAAAACAAAACAAAACAAAACAAAGTTGCAGTATTGGTGGTCAGCAAAATAACCTGCCTCACAGTCCTTCCCAGGCTATCTGAAAGGAACAAATGGGATTTGGGAGTGTATGGTGAGCCAGTTGCCACCCTCAGATACCAGTCTTCTAATGACATCCGAAAAAGAAAGGAAAAAAAAAAAGAAAAAAAATAAAAATTAATAAAAGATATCTATGCCAAATTTCAGACAGAAGGCACCTAAATTGGTAGCTGGTTTTTAATATTAAATTTGTAATATGGAGCAGTCCAGCCAGGTTGCTTTGCACAGGCTAGAAGAGGAAGGTTTCTGAGTGGTTTGTGCTCATTTTCCACTTGCCCGGACCTGGGGCTGTGTGTCGGGCAAATCCGCTGGCAAATGTTAAGACTGCCCAAGGGACTGAAAGTGAAGCTGGGGGCTCATGTGGCATGCGGTTGCCATGGTACTGGCCATAATCCTGCCGGAGTCAGATACCCTGATGATACGGCGAGTTTGAGCTTGCTCTGGGGTACAGCGCAGTGACCCTTCCCAACAGCATCTGGTTGTTTTAAACTTTTGATAAATTCCATAGCCAAAGAAATCAAAACAAATCAAATAACAAGCCCAACCTGGCCAAAGTCCAAGTTCAGGCTACTGCGTTTCTCGTTGGTACTGCTGTTTTATGTAGATCGGAGCAAAAGCTAAGATACTCGGGGTGGGAGCGGGGCACTTTTTGGAGACTCTTTCTCCTCTCCTCGTAGCCTCAGTCCCAAAACACGAGGATGAAACTAGATTATCGTGCTCCGGTGAGGTTGCTTACCGCGTTTAGGGAGCAATCTTTAATGAACGCGTTTCTGCCCCTAGATGTTCCTGGCGGGTAAAGCCGCCCGTGTGCGGGGATGTTCCGCGGAGCCCTGCTGCCTCCAGCCCTGCTGGGGAGGGGGCTTGGAAAAGTCGCGCAAACTCGCGGGGAAAAAGCAACCACCAAAGTTGGAGGAAAACCACCCCCAGCTCCATCCCGCCTCTGCGAGAGCGAATCTGCACAGGCCAAACTTCGGCTGCTCGGGGAGGAGGGGGCGGCTTTCCCCGAGCAAGGGGGTTTGTGTGGGTTCGCTGCAGATGCGCTCCAGCTGAGCGGGGTGTGCGGGAGCTGCCGGCGGGGCCGGGCTGGCGGAGCGGATCCCACCGCGCCCCACAGAAAGCCCCGCACCCAAAATGGTGCGGTTCGCCGAGGCGAGGGGGCGATCCGGGATGAAAGGGGCTGGGGGGGAGGAGAGAGAAGATCCGGAGCGATGCGCTGCTCCCGCGCCAAAAGGGTGGGAAGGTTTAGATTTCCTTTTTTTTTTTTTTTTTTTTTCCTCTTAAAGGGCGGGTGGAAGGGAAAACAGACCCTAGAGCCTGTTTTCCTCTTGTGTCAGGGCTTGAAAGCGCTCCAGCGTCTTCCTGCAGGCTGCTCAACTTATCCATCGTGTGTACGCATCTGTGTGTCTATCTATTATATACATTAAGTAGGTGTACGTGTGCGCTCCGTGTCCCGCCGGCGGCCCGGGCGGATGAGCAGCAGGAGCCCCGCATCCCTGCACGCCGCCCCCGGCTCTCCACAACCCTCCCTCGCTCGCTCGCTCCCCGCCCGCCTCCGCGGAGCTGCTCCGCGACTGCAGCCCGGAGAGCACCGCGCCGCCGCCGGCATCCGCGGCCGCTTTTGGCGAGGAGAGGAGCGGAGCGGAGCGGGGAGAGGCACAAAAGGGAAGGACGGAGAGAAAGTCCCTCCCACGCCCCCCTCCCCCAAGTTTATGATGGGGGTCCGGAGGAGCAGCGCTGCTCCGCGGCAACCGCTCGTCTGCTGAAAACTTGCTGCTCCGCTTTTTTGGGTAAAGTTGATGCTTATTGTGTCTTTTCATTGTGCTTTTTATTCTTTTTTGTTCTCTTTTTTTTTTCCCTCCTCTTCTCCCGCTTTGGTTGGAGCTGCCCTGCGCTGGTGGGGGCTGTGTGTGAGGGAGGGTACAAATTTGGTGAGGGTCTCTCCTCGCAGCGGGTGCCGGAGGGGGACCTGTCCCGTGTGTCCCCCACCTCGCAGGTGAACGGGGAGGATAGGGCCGCGCGTGTGTCCGGTGTGTCCCCCCCCGCTTTCTCCGTCCAGACCCCTCCGGGACCGCTGTTCCTTGGCCATTGTTTTTCCCGGGGGCCGCGGTGACAGTCCCTGCTGGGACCGCCTTGCCCTGGGTCCCGGAGGACGGCAGGGCTCCCCAAAGCCAGCATTGAGTTTGTCTTTTTTTCAGAAGAAAAATGAAGTTGCCCCCTCGGCTCCTTGTCATCCCCCCATCCGGGAGGGGCAATCTTTCGACAAGTATATTTGCTGAGGAATTTAAAAAATTCCCTGCTGCAACTTGATCCCTGTGTGATGAGGAGCGGCTTGGAGAGACCCGGACTCCAATCCTATTAAGGACTTAGAGAGTTGAGAGTTTTTCCCCCGGACTCGGTGGCTTTAAAACAATCAGGGAGGAGGGGAAGGGAGACGGGCTCATCTAGATGCCTTTTCTGCCTCAAGTGATTGCCATCATTTCCTGGGAAACCTGACTTTTCCAACGCGGGCGCTTAGGGTGATTTATCGGTGGTCCTGCTGCCGGCTTTTTTTTTTTTTTTTTCTGCTGGGCTTATTTATTTATTTACTCATTTAGCTAACCTGCAGCCAGGGCTTCAAAACTTCCCGGGCCGGGGCTGCGGCTTAGGCGCGGTGCGGTGCGCGCAGAGCGGAGCCCCGCGCCGGGACCGGGACCGGGACCGGCTCTGTCCCCGCTCCGTGGCCCGGGTGACCAAATGTGCACTCGGAGGGAGGGAGGGTTGTCACCGCCGGCCGGGTCAGCCCAGTGAAACTTTTGTCTTCCTATAGCTGCCCTCGCATTTCATACTGCCCCAGGTGCTGGAAAAGTTTGTGCGTACGGAAATTAGCATTTTATTGGCGTATGGTGTTTATATTTTTATGGCCACCGATCAAGACACTAGTTGAAAAACCCTGTCTACCCCCTACCAATCCCCTTCTTTTTTCTTTTTGTTTCTTTTTTTTTTTCTTTTCAACTGAGGCTCTTGGGGTGTACAAGAATTTGAAAGTAAGCGTTACTAGCATGTGCATAAAACAGCATTTAAACAAATATTGTATTGACATGTGCTGTGGAGTTGGTGCCAAAAAAGTTAAGTAAATAAGCCATGAAATTCAAAATACACACAAGTGGAAATAGACTGATTTGTTGTAAGACTTGCTGATTTTATCTGTTTGTTTTAGCTACCTTACTTTAAGAAAAACTTCGGAGGTCTTTTTGGGTTTGGTTTGGTTTTGGTTCTTTTGTAGTTCTAAACCTAATAAAATTAACTTCATTAGAAAAGAAACTACATTCATCTGGAAAAGAGGATCTTGCTAAATAATTAAATAATTGTTTATGCTGCTGGGATGTTTGAATTGCATGATAATTGCTGCATACAGCAACTACGGTTGGTGAATTGGTTTGGTTCAGCTTTTCTGATGGGTGGATATGGTAATTTGTACTTTGGCTGGAACTTCAGGAAATGGTGACACCTGTCAAACTTTGCATTGCAATAAAAATGTGGTATTGTCAGTTTTGCAAAAACATTCAACTTTTAAGAAGCAAATTAAATTCATGATGCTTTTCCACTGTAAACAACTCCTGGAAATTTGTCATTTGATTGAATGCATGACCTATCTGTACCACTGAAAAGTGCCTGATTCACTGAAGATGAACTTGTTAATCTATAGGTATGTGTATATCCAACCTCTGGTGTGTGTTTGTGAGAGTTGATCTTTAAAGCAAGTTGAGGTAAGATTTGGTTCATCTCGAATGTTGCTGTTGCTTAAAGTATGTGACTTTGAACTGCCCAGAAATGCAACTGCTGTTCTTCAAAGGCAAACAGATCTCGAGGACTGTTTCCAACTTCCTTTCAATGTCTTTTTTTTTTTTTTTTTCCCCCAGTGTGTCAAAGGGAACGTATAAAGATGGACAAATACTGTTTGTGTTAGGTCATTCAATTAGAGAAAAATTAGAGCCATAGAAGAATTTGAACTAGATGCATATGTCAATATAAATCTAGCATAATTTCATTGAAGCTGCTCCAGGTTATACTTGGATAAAAGAGAACAGAACTTGACCTCAGACATCCAATACATAGCAGCTTGCATTCCCAAATGTCACGCTGAAGTCACATGTAGAAAAGGCAGCCTTCTGGTTGCATATATATAATGAGCAGTATTTTTGTCATTGTTTTAAAAAACAGTTTGAACTTCTATGTCAAAGAACTGATTTTGGTTATGATTTCTGTGATTTTCATGATCTTACAAGTTTTTACCATAACTTCCTTTCAGTGGCCCAGTTGTATAGAAGTTGCACGGGCTCTGGGTCTGTGTGATCAGCTGTATACTGAAAGGGTTATGTGATCCCTACAGTTTTGCCTGACTTGAGAGTATGTTTTTCATTATTGCAATACTTTATTTCTATTGAGAACGTTTGAATTTTTCAGTCCTCTGGACCCACTTTTTTCTCTTTTTTTTTTTTTTTTTTTTTTTTTTTTAAGAATAGGCTAGAACATAGGGCCTAATAGCAGTTGCATTATTCTCATTCTATGTTTGCAAGTACGAAAGACACTTGGTTAACTGCCTGCCCCTGTTTTTGGTGGCCTACTGTAAGCCAGTTGTTTGCCCTGTAGTCTGAAAGGTACACAGATACTTCATGCTTTTGTACTCTGAGAAGTGCTCTGTTCATAGTGAAGTTTCCAGTGCAGATTAGTGAAGGCAGTGGATTCAGTAAGCAGTCACCAAAATCTGTATGCATTTGTGGAGCAAACACCTATCTATTGCCCCATCACAAAGCCTCCACTTAATAATCTGGCCAAGGATTTCAAGGCAGTGAGTTTTTTCAAAGAAGCTACTTAGGAACATTAGATGTGACTATAGCATCAAACTAATTAGTTGCCACTCCATTTCTCTGAAGCTTCTAGGGCTTTATAGAAATGCAATATTTGCACTTCTCACTTGCTGCTAAGGCATTGAGGTTAAGCGTCTCTGCTTTTTGTCTGCTTTCTTACTGATGGGAAGGATTCCAGGGCATTGTTCGAGAGCTGCACAGCCCTCTTATGTACCTGGGTAAATATTTTAAACAGTTGCACATTTTCACAACTTGCCACAAAGCATTAAGTGGTATTTAGGGTTTCCTTTAGCTCTGTTGCCAGGACCCTTTTAAAGAAAGCCAAAACAACTGCAGGTATTTGAGGATTAATTAATACAACACTAAATAAAATAACAGCAAAGAATTGAGTCCTTGTATGAATGACAGCAAGAAGGCATTGTGTTAGAAAGGCAAATAATACATTTGTGCCTGTGCATATCTACACGTATGTACACACATTTGTCTGTGTGCATGGAACATGCACAATTCATGACCTGTGTATACAGCAGATCCCATATATATGCATCTCCTAGAAACTAACTGGTGTTTGGTGTAAAAGGAATGAGAATTGCATCTTGCATGGCAATCTTGATAGTTCAAGAGGCAAAATTGCAGGTTTCCCTCATGAAGAAGTGACTGGAATGGAAATAGTGTGTAATCAGGTCAAATATTCTACAGACCAGTTCCAGTTGGGAGTGAATACATGTTAGATGCATGTAGTCCAGGAGAGGCCACAGAACTTTTGTTCATTCACTCTTGGCTACTGTAAAACCACACCCTTATACCCTTTAACTTCTTGTAAAAAAAGTGAACCCAAATACACTAAAACTGAAATGTATTGCACAAAGGGAACAGGAAAATTGTCCTTTAATTCAGAAGGTCAGAGCTGTAAAAATTGTTAGGGATTTGTGAATATTCAGTACCACTGCAAAAAGAGGCCATGGTGCCTGGAAGTGGTCACCCAAATTAGAAAAAAATTGAAAATAGGCTCCCCTGGGCTCCTATTGTAATGAGTGGAAGCGTTTCTGATACTGTCATGGGCATGACTGCCCAAATACATTAGTCACCGGTGAATCTTTTCTCATCGTTTCACAATTATTTGTGATTGGCTGTCACCTTTCTGCAATTATAAATATTCTAAGAGGAAACAATACAAATTAGAACTGTAGGTACCAGGATCTTTATACTGGATGTATTTCTTTTTACTTTCTAAGTGTTCTTTTTCATATGAAAAGAGTCTTGCAGCATTATCCTTATTCAAGTCTTTTCTTTTTGTATCTACTGGGGAGAAAACCATTAATTTTGAGGAATGGTGAGAGTAAGCCTTAAGCTGTCTTTGACATTTTAGTTTAACTTGAATAGGTTAATTTTTTATTTTTTTTTAAAGAAAACAAGTTGGTGGGAAGTGTGTTTTAACTGTGAGCGCCCGATTTCGACCATTAGCATAAGAAAAAAAGTTTTAGTGCATTTACTATTGTATTGAATGAAGAGTTCCAACAGTCAGGGAAAAGAAAGTAAAAGGCTGTAAAGAAATGATGGTCTATTCAGATTATTCAGCAGCCCAGAGGTCTGGTCATCTGCCTCTGAAATCTGTGATCGGGATATCACTTTTATCTTCCTGTGCCTTTCTCTCGCCTTTTTCACATGTTCACTTTTGTCAAGGTTTATTGATCACGTTTTCTTCTCTGCAAATCTGTGGAAAATTTAATGAACCAAAAACAGCTGAGAAATAAAAGGAACTTTTTATTCATTAGCCACTAGATTGAATTTTCTTCTATAGTCACAACCCTCTTGCCTCCCATGTGCCTCATTGTGTCACTCCTGGAGCAGTTACAGTATGTACAGTGGAGATGGCCACATTATTAATTCTCTTCCAGGGAAAAGTTTGTTTAAAGTTGTGTACTCATGGCAGCCCCACCTCTGCTCCTTGGCTTTTCTCTGCCTTCCTGACATTTGGACTCTTGACTGTGGTGCTTCTGTCACTAAACACCTTTAAGTGTGTATTCCGCAGAACATTTACCTCTTCAAGATTTAAATGTATTTGCTGCCTAGCAGTTAAATCCAAATTTAAATGATTGCAGATTAGTAGTGGTTATTTACAGTCCTGATTGTTTTGGTGCTGTGATCCTTGTTCATTACACATCTGCTTTGCCCTGGTGCTGCCCCAGAGAGCTTTGTGATGTAAATGCTTTTGTTAACTTACAAATAGTTTCAGTATCTAGATCATCTCAGGTGACATATTTAAGTCACTTCTTTTTTCCCAGATGGACTTAAAAAGCTGTAATTAAATGTGGCTTCCAGTATGATTAAGCTTTGCTAACATTTTCCATGGAACGATTTACTTGAACTCTGGCACTTTCTGAACCTGTCACTGGAAGATTTTTCAATAAACCCCCCTTTTAACATTAATTTCATTTCATTTAGTGCAGCTTGTAAGTGTAGGGAAATGAGTTAAAATGAAGCATATATCTGCCTGAGCGATTACTTAGATTTCTTGATTTTAAAGAACTTTACTGCTACCCTATGTTAAAGGCTAAGTCTAAATCCCAGCGGAAGCAAACCCAGAGTTCTGTAGAATAGTCCCAAATACTCTCCTAATGAATAGTAGTATCAATCCCGATACTTTTAAGGGATGATCTAAAAGCCACAAAAGGGACTCTGGACTTGAGTTTGTAATTTCAGCTGCAGTGATGGCACATCTGTAACTGCATCTAGTTTTCTGTGAATGGAATGACTGTTCTGCAGGAGTAGACACTTGCAAGTTTACACTGCCTGTAAATCTAGAGAGAGGACTTGGTGCCCAGCAGAATGAACCTTGATGGAAAAATCTGGGCTTCTGGGGCGGTGGCAGAAATAGTAATAAAAAATCTTCTATCCCCTGTGAAATGTAGGATTTTAGCGTAGATGACACATTCACACGAAACTAATGAAATCTCTCCAGAGGAAGACACCTTCTCTGGGATGCTCTGCTGCACAGTGGAAGCCAGTGCTTGCCAGAGACCAGCACCCTGTGGTCACAGCCCCTCACCCCTGCTATGAGGTGGCAGATACCCCCAGCCGGGGACCAGCTGGTTCTTCCCACAATCTGCGAGGGATGGGCAGCTGCACAGCTTAATTCCTGCGATGGCAGTGCAAAAACTTCCCGTGTTACAAATGCAATTCAGAAGAGTGGAGATGCTGTAATATTACAGTGCTGTGGCTTATATTCATCCTAATTAGGAGCTTAAAATATCCGGCCTCTGGAAGTTAAATCCTGTTTTGTTTAAGTGTCCTGTATATTAGTTGTTCTATTCAAGCAAGCGGATCACCTGGAAATTGTTTAGCATTGTGCTAAGCAGTTTGAGTCTGTCGCTAAAATTAACTGAAAACCCCTTGAAAACATCTCACCATTTAGTTTTTTTTCAGCTTGGAAAGTGGCATCCCTAGCTAGAATCAGTGTATTGCTCCTCTCCATGCTGACCTGAGGGCTCTATTAGAGCCCTTTATCACACTGTCGTTAAAAGCAAAGTCTGTTGATTGCAGCGGTGTTAAAAGAGCATCAGTTCCCAACACCAAGACCGCTCCTTTTCACAGCAATGCCCCTTTGTTTGGGGGACAATGCAATAAGTCAGACAGGACTTTCTGAGCCACCTCTATAAGGAACTGTAAGGGCTGCTGAAGTACACTTGTGTTAAGTTGAATTGATTGAAATTTAATGGCTGTTAGTAGCTATGAATGGTAATGATTTTCTAGAGTATCTTCACCATGCTTGACATTAATAACTGTAGAGTGTATGTGTGATGCTAGTATGTTATTCATTTTTAAAGATGTTTTCTCCCAGCCCTCTTTCCCATAATTTAGTAGTTTTGATGCTTCAGAAAAAAAAAAAAAACAACTTGTGCTTCGAAGAGCACGTACATCTTGTCAACATAATTTTGTGCTCAAGATTTTTATTTTTTCCAATTCTAACATAAATCAGACTACAATATAGTGAGAGTGATGAATTTGTTTTACATGCCATCATGAATTAATGTTATGCAAATAAAAGCTTTACAGGTGCCATGATTTACTTAATAATTTCAAGTTCTAATATTTAAGCTCATTCATTATATTTGAGTAAAAAAAAAACAACACAGCATGTTCATATTTTAAAATGTGAAATGTGAGATTTGTGTGCATTTGCTGTGTGTAGTTGCTGTGTAAGCACATTTGATGGCTAAGAAAGAATCAATCAGTGTTTGCATTCGGCATCCTATGCCTGTAGATGTTACAGAGACATTTCAAAGAGAATAATCAAATGTTTGTATCTAAGGAGAGGAAGATGGTGGTAGAATATCCTTCATAGATACAAAGAAGCAGAAAACTGCCAAAGAAAAGTTTTTTGGCCTTCAGAATTTGAGCAGGGCAGCGGGATTTTTCTATGCAAAGTGGCCTTTATTTCATCCAGAGCAGTTTGCTCCCAGGCCTGCTGCCTTTGCAGGTGAGGATGAACTGAGAAGCTGGTGGGAGCTGGAGGCATCCTGGGTCAAAGGTGAATGCGAAGGTTTTCAGGCTTTGATATAATTTTTAGTATGCTTCCCAAAGGCTAAGGACAAGGGGGAGAAAATTTGACACATAAATACATCTTGAATCTCTGAAGATAAGAATAGATTTTGAGTTTATTTCTCAAAAATTGAGGTCACAGTGGTCTGATGACAGGCTGAAAGCCCATCACTCAATTTTTCTCCCGTTTCTTACTTTTCTTCATTTTTTTTTCCCCAAATGAACAGACAAATTCTTATTTTTGATACATTGTACACATTGCGTCAGTGACAGCATCTTCAGGTTTTGAAGTTTGTGGCCCCGAGATCAAGGTTTAGCACCAGCATTCAGGCCCCCCTGTGTGAGTGGTAGTAATTTTACTGATAATGCCATGAAAGAATCAAATCTCTTAAATCTGGTAATAG
Organism: Cinclus cinclus; assembly: GCF_963662255.1. Classification (NCBI taxonomy): domain Eukaryota; kingdom Metazoa; phylum Chordata; class Aves; order Passeriformes; family Cinclidae; genus Cinclus; species Cinclus cinclus. Next base: position 17,621,403 of record NC_085054.1, read on the forward strand.
TGAAATTAGAAGTGAATCTTTACAAAATGCAAGAGTATTTCTGTGGTTCCTACAGTTCATAGCTGTGGGAATTGAGAAGCATTGCTCCTTGACCTCTTCAAGCCCAGGGGACCATTGGCCAGGGAGCAGAGTGGTACTTGGCTTTTAGTAATTTTGACAACTTCTCCTTTTGCTCTGTGTACTTGAGGAACTCAGGGAAGAAGTTCATTTGGATGGGCCATTCAAGCCAAGGATTTAGCTGGGTGCTAAAGGGCCGTTTGGGAAGTGGCACACAGTGTATGCACCATGATCAAGTTAATTATGTTGCTTTGGCAACCCCAGCTTTGGTATTTCCTAGCTAGGACTCGTTGATGTAATCATATTCCAGTATCTGGCATCATCAGCATTAAAATCTACAAAAACAGGTCAGTGTTGTAAAATAGTAGCGGAAATAAGAGATGGAGCATTTTTCTGAGAGTGTTAACAATTAATTGTTATACAGACTTTGTGTTGAAGTAAGTTTCTGTTTAGAATTTTAAAGTATAATTCCATTGTAGGAAATACATTAGCAATATAATTGCTTTTCCAGTGGACTCCAAGCAATTGTTTTAGAACTCTTTTTCTGGAGAATTTCAGCATTTTGAGGTTTTGTTTCAATTCACAATAAGTCAGATTTGGAAACCTTAAATTTCTTTGTAACTGCAGAAACTGGATTCTTAACTTTGCTCTCTGCTTCTGAGGGTTGTAAGGGAACACAGGGCTGAGCACAGCACATGTGTTTACTGACCCATGTCCATGGCCAAATTTTTCTTCTTTGATTTATTGTGCTCTTGGGGTATTTTTCCCATTTTTTTTCAGAGAAAGGGGAATTGGAGGGGGGGGAAACGTTGTGCATATTGGGGTTGCATTATCTCAGTGAAGCTTGCAATTCTTTAGAGACCCTGCTGCAACACTCTAAATCTCTGTTTTCTACTTGAGAAAATGTTCCTACTTCTTCATTTTACTCCAAGGCCTCTGGCAGGGCTTGGTAAAATTTAAACTGTGTGTTGGACTTCTTCTGAGAAATTCACTGATGCTGGAGGTGAGTTCATCCCTCTGGGACAAAGCACATGGGGGAAGTGGGCGGTGAAAGGCAGGTCTAGATCTGTGTCGAGAGGACGGGGATGAAACAGGGCAGTGCTGGCAGCTGCTGGAGGTTGCACCATTCTCACAGGAGCATGCAGGGTGAGGGATCTTCCTCTTCTCCCTTCCAGAGGGCATTTCCAAGGTGCAGATGGCAGAGGGATCTTTGCCAATGCATTTGTTTCCTTCAGTCTCTTCTCAAGGTAGAGAGACATCAAGAATCAGACTCCATCCAATCTGTTGAAGGTGGGAGATGAGATGGGCTTTCTTGGTAGAGAGGAACGTGCTGCTTGTGAGTTGGTGTTGCTTTCTGCTGCCCGCTTTGGGCTGGCCCATTTCTGGTCACTGCGGGTTCCTCTGCACTAGTGGTGGCTTTCCAGGAAGGCACTGCCTCAGATCAGCCTGGAAACTTCTGGTGCATTGGGTACAGTCAGGTGATGACATCCTCCAGCTATCAGGCTGGAGGAAGGGGGCACAAAACAACTCAGGACCCCTAACCCTGGTCATTTTGGTATCTTCCTCCTTTGCTGTTGAAGATGCAACTTTTCAGCTTAAGGGGACCTGGCATCACCCCATTTCCTCCTCCTGTTACTGCATGTGGAATAGCTAGTGCATTCAGATCTCCAGTGGGAGTGCAGGACCCTCCTCCAGTGGAAGTGAAGAAGGCAACCACTCAGAATGCCTTCTTCAAAGTGACGTCTCCCTCCTTTCCTCAGCCACTCCTTTCTCCTGGCATGGTGCAACCCAGGGGCTACCACCTGGGACTGGCAAGCTGTCAGCCCTGCTCTAATGAATGGGGAGCAGTTGAGGGGTTCTGATCTGCTTTATATTTTTCCTCTCTTGCTGTGTGTTGTTGGGTTGCTAGGATGATGAGGTCTGTGGTCCTGGTGTGCTTTCTGGGTGTGCTAAACCACTCATCCCACAAACCTCCCATGTAGGCTGGACTGGGAGTCCTTGGTGCAGCAGTTCAAACAGAGTGCAGTGCTGCAGGTGCTCTTTTGCTGGCTGATTGCTTCAGATGTCACACCTATCCTCGGCTTAATGCCTGTACTGTTTCAACATCTCATGTGAGCTAATGCAGTTTAGGCATCACCCATTTCTCTCTCTCTCCCTGGAGGTTACAGATTTCCAGACATCCTTGAGATGGAGTTTTAAGGTCATCAGTGGCATTTTTAGGTCACAGAACTGCAGGACCTTGTCTTCTTGCCAGCTAATCAAATGACTAATTAGTTCATCTATTGCTGCTGTTATCTTCCTCTCTAGCTTTGGTTCAGGTCTGCAGGATGAAGCCTGCTAGGGGATGACAGCTGAGAAATATTTGATTGGAAACTTAGAGGCAGATATGGTCAAGAGACTCCATATAAGCAATCACTGGTGCCTGTGTTAGTCTCTGTACCCCAATTCATTGACATGTATTAATGCATCTGTCAAAACACAGTATTTAAAAACAGCCTTGCTCTAAGCCTTTCTATGATTATGGCAGTGAATACTCAAAATATGCAGCACTCTTAATTCCACTGTAATTTGAGCAATTTCCCCAAGACTGTATTTTTAACAGAGGTAGCTGTATGCATATATTTTGATTTATTTTAATCTATGAGCAATTTTACATCTGGGCACTTTATCGTGCACGCTCTTAAATGCTCACAAATAGGGACTTGGGCAGTACAAGCCTTTGTGTGTATCACAGCTACATTAACCCACTTTATTTCACACTTTTCTCAGGTGTTGATGGCATCTGGTTGTGACAGATGCTTTCTGATAAAGCCTTCAGATCAACATGCCTTTGGAGACATCAGTGCTCTGTGTTGGTACTTGCAGACTGCTGTATCCAAATACTCTTCTTTAATTGTCTTATTAAGTAGAGAATTAAGCTGTGTGCTTTGACTGTTTTGGTGCCAGTGATTCTTATTGCAAGCCTTGGCACGGCACCACGTTGTGTTTTAAAGAGACAGCATCACTTTAATGATGTGGGAATTGAGTTGGAGGATAAAAATCCGCTGAGAAAATGGCTGACTGAAAGTACAATACGTAAAATCTGATTTTATGTTCTTCCCCTCTGACTATTAGGTGGGAGGTTTAGTTCAAATGCCTGTGATGATTTAAGAAATAAAAAGCAGAAATTCTCCCTGCTGCCAGACCACAGGCTCCTCAGTGCCAGACTTGCAGACGAATGTCACATGTTGCTGTATGTTTTGAAAGCATACCATGTGTTATTCTTTAGCTGTCTCAGTCTTCCCCCCCAGCTATATTATCTTCCCCCTAGCCAATCTCACAGAAGAACTTTTAATGAAAAAACTTTCTTCTTCCCCCTGTCCGGCACAGACCCCAGGATGTGTTCCCCTGTACCTGTCACTCCATGTGAAGGTCTCTGCCTGCAAACTTGTAGAACTGTTTTTAACTTGACTTCATGTAACTCTGCCTCTTATGCTTTAAATCAGGCACTTTTGACACTGATATTGCAGCTTATGTTGTGCGTTAGGATCAAGAGCTCACAAATGACTAAACATATGGTTAAAACTTTTTTTCATGAAATATAATATGTTTCAGTTTAACTCAGCTGTGGGTCTAGATAACAAACCTCCACAGTTTGCCATGAGAATAATTGCATTTCCAGAAACAATTTTTTACTCGTTCTTTTCTACTGTCTTGGATTAATGTTTCCTCCAGCTAATGACAGGACTGGACATGCAAACTGGATTAGAGCATAGTGTGAGTAGTATGAGCTGAACATCCTGGCATCTCACTTTATTGCCTACAAGGTTAAGTGGTTTACTGTGAGGTAGCAAGAAGTAAACTGAAAGCAAAAAGGCAAATTAATCTCTTGGCTTCTGTCAGTGACGATCGTGGCTCCCAGGGCATTTGCATCTGAAATGTTGCTTTGCCTGTCCCCCCAGCCTGCAGCAGTGGAGCTTTCCCACTTAGGGTCAACTTGTGTTTAGATGGGAGGTCAGAGTCCAGCCACCCCTCGGGTACCTGGGTGTCACTCCAGCAGTGTGGCCACGGGATGCCGCTCCTCCTCCTGATCTGCAGTGCCAGGATGAACGTGGCAGAAAAGTTGGCAGCAGCAGCCTGGTGCTGTGGCTCTCATGAATGGTAAAGGCTGCTTTGCATTAGAGCTGCTTCCTGGGGCTGCCTGCTTGCAGGAGGTCTGCTCCCAATTTCAGCAGGGATAGGAAGCAGCCAGCACTTGTGCTCGACATCTCTATTAAGTTCACCGTACCAAGAGAAAAAACAGCTACTCGGGAAAGCCACTGCTTGGGTTTCTGCAGAAAAGAGCATTGAGTTGGTCCAGTGGCAGAATTTCAGATCGCATCTCTGATAAACAAGAAACTGCTGGGGAGTAACGTTAGGATAAAGGATAGGGCTGGGAAGACCAGAACAGATGGTGCAAGGGATCATACATGCATCACACCTATGTGTGCTAGTTAGACCACTGCTGAAAACTTGTAACGCTTCATTTGTATTCCTCCTGTTTTTCCTTTTTTTTTTTTTTTTTTTATTTTTTAAAACACTGCCATGAATGGATTTATGCAGGCACCTGCATCCAGCTGTATCTTGTAATTGTAGGTGGTATTTCCACCAGCCCATGAGATTAGGTGGTGCGTGTGCCTTCTGATGTCCCAGTTTGCAAGTGGACTGGTCATACTGGGGACTGAATGGGCCTGCTCACTTATTGTACACAAAAGCTTAGATTTGAATCCATGTTGAAAGGCTGGACCACAGCCTGTGTCTTGAGCATGTTGGGCTTGTAATTCTCTTTCAGTAGAAATGAAAGATTTATTGGTTTTCTATGAAAACATTAATAGAAAGTTTGTGTTTCACATTTAGGTATACTTATGAGTGTGATGCTTGAATGATGAGGTGTACTATATTCAGAAAGAAACCTGGCACCATCCTACATGAGTGCAGGGTTTCTACCAGGCCACGTCTCTGACAGATTGATTTGACAACTCCTACTTTATGGGGACCTCCTCCCTCACCAGTCCCTCATGTTTCCTGGGGAGCTGCAGTGCTCAACTGGACTCAGCAACCCGGCTGTGTTGTAGTGGTACAAGTATTGCAGGGACATGGCAAGTGCCTGTGCTGGGACCACCAGCCTAAGGCAGAGTGACTCTTGTGTACTGAGTTGAAGGTATAGCTTATGTCTATGGGGAGGAAAAATGGGTGTTATGTTTCCCCTCTTAAAGTCAGTGGGAGCTTTGCCAGAGTGTCACAACTTCTCAAATATGGTGGATGGTGGCTTAGCCACTTCATCCACCAGCTCCCTCAGGACCCAGAGCTCAGTGCCTTAGAAATATCAGGAAATGTTGCAGCTCTGGCTCCCTCACCAAGGACATGTGTCTCCTCTTTGTATCCCAGGTTCATGGCCAAGAGCTAGTGGGTGATGACTGCTTTGTGAGACCAAGTGTGACCAGGAGGGCACTTCCTGCCTTGTGTTACCAGTTCCCTCTCATGTGGATCCCTGTGACCTGTTTGTACTAATGTGTTAGATCTGGAGCTATGCCTTGAAACCATCCAGAAGTTGTGCTGGAACAGAATGGCGACTTACCCTGCAGCCTTCCATAACCAGTAATACCCACTGTTCTTCCCTGTGCTTTGTCTGCATACAAGTAGGCAGGGACTTATCAAGATAATTGCTATTAACTGGAAATGTCCACCGTGCTTGGGATTTGCATGGTTAGGACAGACCTTTTCTTTGTAACACTGTCATGGTGGCACACGAGAAGCGACCTGAACCTGATCCCCTTGATGTATGAAAGAACTTGTTGTAAGTTTGATTATTTCCCATGGGGCTTCGAAGAAAGCAATGCTTTCCCTGCCCTTTCCTTATCTGAGGGAGCCCTTCCTGTGGCTGCCAAGATCACCTTACTTTCAGTGCATGTGTGGGACGTGCATGTATTACAGTTCTAGTTGGTAACAATGCCTGTGTGGATTATCTTATAAAAACTATTGCATTACTATGCAGGAGGTTCATGGAACTTTCACTGTCCATTTTTATATGGGAGATTTTTGCCTTAAATTCATTGCTCTTAAGCAGAAGAGCCAAGGCCCCAATAGAAGAGGAGGCTGAAATGTGAAGTTGTCAGTTCTCTGCTCGACCTGTGGTCTGGTACAAAACCACATTTAGCTCCCAAGCAGCCACTTGGCTCATGAGTAGTTGAGGGCCATGAAGGAGTCCCCAAGGAGACAGATGCACGGATAACCTGGTGGCAGCTGGGAAAATACTGTGGGGGAAAGAAGGGGATGTAAGACACCAAACCTGTAGGAAACCAGTCTTCATTAGCCCTGCAACTTGCCTGACTACTTGCACTCTTATTAACTTTTTATTATGGTAAAAGTGACTCGAATAAAAACAGTCTAGGTGCCAAGGGGATAAACAGAATTAAAAGGATTAAGTTCTGAACACTTTACTGCTTTTAGAAAGATGTTATTTGATTTACTACCTTAAGTTAAATGTACATGGCCTAATTACAACTTAATAATGACTTTTGTGGGGTGAAAAACCCCATCTGTTTAGGTGTTTTAGAAGTACTTAAGCCAGAGTACATCATAACTCCAATATGGAGGAGTGGAGCAGCTATCCTTTGTGTCATAAGCTAAATGAGTGCTGACTGGGATTTGAGTCTTCTGGAAGTCAGCATGACCTGCACATGGTGTAGGGATTGATAACAACTCAACATGTGAGATAGCAAGGGAACTATTCCCAGTGTTACCTTAGCTATGTTGCCAACTGTGATTTTTTTGATTGTTTCATTTTTCATAAACTCCTGAGATACTTTAAGATACCTTGTTGGGTTTTTTTAAAATATGTAAGTTTTTGTTTTCTAAAGATAGCTCAGGGAAAGCTGACAGTGGCAATTCTGTTTGAGATCACCTGCAATAAACTCCTCTCCTGATACCTGTCTATGTAGTCAAGCCAAGCTCCTGCCCTTTTTAAGGGTTCAGAGTTGCTCGCAGTTTGCATTGGTTTCATCTGAATCCACAGTGCTTGTTTGTGGCTCTTTCTTCCCTCCACAGCTCCTCACACAGCACACTTGCATGTTGGACAGAGTCCAAATTTCCTCCCCTCCTGGGGATTCCTTTGCTGTTAATTTAAGTGATGGCGAATTCAAACTTCTTGCCAGAGCTTGCTGTTTGTTTTTTGGATGCTTTTTATAGCTGTTCCCTGAGGGGTCAGCTTTTGTCCTTCCCCCACCATGCTTTCTGCTGTGGGGAGAGAGGCCTTGAACTGGAGCTGATCTGTCCCACCTGGCTTTGAATGCATCTCTGACATGGCTTCAGGACCTCACTGTCTTTAACAGTTTTTGAAGACTTTTGCTTTGTTGTTGTTTGTACAAAGCTAAGCTTTATAATAACTTGAGTGTATATGTAATCTTAAAAGCAGAATGAATCATTCATGCCTATAATAGAGTGTGTCTAAGTTGTTATTAGATGGTTTTCTGCAGCACTGTGACCTGATGATTTTAGATGCTACATTAAAGTTACAATTAGGGAGGAAAATTACTATTTTTAATAGGTATGCAAAATAGCTTTTCTCTTTAAAAGTCTTGTGGTGAAGACATGGTGTTAATATGAGACAGAGTGAATGTGTTGAAGAGAAGTGAATGCCCATCTGCTGTAAACCTGAACTGTAGATTTATGGGGTATCTTCTCAAACTGGGGATGTTCACACAGATCAGAGCACAGTCTAAAAAAAACCACTCAGTCTCCTTCCAGGTAGACCAGCAGTAGCCAGGAAAGCTGAAAGGCAGCTCTTCAGTTTGAAGTTAGGTGTGCCTTCTCATTTCCCTTCAAGAGGTCTGCCCTTGTCACCAGAGGGGACTTGAGTGCCTCCCCCAGCCACAAGTTCTGCTTCCCAGGGTTATTCTCCAGGGCCTGTGTCCTGCTGTGAGGTTTGTGCTTGCACAACTGAGAACCCATTTAGTTGTGGTTTTCACCCCTGTCAGCTGCTTTCAGCTGTCTTCCTCTGATTTGTCCAGACAGTTTTGTTGAAGGAGCTGTGCAGCAGGACATGTTCACAGGACAGGAAGGAACAATACTGGCTTTATGGAGATGCACATGTTGGAGGAATGTCCTCTGTTTATGCTTCATTTTGCACTGGGGTCCTGCAGGGCACTGTATTTTCTGTGATCATCTGGGCTGTTGTAGAAGGCAGAACATTTGATTTAGTACAGAGGTTTGTAACACCAGTCACTGCATAGTTTGGTGTCCCATTTTATGTTGAATTGAAAGTCTCTGGTGGAATCTGAAAATCATAGGAATGCTCTGTGATGGCACCTGGTAAACTGGTGGAAATGATGGTGAAGGAGTTCTCCATCATGGCATCCTGGATGGAGAAATAAATCCTCGAGTCTGGAAGCTGTGTGGTGGGCAGGCTCAGTGTTCGGTGAAGGTGACTTGCACAGACCATGCAAGAAGCAGCACAGCACTTCAAAATGGGATTCAAGTAAGAAGAACACCTAGATTATCTGGGCAAAAAAACCCAGAGGAGGGGACATCCAGGATGCAATATCTATTGGGATACTTAGGTCGTCTGAAGTTAATAACTGAGCATGCAGATCATGCAAATTTTCTGCTTTTGGTAACCTAGAAAGACCCCCCCATCCCCTGCAAAAAAAAAAAAAAAAAAAAAGTTTGGTTGCTTGTGCTGTGCTGAGGCAGCAGATGGGACAGAGGACACAGCACTGGCAACTGCAGAAAGTTAATGCATTCAGGTCTGCTTCACTCCATTACAATACAGATTGACAAATTGGAGAGAGTTCAGGAGAAAAAAAAGAAGTAACAAGAGAGCTTGAGGGATTGACTTACAAGAGAAGACCAAAAGAGCTGAATATAGATAACTTGGCTAAAGAATGACAAATGGGGTGGTTGAGATATAAATCTGCAAATATCTGAAGGGTGTAAACACCAAGGCTATGAAGAATTATTTAGAATGGTACAATGGGGTGTAACTAGAAGTAATGGGATGAAATTTAAGAGAAGGCAAATTTCAGTTGAATAATGGGAGATGCTCTTTGACAGTGTGATGTATTAAACCATGGGCTGCTTTTCCAGCAGTAGTCCTGTTGCTCACTGTTTAGGGTACAACCCTGTTTGCTTAAGAAGCCAGAGTTTTCCAGAGTCTTTATTAAGGACAGGTTCAAATCATGCATTTTGTGTCTTACGTATTTGATGCAGAGGCATGCAAACCATACACCAAAGCTGCTGCGCCTCTCCACACACGCACCATGTCTGGGTGTGACATAGCAGCTCCTGGTGTTGTGGTGGAGGTGAGGGCAGCCTCTTGAGCCACAGCTCAGCCCAGGTGGCCCCACTGGCATGGCAAGCTTGGCCAGGTCAGTACTATCTGTTCTTTGATCAGGACCTTCTTTTACCTCCCACACTTCTCCCAACCAGATGCTGTAGTGTTACCTTTTGGGGGTTAGTTCACTTAGGGAATATATATCAAAGTTATGCTGCAGCTCTGTACCAAGAAATTTCCCACTTTGCTGCAAAGAAATCAGGACAAACAAGATCCCATTGAGGCATATGGTCTATGATCTTTTCTAAATCTACAATACTGTACCTTGACGTTTTCTTTAGAAACTCCCATTTCTTCTTCTGCTTTTCACTTCACTTGAAATGCAAACTAAGGTCAGAGGATCACTTTCCTACTGGCAGAACATACTGCATTGTCTGTCATTTTAAAATGTCCTCCACAATATATGAGGAAAGGTTCATTTCTCTACTCTTTATGCTTAATAGTGACTCTTTAATGCATTTTGCTTTTCCTAATCTACAAGGGATAAATTAGATAAGCTAGCTGTGTAAATCAAGTTAGAGTTATCTCAAGTAAAAGGGTAGCATGGGAAAGATGGCAGATTCATGTAAATAGAGAAACAAATGCAGCTGTAGCACTTAGCACACAGTGGCAACTTGGCTATTTTGTTGAAGGACAGAAAACTTTAAAGCACTGGCATTCTTGGAGCATCAATGAGATGAGCTGAAAGTGTCTTTCATAATCGTTCTTAAATGTGTTTTGTATTGCTCATGCTGTCCCTGAAGAGGTCTGTGTCCATACGCTTCAGGGAAATTTCTGAATTATATCCTCTCTCAGTCTGTGGGAAGAATGAACCGCTGAAGGGTTTCATTCTGCTGTGCATGGGGATGATTTTTTTTTAAATTTTTTTCTGAAAAATGCAGTCTCCTCAGTACTGGATTAATTTGGTGGATGATTTTCATGGGCAGTTTTGTATGTGGAGAAATGTCAAAACAATTGTGTCTTCATTGCATTCCTGTTCCTGAGGGCTGTGGTGAGAATACACTCCTGGAGAGGAGAGCTTTGCTTTGAACCACTTTTCACATCCAGACCAAGAGTGGATGTGTGCTCAGACCCTCAGGAGAGCAGCATAACCACTAAGCTACCTCAGGTTTGCCACCTTAATCTAAGTGGTTTCCATCCAGCAGAAATAAATCATTTATGTCAGCATGACTCCGGGATTATTTTTAAAAAATTGTTTGGTTTCACTGTTGTGCGGGAGTATCAGTTATCCTTCCTACCTTATTTCTGAGGCCACTTTAAAAAGGAATTTTAATTATGTGGCTGGGGGTCTCTAATAGCATTTGCAGGAGACATCATTGGAGTTTTTTTTTTTTTCCTGGAGGTTGATTGATGATACCTTTGCACCTCTATTAGTAGACTTAGGCCCAACCTATTTACAAGGCAGACTTTCCAGGCAGGCACTCCTCAAGAGGACAGTGTAAACCTGGTCAGGTTTCTTCTAATTGTTGCTGCAAACTCCTCTGAACCTTGCTAGTGAAAGACATCTTTGCAAAGCCAAGCCTGGAGCAGCTGAAGGAAGTGTTTGGTGGGAAGGGGTACCTTGGAATAAACTGCAGCAAATTTTGGGGTCACCATAGCAGTTCCGGCCAGTTTTTGCTTCACAGCAGGGCTGGATTACGATCTGGAGCATTTGGAGTATTCCCAGCCTCGTTGGTCTGTGTTGGTAACCTGCAGATGAAGGGAGATGGGTGGGAGCTGTGAAGTTGCAGCAGGAGCAGCAGAAATTCAGCTCCCAGAAGCCCTGGCTTGTGAGAGCCAGCCTGTGCAGCATGGGGACTGTAAGGCACAGTAAGCATACATTTTAATCAGTATAAGAAAGGAAGAGGCTGCCCTCCCTCCTTATCTGTTGAGGGCAATGAAAAATCTTGAGCCAGCTTGTGCAGTGGAAGGATTAATTTGCTGTGGATGTTTGATTAATAAAGCAGTAGTTTATCTCACTGCATTTCCCCATAGTAACTGCAAAGGAGTTTCAGATGTGGTGGCCTTTGCCACTCTCCCCCTGCTGTGAAACAGATGTCTCAGTGACTGCCCCTGAAAAGGACAGATCAGCACCCAAACCCTCCTTCTGGCAGGACATGAAGAGAAGACTGAGGGAGGGAGTCAGCCCAAGTGCAAAGAGCATGCCTTTCTTTTCTTTCTGCAATAAGAGAAAACATAAACGTGTGTGCGATGAAAGGCAGGCAATGGAATCAGATTATTTTGACTTAAAATACAGTGTTAGTTTTCTTCAGCAGCATTTAAAGGTGGGAAAGTTATTAGCTAATGTTACTGGACAGTTGAACATTTTCTGTACTGCCTTTTTACATTATCCTTCATTACTCCATGCTAGTGCCCTGCCTTTATCTCTTGCAAGTCCTGCTCCTCGGCCCAGTGCTGAGGGCCTCCAATAGTAAATGTTTATAATGTTCATTTAGCTTTCAGTGAAATCTCTTCCAGCTTTCAAAGAAAGCTCTTTAGTTTGGTCTGCATAGATGTAAGCTTTTGATAGGAGAAATTCCCTGTGTTAGCTAATGGCTTCAGGACTCCAAGTGCTGCTGATGTGCTGTAGTTCAGTGTCCTTGTAAGTTCATGTAAAAACTATGTGCTACCTCTGATTTTGAGTTTAAGCGCTCCATAAGAGTGGATTTAGGCCTTCTATACATGCAGCATATACTAACAGTACCTTATTTTTGTTTATGTATAAATAAGATGTCTCTCCACAAGATATGTTGGAAGCCAAGTATGGGGTTTAAAAAAGGAATAAATAAGCAATGGAACAGTAATTCTGTCATAAGGTGCATTGTGTCAACAGAAGTTTATTTACCTCTTAGAGTAGGAACTGCTCTGACTTGTTAGAGTTTGATGTTGCTTTCTGATATGTTGGATTCTAACATGGCTCTCAGTGACTTTTACATTCTGTTTTCCCAAGAAAAGCCTTATATCACAATTTCAGATATTTTCCTTGGCAAAACTTAGTATTTTACTTATTGTTAGCTGCCATAGGTTACAGATGAGCTAGCTTATGCTTAGAGCTACATAGTTCATTCACTTACTTTGCACATTAATTTAGAAAACTGAGGAGATGGTACCAGCCATAGGTGATGGAAGTTTTTCCTCTTATGCATTCTCATTTCACAACAAATCTAGTAGTGACTGAAGGGCTAAGGAGTGTTTTTTCTTTCCATCAACACCCATACAAGTATTTTTCTCCCATATGTTTCAAAGTGCTTTAAAGAAATGCTTGAATATTGTAGACCAGATGTTTGTGTTAAGAAGCTGAGCCAAAGATGGACAGTCAGGGGTATCAGGACACCTGATTATATTATTGGAGGATGGGGACCCTTGCTCCCTGTCCTGGGAATTAGACCACTGCTTCATGGTCCCCACTTCTGCCCCACTGCAGAAGAGACTTAAGGTCTGCCAGAATTTCAGGACCCTATATTCTAACACAGAACAAAATTTCCAGGATTTATTAGGATGTCCACAAAATCAGCTGTCTTTGCAGTACGTCCACTCTGGATGAATCATTTCTTGTCACTTTTCTCTGACAAGCTGAGAAACTGAGTGGCTGTAACTCTGAGCTGTGTCCTCCATATCTCTCCTGAGGTCCAGGAGGAAAGGGCAGTGCTGGGACCTGCGTTTCCTTGGTGTATGCTGTGGGGTGGGGTGCAGCTCCAGCACGTCTGAGCAGGTGATAAGGCAGGTTTAGCAGTGTCCTGGAAGCTCACCAATGAGGTTGAGCAGCCCAGTCAGTACTGGCTTGCCTTGGACTGGCCAGCCCCAGCCCAGAGGTGCCTTAATGTGCTCCACACACAGCACAGCCGTGTCTGCAAATGACTTCCAGAGCTAGCAGGCTGGGGACTTACACTAGACTAAAACTCCCTTAGGAATGTAGAAATAGAGGTGTGTAATTAGAAGTGAATAATTAGCAAGCAACTGGTGCTAGGCTCCTGAATTGGTCTACCTCTGTTATGGTTTGCACCCATAAATTCTGATAGCTGTTGTAGGGCAATGTGTGTATGGGAGTAGGGAGAGGAGGTGAGAACTTCTGGTAGTGATCAAACTGGATCTTATACTCTGGTTTGTGTTGAGCCAGAAGGGTTTAATTATATATATGTAACATGCAATGAAAAGTAACATGGGTCTTGGGTAGACCATATGTCTTAAGTGCTGCTTGGGATGATTGAGAGCTGCAGAACCAAGCTTTAGGTTTTGGAGATGTGGTTCAGATACAGAGTTGTGCTGGTATCCCTAAACTTTCCTGGTTTTGAAAGACATTTTTGTAGCTGAGGTTTTGCAAGTATGAAGCCTGAAGCCAGCTTAAGGAAAGTTTATGATGTGAAAATTAAGTTTTCTCTAGTAAGCTGCAGTTTGTCAAAACAACTGCACATATTCCTGTTGGGCTAGAGTTTGGCAGGACACAAAGATTGCATCTCTCCCTTTGAATATCCAAAGAAAATGGAAACCTGGCATTTTAATCTTGCATGGATTTCTACACATCCCTTTCAACAGCTGGGATAAGCTCCTCTGCTTTATCACACATTTTCCCTTGTGTTATGAATCACTGCCTTCTCTTCAGGCAGTTCACATACAGGATTCTTCAGTCTTTGGAAGTTCGTGTGTTTGACTAAGGGGAGCAAGAAAAGGTTGTAAAGGGGCTTGCCCAAGGATAAGATAGATCTCAATTTTGGTTGTCTGACAATAAATGAATTGTCATATAATTAAAGATAACTGACATTTCTGCTTTTGGGGGAAGTATTTTGGGAAAATTCACTCAGTTTTCCAACAGAGCTCTTAAGAGGGTCTCACAGAGAGGAAATTCCATACTTTTTTTTCCTCTGGAAGCAAAAAAAAAAAAAACCAAAACTAGCTGTAGCTGATTACTCTGAAATGAAAGAGAACAGCTGTCTGCTTCAACTCCCCTCTCCCAGGGAAGGAGGACTTAAAGCCTCCCTTAAGCTTCATGTAGAGCTTGGATTCATGGAGCTCTCACAAGCTCTGTGCTCCTGCCAGCAGCCTGGGATGGGCATCCCAGCTCCCAGGTGCAGAAGGCAGCATGAGGTGGGGTTTCCTGGGATCAGAGGCTGGGGAGTTTCAGTGTCTTCCTGGACAGCTGCTGAGGAAAGAGGCAGTGTTCTGACCCACTCCATGAGCAGTTACCTCTAAATGATGCACAGCCATGGACATTTCCAGTGTGGACAACCTGACTGTTTCCATTGGAAATCTCTTGTGACAGGGGTTCCTGACCTCTTTTACACAGGTTTTGGTGTATATGCATTGTGTAGCATGTTGCTGATAAAGCTGTACAGTGCTGTTGAGATTTGGAGTATTGCTGGAGCAGAGCTCAGTTGGGGAATCTGCTTTGGAAGGTCACTGTTTGGATAGGAGCTTAATGGTGGTACCCAAGCATTCTAAGCAGGTGATCAGAAAACAAGAAATGTCTGAGTTACTCCCTTTCTGCTGTAGCAATCTCACTATTTTAGAGCTTTCCTTTTTTATGAAACTTGCCCCGTGTGAATTTGCTCACAGCTGTAAGAGCGATTTAGTTCCACTCATTAGTGATGAAGCAAAGGTCCATAATAAAAAAGAAAGAATAATACATCACCTAATGTATTTTCTTCCTGGGCTTGATGCATATGGAGCACTTTAAAGTATTAGTTGTTTTCAGATATAGTAGAAGTATTGTGTGTTTTGGAAAACTGAACTGCGTAAGTAATAGGAGACCTCAGTCACAGTCTTCACTATTAAATCTTTTCTGAGAAGTATGGAGAAACGTGTTTGCTCTGTGTGTGTTTGTGTGAGTTATGAGCTGTGCAGATCAGCAAAATGCAAATTAGCAGTCTTCTACTGTCCTGTCATATCTCGACTCGCAATAGCAGAGTTCAGAAGTTCATTGCTTGGGGGAGGCAAAAAAAAAGGGGGGGGGGGGGGGGGAAGGAAAGTTTGCTCTAACTTACTCGTGCTTTTCTGAAGACTGTCTGGAGCTAAATAACCCCTGGTGAACCTGCATCCTCCACCCCAGCTGCAGCCTTTCAGCTCCAACAAAGACCACTCACTAACTCCAGGAAATGGAGCGGCGCGTGGGTGAGTGGCTGAGTCCGCATTCACACCCTGCCTGTGCTCGGGGGAGCCCAGCCCTGCCTGCAGAACCCTCTGCATGTGCGCCTGGAAAAAAGAATTCCTCACCGGCCACAGAAAGCTGCACTTTCCATTGAGTTTTTTCCAGCAGTGCAGCTTTGTAGAAACCACAACAGAAACATGGGGCTGCAGGATTTTTATTCTTTGCATTCCTCACTGCACAAAAAGCAGCACCAAATGTTTTTCTGGAAGCAGCATTTCCAGCCACGGAGCAATGATTTAGGAGAGTGAGAATATCAGTTTCTGAGAATGTTTAGTTTGGAAAACTTGGGAGATTTGCTTGAGACATCACCAATCTATCTCCTCCACTTCGATTTCTCCTTCTCCACATACATTTATTTAGCCACTGGCTGTTGTTCTTTTACCCTCGAAAAATCTGTTTTGATGCCCCTAAACATCGTCTTCTTTGTTATGCTAAGGCAGGAGATAGAGCGGCATGCAGAGAGAGAGATAAAAGCAGTGTTGTTTTATGGATCCTACGCAGTGTACTTTGCAGGAACTTTAAAAATAATTTGCACAGTGCTCCTCAGTGGGATAAATGTTCTCTAATACCATTTACAAAACATGAACAAAAGAATATTAACAAAGACGAGCAAGCACAGATTTCCTCTTTTCGCAGGTGAAGAAACAAAGCTCTGTAAAACTTATTTGTTGATACAGGGCTGGTCAGGGTTAAAAAGGGTGAGACAGCCTGCAGGGCCATCATGTTCATATATCATGGTAGTTGCAGTGAGATGGGAGTTTAAAGAAGCTGAGAGAAGACGTGTCTGTTCAGCAGTTGATCATTAGACTTTGCTGCTTGTGTGACTCGACATGTTGGAGATGTGTTTAGGTGACGTGGATTTCTATCATTGGGGTGTAAAAACAACCCAGAACCTCAACTGCTCCTGCCAGATGCTGTCATATTTTGTATCAGGGTACTTCATATTTTGTGGTTTTCAAAGAGCAGAAGTTTCCTTGGGAGCTTCAGCACTGCAGCCCGAAATGAAGCAAGTGGGCTATTGTGCCAAGGGGGAGAAGGTCCCCAAAGGAGCAGCTGCGGAGGAATGCCTGACTGGCCCTGGCACTATCCATTTGCACTTTTTATTAAAACCAGAGATTAGTGGTTTAAAAATAGTTACAATAAAACTTGTGAGAAGAGGTTAATGCACTGTAGTTAGAGCTTTGCACATCCCCTGGCTCTGCTGTTCTCCAGCTGCTGCCTGGTGACCTCTCTTGGGAGACAGATGATTTTTAGACTCACTGTACTCAGGGCAATGCTCTTGGTCAGTGGAAGATTCACAGGAATGCTGTCAGGATAGGACTTGCCCTGCCTGGATACCATCATGAGTCCCCCACAGTGCAAATGCCTGCCTTTGAGAGGCTGAAAAACTGTCCAGGCTGCCTTGAGGAGCCACATTCATAGACTTTTCTGGCCCCTCCACTTGCACCAGGATGCCCCAGTCTCTGCTATGTGCGAGGGAATGTATTTAGAATTTTTCTTCTGCAAGGTATTGGTCAAAGGCAACTTAAAAATGATCCAGCTGTTACAATGGTTTTTCTGTCTTTACCCTTCTGGCACTTGTGGTCATACATTGTACACATTTAGGTGCTGAAAACAGATAAACAAATTTTTTTTGTTTTTTAAGTTCCTCCCAGAATTACGTTTTTTGGCTGGATCAGTGCCCTGAACTGGTTGACACTGTGATTGCATCAATGTGAGCACAGGAGAAGATGAGGGCAGGCAGGGCAATGGGATCACGGCATCCCAGGCTCCATTTGGTGTAGGCTGTCTCCTTGGTTGCTGGAACAGGCTGTTATCTCTGGTGGCTGGTGAAGCATAAATTTGAAGATAATTTGTGCAGGAGAGTACAGCAAACAAATCCATTGATAAATTTCCCAAGCCCGTGGAGGTAATCCTGTATCTCAGCTACTACACAACCTAAGTAATACTGTCTCTTATATTTATTTATTTATTTTTTTAATCAGTTGGTTATATAGTGGTTTCACTCTATGTCAGCCATGCTTAGTCGTGTGTCTGCAGTGTGATCCTGCTTATCAGCAACTGGGATTATTCTGTAGCTGGAGCTGAATCTCTCATTGAGCAGCTCCAGGAGGAGGGCTGGTCCCCAGAGGCTGGTCTGAGCAGATGTTCACCAAGAGTTCTGCAGCTTGCAAATGGCAGGCTGATGTTTTTTCCTTCTCTCACTGGACATTTCTGTGTCCTCATAACTGTAGGTACAGCTGCCTTTTCTTCAGTTGCCTGCAGCATCACGACAAAAATTACTTTGGCTTTCAGTGCTTCCGGCTGGGTTGCTTTTCTCCCTACTGTTTGCAGGAACATCCTGGGACACAGACTGACTGTCCTGGCCTAGCCTGTCTACGAGCTGCTCTCTTCTAGCTGTGCTTCAGCCATGTCTCCCAATGGACTTGACAGTAAACTGGAATCATCTGTCTTGCAAATGGCTTTGTCTTTAATTAGAAAATCTTTAATGTCTGCAGAGTCACACATGGGTGCCAGAGTTTGCAGTTCTGTAATCTAAGTTCTGTTGACTTGCTGGTTTTAGGTGTAAAGTTTTAAAAAATTCTCTCCTGAGCCTCAGGATAGTGGTATCCACTGAACTCTGCTAGCAGATTTTCATTAGTTAATTCTGGCCAAAAAACCACCCCCTCTAATTCATATATTTCCACCAGTGAAACACCAAAAAAGCTCTTCAATTAATTTTCTCATCTTCATCCCCGATGGCCAGCAGACTGTTTATTTTCACTGTCTCTGTGCAAGTGCTAATGCATTTTTTTGTTCTGTGTTGTGTTTTTCTGGTTTTGTCCAGTAGTTAGGTATCCTGAGCCTGTGTCATTAGCTTGTTTTCTATTAATGCTGTGCTAGTCCTGGCTGTAGGTAGCTTTTGTGGTCTGGCTGCTGCTGCCAGGTTTTGTGCATATCATATGCTGGGTGGCACTGAGAGAGCAGTATGTGACTCCAAACTGCAGCTTCTTTCTGCTGAGAGATCCTGTGGGAATGCTGTGACTGGAGCCAGAGCAGAAGCCACGTAGGCTTCTTGGTGTACCCTCCCAGTCTCTCTCATCCATGTCCATCCTGTGTTGTGGGAACCTACCTTGCTCCAGGCTTCGAAGGAGCCGTGTCAGAGGGCAGGACCTTGGGTGAGTTCTTTACCAATAAAGCCCTTGAAATTTTTTCTGTTGTTAGAGGAACTAGAAAAGCATAACCATGATTTAGCTTATGGGGTTGTGGAGGAGAGACATAGCCCAAGCCTAGATGGACCACAGGTCTCATGTTTTTTCATGCCTGTAAATTGTTCCTATGTATTATAGCATGAGGAAAGAATGCTGCTTCTTTCCAGAGGATGATATTCCCAACTTTGGGAAGAATTTCATGGACAAAGCTTGTTGAGTTGTGCAGAGAAAACTATTAATGAAATCAAACAGCTTCATGAGAAGCAACACTTAGTGCTTTGTCTGTGAAGGAAACAGACTTTTATGAAAGACTTTGAGTTCTCTGATTTATTTATTTATTTTTCCATTGAATGAGCAGGATTGTTTAAAAAGGGTGGTGAGGAATGCCATTGGGGAAAAGCCCCCTCCTCTACTCACTCATCGATTCTTATAACATTAAAAAAATTAATTTAAATTGCCACTTTCCTCAAAATGAAGTGTAAAGCTTCCATAGTTCTGTTGTTTAATTTCCCAACTGGATATGAAATTAAGGAAATTGTAATTGTTTGACCTCTCGCATCAGGGAGTCTAGGTATTTTTTCATCTGTTCCACTGGAGTACATCTATATGAGAATAATGGCTTCCCTAGAGACTCCATTTCTTGTAAAATACAATCTAATGAATTAAAATACAATCTAATGAATTAAAATGTATCTCCTCTTCTTGGTGCTTTTTTACACTGTGACCTGCCTTGGTTTTGAGTGTGGGGTGGCTCCTGTTGAATTGTCTGAAGGCTCTCAGCATACTTCCTCCTTCTGAATTGTTCTTCCTGAAGTTTGCCCATGGATTACATCCTCTGGCTTGGGTTGGTTTTCTTTCTTAAACAGTTCACTAATTTTTCCTCACTAAGCATTGCTAACGTGCCTTTCACAAACTTGCAGCTTTTTGAGCTTTGATCCAGGAACCTTTCCAAAATCAGCAAATACAACTAAAAAAGCGGGACTTCACACCCCCCCCCACCCCCCTTTCTTTGTGTCCTTTGTTACTGGAGAGGACTGCAGATATTTAGTACCATTTAAAGCCAGAAAAAAAACAAACAAACAAAAAAAACACCAAACAAACAAAAAAACCCCCTCTCATTTGGTGATTTCTCCAAAACACCAGTTGATTATTGTTGGCAGGGATATCACACTGGAAAGGACTAGCTGTTCTGTGTGGTTTTGAGGCCAGAATACTGCTGGGATTATCCCTGATGACTGGGTGGAGCTCACTGGGTACCCGCCTGAGGTCCACAGCGTTCTCATGCAGCACATGGACCTCTCTTGGAGGCAGGGACTAAGTTGACACCAAAGCACCAAGCGCTTCTCCCACAAAAGGTAAAAAACTATATTGAATATCACTGAGAAAGCAGAAGATATTGGTCTTGAGATCTCTGTGCTCTGTATGTCTGATCAGATGGATGCAAGATTTTTCAGGGGATCTAATATACTGTCTTTTAGAAAACAGCTGGGTATGTCAGAGTGTGAAGTAAGGATAAATTCAATTCAAAATTTAAAAAATGCATTCACTTTTAGGGCTCTTACAGAGACTAGGATAGGTGGGAATGGAGTCTGAGCTGACTTGCCACCAGAATAAGTGTATTTTGCTCTTAAAGAGAAAAGGTGAGCCAACATCAGATTCATTGATACATTTAGCTGTCAGTGATTGCAAGGATGAGTTCAGCTGGAGCCATAATCCCTTGCTTAGCTCGTATTTCCCAAACAGGCCACACAAGTGGCCTCGTGTACACCCATAGCAGCTGGTAAAACAGCTCCACTTGCGCAATGGAAGAAGCTGGCAGGAGACGACTGTCAGGAAGGTTTTGCCAGGATTTCATGGCAGAGAGGTGGCTTTGTCAATACCGCACAAAAGTTGGTCCAGATCTGATCAGAAGTCAGGACCTACTCTGTCTCATTTCGGGTATTAGAAGCTCTGATTTATGTAGCATGCGTATCTGAGCTCTTAATATGTAAAAATCCTTGAATTTATTCCCCTTTCTCCAATCCCTTTTAAAGGAGAGGAACTTCTCAGTGTGCCCCAAAGAAGAAAGTGACAATAGGAGTGGCTGTGGTTCAGGCAAGCCCCTCCATCCCAGGCTGGCAGAGGAGGCTCCCAGGAGCAGGGGGATGGCCGGGGTGCTCCATGTGCTGCCTGACCACATCAGTGTGTGCCGAGCTGAGCCGAGCTGAGCAGCAGGATCAGAGCCCTGCCCTGGCCCACAGGCAGCTGCAGGGCAGCCAGCTCGCTGCCAGCATGGCTCTGGCACCGCAGAGAATCGAGCCCTTTGTATCTAACCATCCAGACCTAATACACTGACATGGTCGTCATCAGATACAGTTGACACATGTTTAAAGCGTGTATCTGGCTGCTTTGAACAAGTGGGAAAGTGTTCTTGGACTGCTTTGCTCTCTGCATTTCTACGGAGTTTCCCACTGTCCATTTTCCATAGTTACTTACAGCAATTAACTGGAATCCAGGCTGCGGCGGCTGCATGCATAGTCTCTCAAACCACACCTGTGGCTTTTTTGTGTCACATATAATTCATGACTGAGTGACGCTTCCTGCCTTGTCATCTTTAGTCCTGGATGAATGAATGGTGTAGCTAAATCAGCTTAGCACCGAACTAAAGTGGTGGTTCATGTTTAGCTGTGTCTCTTGCACAAGTCGTGCAGAAACTTATTTGTGTTGGTATGGCTGGGTGTTCACTGGAGGCTCCAGCTCTTTTGATATCGGATCCACTCACAGCTTGCATGTCCTGCCTCAGCTTTATTTTCCCTTCCAGAGGCATAGATACTGCATGAATCACTGTGTCTTTGCAGAGGCTCCAATAGGCAAAGGTATTTGTGCTGAAACCTCACCAGGCTGTAATTAATCTGTAGATGAGAGGAAATGGTTTTGTGACAGCTAAATGAAGACCAAATAATGTGATGTGATGAAAGGTATGCTCAGCAGTTGGATTCAGGATCTGAAGTTATACGAGTTTAGCTTTATGGCGAGCTGAGAAGTGTTTGAAAAAAGAATTGCCTTGAGTCCCACTTAGCAGAAGACAAAAGCAGAGGAAAACCTGCATGTAATTACATATTAATATGCAGAAAAGTGAGAAGAGATTTTAAAAATTACACCCTGTTACTCTGTGTATTTCAAAACATTTGGGATACCTACACATAAACTATATGTGAGTGCAGTACACAAAGGCGTGTGCTTTCTGCATTAGATCTGTGAAATCAGCATACATGCCAGTGAGCAGCCTGTCTTTTCTTTGGGCTCTAGTTATGCTGAGATAGAAGACACATGATAACCTTAACAAAAATATTGCAGTCTTTCGTAAATTAGGCTGAGGAGTTTTTTTTCTCCTCCCGGCCTCCCCCCCCCCCCCCGCCCCCCAGTTTGAATTTGATTTGTTTTGCAGAAGGAAAGAAGTTGCTGATCATCTTGTTTGAAAGTTAAATACTTCTCCAGTGAAAAGTTTTGGGGTTATAATTTTGTTTATTTTTAAAGAAGGAAGTAATATTTTAAAGTCATGTTTCAGCTTGTTCATCATCAGTTACACCTTTGATGCAGGTTCTCTTACATTACTTCATGTGTAGCTGGGACTGGTTTTAGCAAAAAGGCCCAGTGGTAAATGTGGCAGCTTCCCTGTTGCTGGCTCTGACGTGTGGAGCAGGCACTCAGACTTGTTGATGCTGAACATTTCAGGCAGCAGCAGTTAATCCTCAGCTAACTGGATGACCTTCCAAAGCATTGAGATTTCTCATCTCCACTTCTGCAGGATCACAGAATCACAGAAATTTCAGGTGACAGAAAGCTGAGGGGGGGGCTCTTTGTCCCCAGCCTCCAGTCCCAGCGGGGCCTGCCAGCAGCACTTGGTTAAATTGTCATGGCTTGTCTAGTGGAGTCTTGCAGACCTCTTCAAAAAGAGGTGCCTTAGCCTCCTGTGGGTGACCTGGTCCAACACTGCATGGTCTTCCTGGAGAAAACTTTCCTGAGCACCCAGCCTGAGCTCTCTAGGGGGTGTTATGTCATTTGCCATTACCAGAAAAGGTTTGGCTTTGTTAGAGTTATAACTGCAGACTCTTACATTAGGTCATGCATATATGCTTATTTTCTCTTTTATCCTAAGACTTTGATAATGAAACTGCAGTTAGACTGTATTTAAGATAAAACCAGATTAGGATTACCAAATTTCAATGAAATCTTAATTTCACTAGGGCTATATAGTAACTATACCTTAGTAGCATTATAAGACTGTGACAGTATTGTTAGTAGAACTGTGTTTGTTTTCATCACTACCTACCTCTATACTCAGCAGGAACATACCATTTCAGCTTGCTATCCCTAATTTTGATAGCAGAAAGCATTGATTTTTATGACTGGGCAGAGTTGCATAGTGGTAGGAGAATGAATTTGATTCTCTTATGACTTCAGCATCATCAACAAAATGATCAAGTGCTGTAAATTTACATTATAATTATGATGTCAGAAACAATATAACTTGGTTTCCAGGTTGACTGAGAATGTGCCCTGGGAATTTGGAAGAAATATATTTTTCTCATTTGGAAGCTGAATAAGTCCTAACAGAAGTATTTCAAGAATATTTATGTAGTTCAGTGATGTTACACTCAGCAAGTATTTTATAAATAGCTGAAGTTTTAAGACCAGAGCATCTCATTTTTAGCTCCCATTTTATTTACTTGTCATAAATGAACTCAGGACTCTGCACCTTTTGTTTTTTTGCTTCAATATGATTTGCATCCTATAAACCCACAGCAATACTCACTTTTCTCTGAGGTGGAAATTACTCATTTAAGCAAGTGGGTTGTAGATAACTTGAATCTTGAGAAACGAATGTTGAAGGAAAAGCTATGTTTCAGTATTTTGGTTAAGATATAGGATAGTGTTTTCCAATCAGTGTAGAGAATTGGCTGCTGGAATTTTAGGGATACTTTGGAATACCTTGTATGTGCAGAGATGGGCCAGGTATCTTAACTCATTCTGGCTGTATAATTTCTTTAAAGCATCTTGTCAAGGACATCCAAAATCCTCCAGAAGTGAATGAAGGCAATACCTGGGTCACTCTGGTAGAAAAATACACAGTTGTGAAAGATGCTGGCTGCTTCTTCAAGTCACATGAAGGGGACTATTCTTCCTCAAACCAAATCTTTGTGCCTCTAGTGACTCAAGAGTGTCAGAAGGGCTTTGTCTTCAAGATCTTTCTGGTTCTTCCTTAAGGAAGGCCCCTCTCAGTCCTGCTTTAGGTGTTTTCCAGACTGACCTGGAGGAGGTGGTGAAAGCAAAGGGCACGGTGGTGTGGCGAATGATGCCATCTCACATGCCACAGTGGGTATGTGAACTCATCTGCTGTGATGGGAAGCAATAGCCCTTCCAGCAGCAGCTGGTATTGCTCCTGTCAGGGCTGGTGTCCAGTACCAGTCACTTGCTTTGGAAACAAACAGCACCCATGGAGCTGGGCATCCTGGCTTTGCAGCAGCACAGCTCTGTGGGTTTGCTTTCTTACCTTCGTGCCTCTCTCCTCCCCTTCCCCCACTGTTTCTACTATGCTTTCTCTTGTAGACAGCAGTATAGGATCAGACTGCTTTTCATTTCCATCACTTTTCCCTGCTGTGACTGAATCTGTTGCAATTAAATTTTAATTGAGATGCACACTGCTTAAATAGACACAAGACAGCTACAGCTATCGCTAATTAATTTTCTTCCAAAATGACAACATTTAATAATTATATTCCTTGTCACTTACATTATTTATACAAGTTTAACTCTGGGAATTTTTTAAAGACACATCAGCTGTGAAAGTGCTTTATGGTGTTAATCTCCTATAAGGCAATTGTGATTAATTTCAGAAGTGTAAGTATGTTTATGCTGCATTTATTAAAATAGCATGTAGCTCTGCAAGTTTCAGAAAAGACTGAGGTATTTCTACAATAGGTAATAGTGTTTCTGGTTGCAGTATTCAAATTTAGAGAGGCCGTAATGGTAATAATTTGTGCTTCTGTATTATCTGTGATCTTACAATCTCTAAGCACTTTCTGATTATGATTGAACAAGTTCATACCTTCTGCAGAAATCCCTCCCATTTCTCACTTCACCTGACATAGCACAAAGAGATCATCTGCTACCCCCGCTTACAAAAGTCCTTGCCCTCTGCTGCCTTGCTCTAATACTGGGCAAAGAAAATGGCCTTTTTGTATTTTAGTCTGAAGGATCTATCACTGGTTGCTGTCAGACAGGGTGTTGGATGAGTGGGACCATTTGTCTGTTGCAGAGTGACAATCTTTAGGCAGTGCTGTGACAATTTGCGGGTTCTGTCTGTGCTTGAATACATCCTTGCTGCATCATGGTGTTTGCAGAGAGGTTCATCAACCTTCAAACTTCAAACGTTCACAAAACAGGCAGAAATTTCTCAGGACAGCTGTGAAGAGTATTTTTCCAGCCTCTCCTGTAGGGATATATGGCCATGATGTTCCCTCTGCAGAACAAAGGAGCTGGCTATTGAAGGTGAGATGCATCAGCCCTGGGATTTTACTGTCAGATCAGGAAACTTTGGGAATGACTGAAGAATCGGAGGGCCTTTTTTTTCTCAGTGAGGGTCCTGGCTAGGGTGAAAGTTTAAGCTGGAAGCTGCAGCAGAGGGATTTTTTGGGTCAGAGAAATAAATGTGGGAGGGCGGGACAGGCAAGACTTGGATCTCTCAGAGGGCTCAAGACCAGTAAAAGCCAAAACTAGATGTGAAAAGTGGCTGCAAGTACCTGGGTGTGCATATTTTCTCTACTAGCACTGAGTAACTCTTTAGAAATCTTCACACCTTTCTGGTCACTAGCAAAGTAAGCTACTCCGGGGGCAGAGCTCTGGGAAAGTGTATGTTTGCATTTATTAAAAATGTTGGGGATTAGTACTGATGTTGCAGAGCAGAATGAGTTGGATGATGCAACCCCATTTCAGGAAGGTTCAACAGAGAGGTTTTCCAAGGATGGCATGAAAAGCAATTGTACTGTGTGCTGTTGTGATCAGAGGAGGTTAAAATGGTGTGGATCTAGAGGGCTGATCAAATGGACATTTGTAATGACTCAGCCAAAGGAAATTTAATTAAGTAAAATGTTAAATGTGTATATAAGGAAACTCTTCTGTTGGACATTTGGGACTATCATAATTATTACATTAATTTCAGTGTTTTCTTGAAGTTATTTTGATTCATTTTCTAGTGAATATATAAAAAATACATACATATATATATATATATATATATATATATATATATATATATATCCAAAACCATTTACCTCTGTATTAGGATGGATTTGAATGAAAAGCTGTCTGGTCATCTCTCTATCCTCATGTACTGTCACAGCAGCAAAATTGCATTACAAAAGCTTTTCATTGTCACTTCTCTTTATTTTCCCCTCAACTTCGACAGTAGCAAAAGAGACTGGGCAATATTTAGTGCTATTTTGGTATCTGTTTGGTTTCTTATTCAGTGTTGCACTGTGGCAAGGATAGGTAAGCCGGGAAAGTGCACAGAGGACTTTTTTAGAAGCAGTGGAACCTTTTTGCACCTCTATTTTATTCCATTTCTTGGTAGGCTGTAGTTTACTATGCTTTTCCTAAGAAGGTAGTTCAGTTAATTGTTTTTGTGCTTATTGGTAATACAGTCACAATTCTTGGCAGAGACACGAGTCTAAGTAGCACAGTAGCGTGGGACAACAGTGTGTTCCTTCCAAGTGGGCCTGCTCTGGGGGCCAAGGTCTGCTCCATTGCACCTGAAGAGACGGGAATTGTTTATTCCTCTAACAAATAGATCTCTTCCTATGTGTGTTTTCCTGAAGTTATTTACACACAATGTTGTTTACTTTGAGGTCTTGCATGCTCTGTAATTTGCATGTGGCGCTGGGGTTGCGGATGGTCCATTCCTTTGACTGCTGATTCTCACTGTCTCAAACAGCCTTTGGCTGGCTGGCTGTGGGGGCTGGAACCCAAAACACCCTTACAAATTTGGGAAAAGCTCTTAAGTTTTCTGCATGACACTCATACTGAGTGTCCAGGTCCCAGCCAAAGAGCTGGGTAGCAGCCATGTGGCTTTGGGGCTGTGTTTTGTCATTACTGATCAGCAAAAGGGAAGGCCTAAACATTAAGGAATGTTCACAGCTCCCCATCTCGTGTTCTAAAAAATCTCAGCGGGCTGCAGCAGTGAAAGCCAACCCAGCACATGCTTCAGGTCTGTTTCTCTGAAGGCATCTGCTTGAACATATTCTCTAAATAAAGAACAATCTTTGGTTACAACAGTGCTAAGGGAAGACAGCTACTGTTTTCTCAGTATGCCACTAATGACTGAGGAATGTCCAATAATTTTTATTTTCAAAAGATAAGTTTTCTCTGTTTTATTAAAAATTAACATTTGTAAGCATTTATTAGCAATAAACCTGTGAAGTGCTGACTTTTCAGGGAAGGTACTGTCTCCAAGACAGAAATTATGTTGACCTGTCTCACTTATAATACATGAAAGGCTGGGAAATGCCCAAGAGGAGAAGCTGGTAACGAATGTTGGGTTGTTACAGGTATGGTTTAGAAACAATTGTGTGGTCATCTGTAGCTGGTGACAAGTCCCCCACCCCTGTGCCTTCAAGTTCTGTGAAAGTTTGGACTCAAAAGGATGACTGTAGAGATGGGAAAAAATAGATATTTAATTTCTTCAGTAGAGAAAAAGCTAACTGGCTTTTCAGTCAAGTGCTAGGTTATGACAGCAATTAAAATGCA
This sequence comes from Cinclus cinclus, assembly GCF_963662255.1. Classification (NCBI taxonomy): domain Eukaryota; kingdom Metazoa; phylum Chordata; class Aves; order Passeriformes; family Cinclidae; genus Cinclus; species Cinclus cinclus. Next base: position 17,648,905 of record NC_085054.1, read on the forward strand.
TACTTGAAGAGGTTTTTCAGGATTTCTAGTGTATAATTTTGAATGTCAAGATTCCCTGACACTGTGTGTTATGCAGAGAGCGAGGGGATATAAGAAGTATAATCCTTTTTGTGAGGGACAAGTGAGTTATGATAAATGAGTTATGCAAGTGATTATTCCCTTACAGGAGGAAAAATACAGTTAACTGTGGAACCTAAAAACAGAACAGGTATGTTCACTGGTTCCTGATTTACTGAGGGGATCTGATTCTTATCTTGGAGACCTGTAATGAAACAGAAGGCAGCCCATGTTAGTAGTTTCAGTGGTGAAAACTAGTTATGAGTGAGAGTGGGAGTGGGCAGATATCTCTGGCCTGTATGACCAAACCCATTCAAAGAACACATGCTTAGGCCCTGATGGAAGCAAGTGCATATGCATTTGCTGAAGTCTTCCTGAAGCCAGTGAGATTGAAAGCATAGTGTGGTAGGCTTTGATAGGCTTTGAAAGAGGAGACAATGGCTGAGGCAAAACAAAAGAGCATGCCATCAAAGGATGTAAAGCAAAGTGACAGGAAAAAAGTGACAAGCTAGGAAAATGTGCTTTGTTCCCACATTCTGAATGGCTGTGAAATCAGCTTTGTACTCATTAGAGCCAACGTAAAGGAATTTGCTGTAAATGAAAATGAATGGGTTAGAGGCTGGTGTTTTGAGTTCAGATGTGTAGGTGAGTGGCAGGAAGCTCAAGGAAGTGCCAAACTCTGAGACACTGTGCAGAAGGAAGAAGCAGGAGTCAGAGGTGGCCTAGAGGCAAAATCTTGCAGTGAGGTTGGAGGAATCTGAGGACCACCCCAGGTTTCAAGCTTGGAATAACAAACAAGATGCTATCCACTTCTACAGCGATTGGCATCCTTTGCTACCTTCTAACCATGGCCAGACTGCTGTGAGAGATATTTGAGAGACAGACTGAAGTTTCTGTGTGGTTGGAGGGAATTAGGTCCAAACTAGGTCAATCTGACAGTAAAATGTAGGTAAGATTGAGTGGAGAGAAAGCCCAGAGGCAACTGGGCTTTGAATACAGCTTAGCTGTAGTGAACAAGAAGGAAGATGGAATGAGTTATAGACACAAGGGGGATTTTGGGTTTATAGGAAGGCAGACCAGGAAAAAAAAAAGAAAAAAGAGAGAGCAAGGAGAGCAAGAAAAATAGCTGTGGCATGGTTTAGAAGATGGGTGTGGAGGAGTGAGGTGATTAAAGAACAGATGAAACTTCAGGAGCGGGGAGGACGTTGAGGGGAGGTAAAAGAGTTAGCTTGTTTTGACTGTTTTCTTGGGGAAGAACTCAACAAGCTTGCATGTAGAAAAAGATAGGGATAGAGACTATAATTATGTGCATTAATATGCAACAAAAGGATGTACAGCAACTGCAAGGTAAATTGTAACTGTTTGAGTGAATAGTTGTATATTAGCTGTAACTGGTTTAGTTATAACTAAATAACTACAACTAAAACTAGATATATGTGTGTGTATACACACATGCTCCTGTACAAGAGTTCTGTCCTGAAGAACTGATACACATCCTTTGCATTTTGTCTTAAATTAGAAAGTATCAAGGAACAAAAGCAAATAAGGAAGCAGTATTTAAGAATCTTCTCAGGCTGGCCTTAATGATTTGAGTCTTATATAATGAAATAGTTAAATAATCTTTTTTGGGTCTAGTGGCCACATCAGTTGTTGTGCCCTGAAGTCTGGTATAGCCTCTGGAAATCTACAGGGGCTCAACAAGTGCAAAGGCAGTTTCCAGTGCTCGGGCCCTGACCACCGAACACGGTTCTTCTGCTTCACTGCTTCAGCTGCACAGTCCTGTATGCACAACGTGGTCCCTGAGCCATAGCGACCTGCTGACATTTGCTGCAAGTTCACTGCTGGCCTTTGTTGTGTTTCAGTGAGTTTTGGGGACATGAGATGTTCCAGCTTGTCAGCCCAGCTTGTTCTGTATGTGAAGCAGACACTACAGGGCTGTGAAGGACCAGACCTCCTTGTACTCCCAGTCTTCTCTAAGTTGTGGAGATACCACTGTTGGGGTTGAGAAGGGAGGTTTTCCCCTTAGCTTTTTTTAACAAGAGAATTAAAAATAAATTACAATGTTGTTTCTTTGGCTTTTTTGATGCTGGCAGCTCCTTACCAGATCAAGGAATGAAGTGAGTTCTTGCAGGCTGCAAAGTGAAGATTGCATGATATTCTGTTGGTGAATGGTTTTATAATTTTTCTCAGTCATCAGAATATTTGTAGCACAGTAGGCAAAACTGCATATTGAAGGAATGCATATTCTAGAACATTGCCATTGGCAGGACATAGACACCTGTCCTGAGTCCTAACACAAAAGGAAAAAAATAGGGAAGTTGGAAGGTAAATGTTAAATTGTTTGTCAGCAGAGATAGACATGCTAAAATATAATCATAATAAAGGCAGTTGTTTTGATGTGTGAAGGTATGGTAAACCTTCATGGATACATAGGTGCACAGAGGATCAAGGTGCTGATCTAGTCTAACCTTCTCTTTAATACCATCAGAGGACTTGCCTGTGCTTAAACCTATCCTGTGTTTAAGAACTGTGTCCTGTGACAAGTGTTAGACTACAGCAGACCTCCCGGAAAAATACTGAACAAAATGTCATCTCTGCCATGCTAGAAAGTCTGGCACCAGCCTGAATTTAGTGCTCTTTTCTGTTGCAACTGGGAGCCTTGTTTCTAATCTGAATTTCTGTAGTTTAATTTCTGTCTCTTTGCCTTTGCAATTGTCTATGTGTTAGTATGACTGATCATCCTGGAAGTGCCTCTCTGTTGCTCTCTCTTTCATTTTTCTCATGTGAGGCACAGGAGTCTTTGCAATTTTCATCTCTCTGCTTGGACTGTGGGCACCAGAGATGCACATACTGTCAATTCACATTTAGGCAGAGAGGCATTACAGCCTCCCAAACTCTGTGTAGACAAACACATATTGCTTTAATCATTTTAATATTGATACCCTCCATAGAGTTCTCAGCCACTGTATGCCCACCATAAACTTCAAGTCATCTCCAGTCAGTGTTTCTCAGACAGTTTTCATTTTAATCAATTATTTTCCAGATGTGTGGCCTTGTATGTGGTTGCTTTAGAACCTATAATCTTTATCTAGACCATCTAGGCATGGAGAGCATCTCACTGGTATAAAGCAATCATCTTTATTTACCATGTCAACAACTATTTGTCACTGACAGGCTTCCTGACTCTGTATTTGTTTCCAGTCTCTGATACACAAAATGATTGTAACTCTCCATTCACGTGAATGTTTCCACCAGATTTAGTAATACCAGTCAGGACTAATTTGTATATTGAAGGAGCTATTCCACTTCTTGTTTATTACTCGTTTTCGTAGTGTTACAGTCTACACAATTAAGGAATCTCTTCTCTTTGAGTCCCTTGGTACCTTGATTAATTTTAATCTTGACATCTTGATTTCTGGCTAAATGAGTGCTCATTTTCACCCTTGTCTTTTGTCATTAGCTTAATACCCTCCTGAATACTTCAGCCTGTCTCCTGAAAGATTTATTTCCATCCCCTGTAATGACAGCCAGCCACATTGTACAGTTTCTTTTCTCAGTAGAAGATGGACCTGCGCTGCTGAAAACTTAGGGGCTCTGCCATTCACCACTTACTTAACTGTTAATTTCTGGAAAAATATATAGCTCTTAACTTGAATCACAGCTCACAGAAATTGAATATTCTTCAAAGTATTGATTTCATTCTTTCTCATATAAAATTCCTTGCAAGGATTCTTGGTTGTTCTTGAATTTTTCTTCACCAGCATGCTTGTGTTCTTGCAGACTATGCTTTGTTGTGGCTCATGGGTACATCCCATATAGCTCTGACCTGTCCTACTAAAGCAGCTGTCACATCATTTCAAAAGTTTTTGGGTTTTCAAATGCTAGTGACCATAAGGCTGACCTTGATGACCTCCAGGGGTCCTTTCAAACCCTAGATATTCTGTGTTCCTCTGAGAAACTCTTCTCCCATTCTCATCTGGGTGAATTTTTCTCCATTCTCCTGTTTATGAACTGCCAACCATTTTATGTGGTCTGCATCCTGCCTTCAGCTGGCAACTGGAGTCTTATAAAGACAATATGTGGAGCGGAATAAAGTGTGGAACAGCAGCCTGTGTGGTGTGTGTTTCCTCAGCAGAGGAAAATGAGCCAACTGAAGTGTTGCTTTTTTGTTTTTAATTACATTCTTGTCTCCTTCCCAGGCTTCTCTCTTATGCATGCTTACACGTGTGCCTCTGGAGGGAGAATTCAATAGGCTGATGAACAAGACTGTAATGTTTAAAAATAAACCAAAATTTTGTAATGAAACATGTTCTGAAAGAACCTAGTTGCTATAGGGATTTTTGCAAGGATGCAGTCCTTCATCTTTCATTGCTCAAAATAAAGATTTTCATTTCTTGAGCCAAATGAGGGGTTTCTTATCCAAGCTTTGGAGGCTGTTCAATGTCATCTGGATGGTCAAGTCACTACAAGACAATATTACTCATCCCACCCCTACATAAAGCAAACCCATTAAACATCAGTGCTTGTGGTTTGTATTTGGGGTTTCAGTCATGAGAGCTGAAAGTGCCCAAACTAATCCAGCACAGAAGTGAAACCCTGAGAGGATTCTCCTTCAGTCACCACCAAGCCAACAAAACATTCACTTCTCAAAAAAAAGGACAGCTCTTTTCCTGTTGGCCAGATCTCCTGCACTGACCCTAATCAGCTCAGTGGAATCCGCATAAACATCTCTGTTCAGAATCAGTCTTTGCTCCTCTTGTAGTATGTGCAGTTTACTTTTGTAGAATCTTTTACTCATAAACCTGATGAAAAGTCAATAGGTTATTAGTGATTTGCAATTAGAGTCTAATTTTGTTGTAAACAGTTTAATGGTCCTCTACCCTGGTCTTCATAGAGTCTGTCACCCGCCCTGTTTAGCTGTAACCAGCCCTGGTACAGCTGCCAAGAACCACAGATGTTTTCTCTGACATGTTAGTTATTAGACGTTTCTGCTCTTGTTGAAGCATGAAGACTTGATGAAGGGAGTTTTGGGGGGGGTTCTGTATTGCCTTTTTTTTTTTTTCTTTTTCTATTTTGGTGTGCAAAAGTTTCCTAAAATGAAAACAATACTACTTCATTAGATACATCTGTGCACGCAGAGGTAGTATTTGTCTTTTTGGTTCTGTTTTTGGAAAAACCCCAGACAGTTGTGTAACAGGAAATTGAAAACTTCTTTGGATTTACATCAAAAACACAAACTTAGACAATGCTTTGCCACAATTCTCTCACTCTTACAACAAAAGCAAACAAATAAACAGAACCTAAGTGAAGATTCATGGACCAGTTATAATGGTGACGCATCACTTTTGAACAGTTTTTGTTTACCTGGTGGCATCCTCCCATATTTTTTACAGCATGTTAATGCAGAGTCTGAATGCAGGAGTGTCTTGATTATCTCCTTTGACGGTTTTTTGCATGTTGGAATTTGCTTAGTGGAAATTTTCTCATGATAAAACATGTAGGATTGGTTTTGTAAAATTACAAGCATGACTTTGTTTTCCCATTCTACCACAAAAGACTCTTCCCTCCAGCCCCCACTCCTACATCTTCTTGGTTCTTCCAAAGTAAGAAACAAAGATAACTTCTGAGGGAAAGGAGGGAAAGTCAGGTACCCCAGCCTGCATGTCTCGGCATGGACCAGTGCTGATTCTGTGTCTGGCTTTGAGCTTTTATGTCTATTCATATGTTTTGATGATGTGTTGTGATTGTTTATTATCCAGAATCTGAAAGATAATTTTTGTTCAAGGCTCTAAGGTTGGCAACTTGCAAATATACTGGAAGTGGGGAAACGATTCAAATGTTCTGCTGTTTTATAAATCAGACTTGTTTGTAATGAAGCAGTGATATTAAAGTGACATTAGTGTTTGTGAAAAATAGGAACACCAGGTTAAACCTGAAAAATGGCTGAAATGTTAGTTCCTCTATTCAATATCATCTCCTTTCCAATAAATGCAGCCCAGAAAGCAAATGGCATTAGAAAGGGGAAAATCATTTATGTTCAATACAGTAGCCTCAGTGCTGTCATTTGGTGCCATGGAGTGTCCTAGCCTGGCCTGTGGTTGGTATTCCTGAAGGACCTGTACGTCTCTCCCACAAGTGCTATGCCACCTCTGTCAGCCCTGCCCAGGACTGGGGGTCCCAGGGGCTGGATGCCCTCTGTGGGTGCTGGCATTGCACCCTTGCTGTCCAGGACCCATCAGTGACTGGCTCCTGCTGGAAGGTCTCCTAGGAGCTGCTGAAGGCTGGTTCTTGAGCAGCTAGCTGAATATTTATGAACAGTCCATATGGGGATAATTTCTCAGTGCCACCACTAACTCCACTGTCCTTGTTTGATGTAAGTGGAAGGCTGCTGTGGTCAGTGTCTGTAAGCAGGAGGGGCAGCTCTTGTGACTCCCTTTGAGATGGTTTCCTTTCACATGGCTGGCGCTACCTGAAGCAGTAAATTCTTTTGTGCCTAGACACAAAGGCTTAGGTACTCCACGTACAAAGAGTGATGGAGCAGGCTGGAAGGCTGCGTTCTCTGAAGCTGTTTGCAGGGCATATTTTGTCTGTCAGAAGACACTTCCATGTCACATTTCTTCCCTATGTGTCTCTTCCCTCTGTGCTCTGCCATCCTGTTCTGTCCCTGCCAGTAGAGATGGCATGCTCTATCTTCCCCTATCCCTGCAGTGCATGTATCTCCATCTCTTGGGGAATCAGGTCTGCCTGATTCTTCTTTTCCATGCTTCTCTGTTTCCACAGGATTTGCCATTGTCTGTGCTTCATTCACTCATGTTCTTCAGTAAGCCTTTAAGGTCATCCCCCTATTCCCTTACTTCTTGTTTTCCAGGATCTTGTCCATCTTCAGGAACTTGCTGCTCTTTCCACATCCATCCCTCTTCTCTCATGTCTCCTTCCTACCCTGCATTTTTCCTTTCTTTGCCTTCTTGGACAGAGTTGTGCCTGAAATATCCTAGGACTTCTGGAGCTGGTGGGAGGTGACATTACTACAGTACAGAGAGACACTACCAGCACCAGTCAGTTCTGGGTGCACTTTGACCCCTCTCAATATTGCAGGGCAGCTTCTTCCTCGTGCTTTTGGTTTGCTGTTGCCATATGGAAATGGCAGATGGTGTTGATCAGGAAGTTAATCTAGAAGCGTATCCGTTTCATGCCGTACGCGAAGGATTTGTTCATTAAACTTAGAACTCTAATTTAAAGCCAATTAACGGAGTGATTTGAAGAGACATGTTGTTTTTGAAGTTCAAAAGAGATGCTAAGTCTCTGATTTGAGCCTTTGTACATTCCAGAACCTGTATAACTATTGCAGTTTTGCCAACTCTACTGGGGGTATTTTTTGTCTCTCCCCCCCCCCCCCCTTTTTCTTTTTTTTCTCTTTTTTTTAATGTTTTTTTTTTTTTTTTTTTTTTTGAGTGATACAACTTTTATTATGGGCTTGGATTGTTTGGTGAAACTTTGTGAATGCCCAGATTTCTCAACAGTTTTAGCCTTACCTTTGGGAGTAGGGAGGCAGGAATTTGTGTGACTTCTTATCCTGTTTGCTGCTAGCACAGCCCCCTCCTCCTTCCATTTAGCAGCCTGGTGTTACTCTTCTCTGAGCAGGAGTCGGGATAGGGGGTAGAAAAACAAAATAAGCTTTGAGAAGTTCAGTGCCCTCCTAGCACACTGCTTCTGCCACCGTGGGTTTGTCTCTGCTTCCTTTCTTCCCAGAAGCTGGTAGGGACCCACCACAGGTTTTTTGAGGGGAAGGGGCAGGAGCAGCCCCCAGACAGAGAGCTACTGCTCCAGTGTACAGCTCTAATTTCCATGTGTAATCAACCTTGCAGGAGTGGCCCAACCAGGCCATTCCTACGAAATGTCAAGATGAGGAACCTTGTGTCAGGAGGACCTCAACAGTGATTAGTTCTGAATTAATAGTTATGCTGCTTTTACCTGAGATTTATACTTTGTAAATAGTTGTAGGTCCTTCAGCAGCAGACAGCATGTTTGGATAGTCCCAAGATTTAGTAGTGGCATTTAGACAGAAAAAACTTTCTTCAGTAATTTGAAGCTGTTGCTGATATAAAAGAAAATAGAGGGGTCAAGTTTTGCTGTGGTACAGAGCCTATGACTTCACCGGGTTAAATGCTGCTACTTCCATGTAATTGAGAACATAATTTGGCTCAAACCCTGGGAGACTGAAAAGGATCACAGCAGCCACTGTATTAAGCCAATGTTCAGAGCAGCTGGCTCACACTGAATTTCGTAAGTAGATGATGCATTCAGAAGGCTTTAGCTGTATGACATAGTCCACTGTAAAATAAGACATGGCAGGAGTATGTCCTTGTTTATCTTAACTGAAGCAGCACACCAGGAAAAGCTATCAAACCTGGGACTGTGCCTACATGGGGGTGATGTGGCAGGATTGATTGTCCCCCTGTGGGTGCCTGAGCACAAACCTGGCGAGAGCTGTGCAAAGGCTGCCCTCGGTTATCCCAGGTGCCATCAGTCTTGCCAGGAGCCAGCAGTGGAGCTGCATACTGGCTGTGGTGCTGGTGTCAGCAGCCAGCACGCCTCCAGCGTGTCCCCTGGAGGTGGTGCCACCTCATGAGCACTGCTGGGGCTGTGTATGGCGGGTCAGGTGAAGATGAACTCAGAATGAGGAGAGAAAGCCCAAAGTATTCCCAAAAGTGAGGTGGCTTCTGGAAGCATCCTTTGGAAATCCCTTTCTGCCCCTACCATGGGGCTACGAGGCTTGAAGGTGGCAATCAGGATTGGATCTGTGTCACAGTGTCTCTGGTAGTGCCTGCCCTCTGCCAGAGAGGATCACTCCTATGATGCTGCTTAATCTTTGAGCACAAATAGGCAAAATTGGTCATTCATTTTTCACAAAGGAAAAAAAAAAATGTTTTCTGCCCTGTCTAGGGGTGGAGAAGGGAGTTTCTTGATGAGAGAACAATCCTGAAGAAGGAAATAGTTGCCTTTTTAAAAAAAAGGATGTGCAGAGGGTATGGCTGATGAGTATCTGTTCATTCCTAAGTTTACCAGCAGTCCTACTCAGGCTGATGCCCTCCAAAAGAGAGACATTTTCAGACAGCACTTCAGACCATTCCTCAAGCACTTAGCGGGAGGGATTGTTTTATTAGGAAAGTTTACAGCTTCTTGTTTTCCCTCAAAGGCAAATGTGACTTTGTTGTTTTTAATTCTGTTGAGATTTCTCCCTTTTAATATACAACACAGCTGTTAAAATAGCTGGGGTTGTCTAGGGCAAATCATATAGCACTTTCCTTGTTCAGATCTCAGATGGCTGCCTTTTAAGTGTCGCTGCAGAATTATATTACAGGGCATATGAATAGTGCTGGTATTAGTGTCAAAATCAATTACCTAGCCCTCTTCCTGCAGAGAAAGCTACAAACCTTAGGAAAAATCTGAGTAATCCATTCTGGTTTTTTAATTCTGAGTAATGACGGAGGGCAGAGAGTTGTGCTTGAATAAGTGCATAGGGTATTTCTCTGTATAGTCACTCCTAAATGCATGCTCTTTACAGGAAAAAGCAGGCTCCCTGTGAAACCCTTTTTCATGCCAAATGGCTCGCTGCTAAGATTAATCTGTCATTGAATTTATAAATTCTGTGTGGCACAGAGCAGCGGAAAAAGTTTAGCATCGAACAGAAAGCAAAGTATGCATTGCTTAAAAAATGAATGTTGTGCTCCTGGATAGTGTGGATTGACTGCCTCCACCAATATATCTTCTTATGCTGGTAATAAAAACACTTCCATAGCCTTGTGCCTCAAAGGATCTCAAAGCACTTTGCAAATAGGGCAAAGTACTATTTCCTATTTTATGGCTGTGGAAGCCGGCTGCAAGAGAGGAGTTAAGCTTTTTGCTCAGGGACACTGAGAAGACTGTAGCAGGTCTATGATGGGAACCTAAATCTCCAGAGTTCCAATCCTATGTCCTGATCACACATTGCACCACTGAGAAGGCTGCTGGTCACCAGCTCTTGGCAACTTGTGAGCCCTCAGAAGGTGGGATATGAAATCAGTGTTGGTGCTCCTTTGCTCACTGCTCTTTCTCCTGGTCTGTGGGCAGAGGTGCTGAGCAGAGCAGGATCTGGCAAGGAAGGATGCTTGAGTCTTCCTGGCTCAGCTGTGGCTGTGGGGTACTGTGAAAGGAAAATGACTTTTGGTTGTTACTGACTTGGGGAAAAGCTCGGAACCTCATAGTCAGCCTGCTCTGCCCCAGGCACCTTTACAAAGCAAAAATAATTATAGACTTATTACCCTAAATCCTATGAGATTAGAGTACTTGCATTATTTTTTTCCCCTAATCTGGTATTTGAGGATTTACCTGTTTAATACAACCACTTATTACAAACACTTAAATATTTTTTTAAATTCATAATTCATCTGAAAAGAGAGCATTACAGCTGCAAAGATCAGGTTTTCAAATACAGTCATGATCTCCTGTCACATTCCAGTTGGATAAATGACACATCTGAAAAACTGGGTCCCTACTGAGGTGTCTGTGGCAGGGATGTAGAGATTTTGCTTCAGGCATTTCTGGAAAAAAAAATGGTTCTAACCTGCACATTTCACAGAACAAGTCCTGTTACCAGTTCCTTCCTGCCCCCTCGCTGGCTGCTGAGCTCTGCAGTGCCTGAGGATGCTCCCTCACCCCCGGGACTGCCCCCAGGGTCAGGGTACCCAGAGAAGGGGGGTTGGGGTGCGAGGCCAGCGTCTGGTTTCAAACAAAAGTGCAAAGCCTTGAAAGGAGGGACTAAGAAGAAACAGGTGAGGGGTTAGTAATAGAGCCTCTGAAGTTTATTTGCTTAACGAACAGAAGCCCAGGCTGTCAGACCTAGGTCAAATACTCCTGCAGTTCGGGTGTATTTATTTCATACGTGGTCTGTAACCCAACCTGATGCCTGGATTAAACCACTGTAAAGTCCTGGCCCCCAGGAACTCATCCCGTTTGCCATCAAGCCCAGCACATGCTGGGGCAGGACCTTGAGGGGCCACCTCAGTATTCACCGGAGCCTTGTGTCATCAGTAAAGCCTGTAATTGTGGGTCCTGTCATTTCCAGTGTGAGCTTCGCAGTTTACAGCAGCGTACTGGGACCACAGATCCATCATTTTGTTGTCCCATTAATGCAAGCTGTGCCTGAAGGCTCCTGGGCTGAGCTGCTGGGGCAGCAGCATGCAGCTGCTTGGTGGGACAGAGCCCAGGCTGGGGGGACAGTCCTCCACAGCCACCATGCACCAGGTTCCTCACAGGGTGGGAATTCCTGAAATCTTTGTGCTTTAAAGCTTTTAGGAGAGTTTACCTTTTAGTCCAATATGTTCAGGAGTCAGTCAGTCCTCCAGAGCAGAGGGAGTGAAGTTTTGAATTGGCACCATGGTGATAAAACTACTCGCACACACAAAAAGTTTTCTGGTTTCCCAGATGTTCCCCTGATCCCACTAATTCCAGTAAGGTAAACAGCCAGTGTGCTCCAGAGTATTTCAGTAGCTGAAAAATTTGCATTTGAAAATTTGCATGTGAAAAATGGCAGATCTGCATTAAAATTAGAAAGGAAAGAGGAATTAGCAGTGGGTTTTCCCAAGACCAGCCTGAGGCTGGTAGTGCCAGGTAACTGTGCTGGTAATGTGCAAGCAGGAATCAGGTGGAGACATGTGAAACCAAACAAGTTAAAATGGGGAGAACAAAAGTATTTACATTCAGAAACAAAGTATGCCTCTTCATTTAAGAGAAATGCCGTTTTTACACTGAATTTGGGATACCCATATATTTGATTTTGGGAGACCATTTAAATCTGAATCATGCAGAAAAAAATGGTCAAGCTGAAAAAAAAATGTTCAGGAGCTGCTATCTTTTATCATTCTAAGTTTAAAAACCCAGGTTATTTGTACTTTGGTATCTTCTTGTTTTGTGGATATTTCATGGCATTTAATTCACCATTTGTAATGGGGGTAAAGCTGTAGCTGATTTTCAGATGCAGTTGGTCAGGATAGAACAACTTTTTTGGGAGAGAGAGGGATCAGTGTTTATTAGACCTCACCAGTGAGAACTTGATGGGATGTGGCAGACCTGCTGTGGTCAATCTGTAACCATGGCTGAAAAGTTCTGATCATAACGCTGGTTCGAGACCAGCACACAGCATAAGCACCCACCATGTTAAAGAGAGAAACCACCCTTTTAAAATATATGTGTATCTGTATTTTATTGGAAATTTTTAGCTGAACTTTTCTTAGGATGGTCTAGATCATGTATAGGATGGATAAATCCATTTTATGTGTGCTAAATATTTGCATCTCACCTATCCTTTAATCCTGGAAAGCTCTCTGAACCTGTAAACTTTACTGTGTGGCCCAAGTTTAGCTGGGGATCGTTTTTGGTCCTGATCTTTGTAGGTCTGTGAGAGCACCCAGTCCTTTGCATGGTTGTAGCCTTTGTGCCGATGACTGCTGGCACTGGCTGTACTGATGGAGTTAGGAACCCAGGAATTCTTTGCTGCTTGCCATTTGCTTTTGAACTCTGCCAAGCCATCTTCTGCTTCATGGAGCTGATTTTGCCTGTTCTGTGAGTGATGACCAGAATCTGTTTTTGTTTTATGTCCTTAGGATTCCTGAGCTGGAAGATGCCCGTCTAAGATGGAAACTTCTGCTTCAACAGCTGCTGGGAAAAAAGAAGGGAAAGGTGCTGTTCTGGAGGGGAATGGCTTTACAGAGACGGGGAAGAAACCCACTCCTTTAGCGGCAGCGGGAGCAGCAGTGGCACAAGGAGGTACTTTGTTTTCCACAGTTTGAAAGCAGCAGGGGTGTTTTTCATTAGACTGTAAGAATTTAATAAGTATGGTGGCATCTGTCTTCCTGTGAACACGCTGAGTTTATTGGAGTTCTTAGCTGTCAGAAGAACTGGAAGCTGTGTCACTGCATGGCATCTAAACGTCACTGTAGTGTGATGGGTCACCACCCCTCCCAGAGAGCTGGGCCGGGGTGAGGGAGGGGTTGGCTGGTGAGGGGTGGCTGTGGGGGAGTTGGGGCATCCCATCACTGCTTGCCACGAGCTAACTGGTGCTGCAAAGTGTTGGCAGGATTGTGCCTTCCACTCCTCCATGGTGGAGTGAAAGAATGGCTGGTGAGCCTGGCTAGAGATGAGGAGCACCTCATTATCCTGGTGCGGAAGGGGTGTCATGTACCAGCTGTGATCCTGCTAATGAGCTAAACAGACTGCACAGTCTGCAGTCATTGCTGCTGGGATTTCACAATTAGAGAGGAATTGGAATGTCCAGACCCAGTGCAAGAATGTTCATAAAGAAACCTCTCCACTTGTGCTGTTCCTATTCAAGTCAGTGTGTTAAGCAAGATTTTGGTCTTGCTGCTGTTGAAGTCAACTGGGAAGCTCTTGTGGACACCTACAGGCATGGAGCCATTCCTGGTGGGTGTAACTCTGGTGTCCTGGTGAATGCGCAGGGATTTTGCTCCTGCCTCCTGCTTGCTGTGGCAGGCAAAACCCACCCCAGTCTCCGGCACAGGTGTGCTGGTGGATCTCCAGAGTAGTGCCAGGGCCCATCGTGGTGGCACAGCTGTGGACAAGGCTGGGGAGCCACCATAGCTGCCTTCGCTGGGGACTGTGTGTCCTCTCTGGATGGGGTATAACAAGACAAATTTAGAAGGGGTTGCACCATTTCAGATGTGGCAAGAGACACCCCAGCTGTGTAAACTTTTGCAGGCAGCTTTTCTTTTCCTTTTTGAAATATACATTATTGCCGCCAGAGTTTACCTCAAATTGAACCTGTCCCCTCCCCTTTCTTCACTGCACAGTGGTTTTTCATCACCCCAGGAGAACAGAACAACTCTTCTGTGAGCTCTTGTCTTTCTTACCTAGATTGGTTGGAGAGTTTGAGTTTTTTGTTGCCTGAGTTTTGAAGATAGTTTCTGACCAAAAGTGTTTAAATCTGCTTTATCTCTCCTTTTTCGTAAACTTTGCTACTCCGGTTTCTTTTTCCAGTTGACCTGTGAAGATTCAGATGCACAGAATAAAGTAGGAGTGGCTAGATTATAATCTATCAGATTAGTCCATGCATTTGACAGACCTTTTTTTAAAAGCAACCAGAAAGTCTTTTACAAAAATGTCTGGAGGGAAACACAGTTTTGTGGTCCTGGGTGTGTCTGAGCCACTTTCCTTGTGAGAACTGCACAAAGTGGGAGAAACGAAGGCTTGCCGGAAAGCAAAAGTTTGGCATCTCTCAGCAGATCCCTAAAGAAGCAAAGGCTGTAGGAACTACTGAGGCAGCCTGCTTGAGGTATCATCTCAGCGGCTGGTAGACCTGACGGGTTTGTTGGCCCCAACGTAGTCCAAGCGTGTGCGAAAATCTGCAACCCATAGATGTGCTGTTATGAATAAACACCTTCTCCCCACTTGGCACTTGCCTTGGGAGCACTTCCGCTGAGGAGGCAGTCACAACCTTTCCAGTGATCCAAATGAGGATGCCCCGAGGTGGAGTGTCCATCAGCCCATTTGGCATCCCTGGAGACCTAATGGGTTTTTAAGCGCCCAGTATATGTTCTGTTAGCAGTGTGCTCTCACCTTTGGAAAAAGGTGATTTATAGGCTCAATATTTCTCCTTTCATTAGGAGGAAGTGCAGAAGTAAGTTGAGGATTGTTTGAAGATGTCAGGAGAATTGTGATGAAAGCGTTGTGTAATGAGATGTAAAGAGCGAAATCTGTGTCACGCTGTGAAGAAAAGTGCTCATAAATGACCCAAAATGGGCAGCAGTGGAGTAGCGTGTGGTCGGATGCTGGCCCTGGGACTCTGCAGGTGATGCTCGTGCTCTTGTGGTTCAAAGGCCTTTCCTTTGAACTCTGGCTACACATAATACAGGCTCCTGAAAGTGAGCAGCATGCTTGTGTGTGTGTTTGGGAGTAGAAAAAATAATACAAAGTTGTCTTCTAACATGAGTAAACTGCAAGGTGTGATTTAGCAGGTGATAACAAAAAGGCTGGGTATAGATGAGATTCTACTTACATGGTATTCATGCTAGTATAACATGTTTGGTTCCCTAAACTAGAGTAATTACAACAGGCCAGGACTACTAGTACTTATGCTCATATTTTTACAGAAGAAAGCAAATGAAGCTTGCAGATTAATTAGGAAGTTCGGCTTGAGGAGGGGATCAGTTTTAAAGGATGGGCCTCTGAGCACCCCACCCTGCTTTGGGGCTATACAAGCAAGTCTTTATTCTCATCCAAGACAAACTCTTGATTTCATTTATTGCCGAGGTTTTTACTCTTTCTACTAGCTTGTGAGAAAGTGGCAAGTGAGGCTCAGCCAGTGCTGCAGATCACCAAGCTGCTTTCCACAGCCAAACAAATGTAATTCGCAACACATTTCTTCTCATTTATTCTACTATATCACACAGGAGTGCCATCATAGCAGGTTTTGCGTGTTTCTCAGATCATAAGGTTTTCTTTTTCACTTGTAGGAATTAATAAATTAATAAGATTTTATTTCTGATTAATTGAAGGAATAAACTGAATCATAGTTAAATAATTGAAGAATAACTATTTAATTATATTCCTATTTAGACTGTATTATTATAAGATAATATGTTCAGTCTGCATTTCTAGTTCCCTTGCTTTAGATACTTGTCCCAAATTTTTCCAGCCTCTAACAAATTAAGCTATGGCTGTAGGAAAATAGATCAATATTGTTGATGCTGGCAGTAGAGAAGAGTCCTTTTCTACTAAAAATTTGCATCCCATATTTTTAGTCTTCTGAAGCTGCCATTTTAAACGTCATCTGCAACAGTTTTTTATAGTAACTCATTGATCAGATGTTCAGAAATTGGCCTCACAGATACGACATCAGAGAAGTCTCTCCTAATTCTCTATTTTCTATAAATCATGTTGGCCAGGGAGTCAAAGCTTCTCTTGTCTCTTGCAGTAGAGGCACATATGTGTGTGTGACTGAGATGGAAACTGTTTATAATGACAGCAGGTAGGAACTATAGACAAGTTAGATGTGCAGAAGAGGCTCTTGGTTTTATTGTCTCTAATTCTGGAAGGGCAACCTGTAACAATTTGAGATCAGAAAACCCTTCTGTTAAATGCAAAATTCGATATTGGTGTGTAGGGTTAGGAGGGTTTGTGCAGAGCCCCACGAGTGCGGTTGAGTTGTGTCCTCCAGGCTGGCACTGGCACATCCTCTGTGACTACAGGCATGAGAAAGCCTGGGCACATGGCTGTAGGGGAAATTTAAATTAACCACTCTTTCAAAGGCAGAGATATTTAGGAAGATAGGTTTCTCATCTCATAATAAAAATTAAATACATGTTCTCCTAAATGCTAACTGCCTGACTTTAACGAGGCCCAGAATGCACCTTTCCCTCTCCACCCCACCCTCTGCATGACACAAACTCCAAGTTCCCAAATTGATGGTGTTTATGTTTGAAACATTTTTCTGATGTCTGGCTCTGTCAAGACTAATTTTAGCATTTCTAAAGCTGGGTAAAAATACAGCCTCATTACTTTGATGTCAGAGCATAGTTTACTATTAGTATATTCTGGGGTTTATCATTTTAGTCATGTTTAACACAGCTACACCAGGCATGCACTATTAAATCTGGCTTATTTTACATTCCTGTCCAAAATTATTTATTTGGAACAATTTCCTCTCTATCAAAAGACACGGCTAATGCTGAGTTTTAATGTGTTATTTACACACAAAATAACCTATTTACAACTCAGTATCAGCCGCAGGGAGAATGAATGGGGCAGTGCTCCCTTCATCCTGTTGTATCTGAGTTTAACAATCTGGATTGCTAATAGAACCATTTATCAAGGGGTGGTAATTTATTTTATGTTAGCTGCACAGGTCTCCCTGCCTCTGATCTATGGAAATACTTTGTATATAATGAAGTTCAACAAGTCATTTGGTGTAAACATGGGGAAAGCCAAGCTGCAGAACTAGTAAGACTCTGGCTGTGACTTTTTTTTTTTTTCCAGGAGGTAACGACTCTCCTCTGATATTAAGGCTTCAGTTGATGAAATACAGCTCTTTGCCCTGTGTGTTCTGTAAAGGCAGAGTATGGGGCTTTTCTGCAGTGGATCAGAGATGGGGATGGAGTTTGGTCACTTGATTTATGGGCTGGCAGGAATGCTTAGTTCTGCAGAAGTAGCACACTCAGCCCTTTCATAGGCAGAGGAGAAGGGCAGGGAGCACCTCCCATCTCTCTCCAGAGGTCTTCCATAAGCAAGCCCAAGTGGCATTAGCAGGGAGTCCTTATGCAGCTCAGCTTGTCTTAGTGCTAGATTATGGGAAGACCATGTAAATGAGGAGGAGGAAATGCCAGCATCCCAGGAGACCTCAGCACACTGAAAAAATATATAGTTTGTGTGGCCCAAGACTCAGACAAATTAGAATGAGAGCAGCCCCAATGAAATCATCTCCTCTGTCCACCCTGGAGAGGCAGGGATCTTCTTAAAGATTGTTTTTAATTCAGTTCACATTTTCCAGGAAAAGGAACATAGCCAGTACAAGCACATTCTTAGCTTCTCTGCCCTGCACTGCTTTGCTGTGTACAGCTTAAAATGTTGAGAGATGTGTTCAACAGAAAAGCTGGGATTGGCTCCAGGGGGAAAGGGGGCTAGTGGTTAAAACTGAATGATGGGAAAAATCCTGTAATTCAGACTGAGAAATTCTCCTGACAGCCACTGTCTATTCTTGTGCATCTATTGCATAGGGTTCGGCGGCCCCACCTTGGGTAGGGCTTCAGTGCTGTGCTGCCACAAGAGCAGCTGCAATCAAGAGCTGTATTTCTTCTCTGACTGTTTCTATCAGCCTTTAATGGAACTAATTCTGTTGGGTCCTAAAGTGTATTTCATTGCTACTGTAGCCCTTCTGAGTGGACTGATTGCCTACAGTCTCTTGTGTGCCTACTCACATCCCTTTGGGCAGCTGGACGTCTCAGGTGCAGTGCTGAGACTGTTCCTCAGTTCTGGGATACCAAGGACAGTGACAGGTTTGCCAGCTTTGCCTCATGCTGGTCACCTGGCACCTGCTCTTTGGGATAGTTTAGAAGGATTCATGTAGAGATGGATGAAGTTAAAGCCATGCTGCACCATTTTTATGTTTCATGAGCAGTATCTGGTGTGTGGGCCTGGCAGAGGGCACCCTGGGAGCAGCAGGTTCAGTTCTTCAGTTACAGTGGCAGAATTTTGATAATTGAGATTGACACAAACTGTGCTACAAAAGCACAGCTATCCTTCTGCCTGCCCTTTCTCTTCTATCTATGGCTTACAATGCTGTCTCCCTAGTTTCTTCTTTGAACGAGTCAGCCCAGGTAATCCTTTGCTTTGCTTAAATGAGTGATTTGAGTCTGACCTCCTGGTGTGGTTTTTTTTTTTCCTTGTGGGGGAAACTCCTTGCCCAAGCCTCTCTACTGACTTTGTGTGGTAGCCAACCCTGTGGGCAATGGTGCAACATCAGAGTGGATAACCATTAATGTTTACAGACATTTTGGTTCAAATTGTGTAGCCCTTAGATGACGCAACAGCTTTATGGTTGGACTTGATGATCTTAAGGGTCTTTTCCAACTTAAATGATTCTGTGATTCGTTACATCAGCTAGCAGTCCCTGATTGTAAACTGCTCCCCCACACTGTCCGAGCAAAAGTTCCTATAATTTCATCTCGTTAAAGATGCAAAAGTACTTTTGAAGACAGAGTAGTTTTATCTCATCTCTAGCCACACTGCAGGTTTGCACGCCAAGCTGAAAAGCTTTTATGACTTTAAAATAGAAAAAGTTATTCTTCACAGGCTGATTATGGCATTGGTTATCCCAACCATTAAGTACCACCTGGAAGACCTTTGTATTTTGTGAGTGTATTATATGATCATTAATAATAGTTGTAATGATAATCACTTCCATATTTCAATTATTTTGTAAGCTCCATAAGTTTATTCTAGTAAATACTGATAAGTCTTCTTTCTGGAGACCCAGCTTAGACTTCATTAAAGTGCCCCTCAGAGGGTACCTAAATAAATATAACTTTTTAAACTGATGCTAAACTTACCTGTTGTGGATTGGTCAATTGTAGTCAAGTAATAAAATCCAGTGGTGATAATGGATTATCTCCTGGATTGTCTGCTCTGCCAGCATGTCCCCATAGTTTGAATTTTTAGTATCTCTGACAGCTTTTTGCCTGAACATCTGTGAATTTGCACGGGTTTTATAAACCAGTTCTCCCAGCACCACCTGTTAGCCCTGGCGTTTGAGCCTGCCATAATCATGCGAGGACAAATGATGGGAGTTATTTTATCTAAAGTTGGCTGCCTAAGTGTAAGGTGTCTAGTTTGGGATGCTTTTGCATTAGGGTGGAGTGAATCCCATTGTGCAGATGCCTGCTTTTTTTCCTTTAGGGCTTCAGGCCTGATTTCATGTTAGATGGAAAAATCCCAGTCTTCCCAACTTGGCCGAAATTGCAGAGTGGGGTTAAAGTGAGGAACCAAGGTGGAGCTAGATTCATGCTGTAAAGCCTTTCTTTCGTGTTCATCAGTCCATAGCCTGATGAGCAGTCTGGGGGCCCTGACTGCCAGCTCTGAACTGAAATCTTACCCCATGGCTTCTCAAGTTAGAGGCAAACACCCAAGTGTCAAAACAGCCAGGGGAGCTGCTTCGCAGAGCTGCTCCTGCTTTACACCAGCACTGGCAAAATTAGTGTTTTAACAGCCCATTCAGAGAGATGGGAAATTTTAAATCCCCACCAAAATACAAAGGCAAAAACCATAGTAAATTCTCAAGGCTACAAAAAGCTCCTAAAAATAACCCAAATGGAGGAAGGCTATTAATGCAAAAGTAAATAATTATGTTAAGGGAAGCAACTAGAGAGGCCAGTTGTGTAAATCACTTTAAGGGGAACAAGCCTTAGATAAAATCCATCCTTTGGTCACACAGATTAAGTCTACCTTTGGATGCTAAATAATTGATAGGGTTTGGCAGAGCATTCCATGGCTGCCTGCACAGAGCAGTGGGACTGCTCCCAAGGTCAGACAAGTGGCAAAGAAAAATGTTCTTAGAAATGCTGTGCATCCAATACCAGCACCAAGGAACAGGGCTTGTATTCCCAGCACCTCCTAAAGAATTTCTGCGTGGCCTTGAGAAGGCATCCCGAGACCTCACAGTGAAAAGAGGACTTGGCATTGTTCCTCACCTTGTTAAACCCCAGGAAATCAGGTTGTCTGTTTTCATGGTTTGATGTGGTGATGAGTGAGGTGCAGAGACCTGAGAGGACACAGCCAGTACCACTGCACTCTTTTTATTATTTTTTTATAATTAGAGAAAGTGAATTGTGCTGTCTGGTGGCTTCTGGGGAGCCCAGGGCTTGTGAGGGAATTTCTTGCTTTGTGCAGCCCTCACACCACCTCAATACTTCAGCATCTGTCTGCATATGAACATCCTGGCAGGACAGGGAGATGTCATTGCTCCCATTCTGTAGACAGGGAGCACAGGGGATTTTTTCCAGAGCCAAGGTGGCTGAAAAGGGTTGAGCTGTTTCAGAGGGATGTCAAGAAGTAATTATCTCTGGGACTTCAGAAGTTCATATGTGGTGTACATGGGACATTGATGATAGTACAGAGGTCTTAGCCCAGGTTCCTGGGTTCACCATATCCACTAGCAAACCCTTCCTCTCAGTGATATGGCATGTAATCATGGTCAGATGACTCAAATCCTCATGCCCATCTGCCAAACGGAGGCGTTGTTTCTTTCCCTTCAGGAGAGCTGAACACAAGTTGTCTATGCATCATCCAGAGCCTCTGAGAACATCACGATGCAGCAGTCAGCTTCATTCCTCTTGGTTGCATAAGCTTATGAAAATGCTCAGTAGCACAAATAGGTTATCACTGAATTTAAACTAATTCAGCAGTGCCTTTGTTCAGTACTTAGCACGGTGAGCTCATAATTTGGGGCTACAGTTTTTTCCAGAACCGAGTGAGACAAAAATTGCAGCAACCTTAAATTCTGAAATAAATCGATATCCCATGAATTCTGTGTGGGGACTGTGCTTGACAGGATGAGTTCTCTGATCTTAATGGTAATGGCAGAGAATAAAACCTCAGCCAAGATTGTAAATTTAGCTCTTGAAGAAATGAAGGGGATATAGTATTTTCATGCAAACTTCTTCAGGTTTATGTTAAACTCGTGACTTTATATATGTTGGAAAATGACCTAAACTGGGTGTTCTGTGACTCCTGTAGTGATGTTGGGTTGAAATCAGGCAAACTGTGCTGGAAAGAACTGAGCAAAACTTTGGGCACATAGGCTAAGTTCAAAATGAAAATAAATTTTAAAAATTGAATGTGATCCCATATGATCACAAACTGAAATCAGTTCTGTCTTTTCAGTAGTTTGTTAGAGAGCTCAGTGGGGGTTTTTTTCCTCTTTTTTTTTTAATACATCTTTCGTTCTTCTAGAATCCTAGGTATTTTTAAGACCATCCCATTGAAAATGCTTCCAATTGTAAGTAAACCATAAATAGGAACAGGAGTATTGTAAGCAAAATATTTATATTTACTGCCACCAGTATCTGATTTTTAAAATACAGTGACATTTGCAGTGATTGAATGGTGCCATTTTAGCCAGAAAGCTGTTCTGTTCTGTTCTCTTCTCTTCTCTTAACAGTGATCAGCTCATGACTGACAGATTTTCAGAAAAAAATCACAGCTTGTAACAGATGCATCCTTAAGTAAACAGTTGAAATGGATGTTTTGATGGCTTCAGTTGTATTGATATAAAAGATCAGTGTCTGACATTCCTGAAAACTATCCAATAGAGGAGATATCTTCTTCTAAGCTCCTGGTCCTGTGTGTGCTGCTTCAACAATAGTTTAATTTTTTAAAGAAAGCAGAGATTGTATGCTCCTAACGAGGTGCTGTGAGCCAAGAGTGAGCGATAGTCAGCACTGCTGACCCTTGAGCCAGAATGTTGGGTAATACTTAGATTTTTCAGAAATGAAATTTTTGTTCTGTTAGTGAGGTGATAACTATCTTTCTCACTCAGTTTTTCTACCTGAGGCTCACCCTGGTTTGTGGCTGCTCTTTGTGGGATGGACCAGCAGTGATGGGGGGAATTCCCTACATCCTGGCTGGAGTGACTATCCCTGTCCTGTGTTAATGTGTGCAAGTGCCTTCTTGCAAGTGAGGCTTGAGGTTAAGCCAAATCTGTTTGTGTTGGTTTGCAGGTACAGCTGGTGATGTTCTTTCAGAGGCATTTACAGCCACACTATAAAGTAAAACCAGAGAAACACAAAGGTGAGGACTTTAGGCATTGGTTTGCACGTCCCGTTTTAACGAGAGGAATTATTATGTGTTGTGGGAAGCTGATCCGACTTCCAGAGGCTGCTTGTGTGAAGATACCCAATTTTTTGGTGGCTCCCTACAGTGAGGGCACAGAACTGAGCCTGGAGAAAATTAGTTTCAGTTCCTGATGAAGTCCCAAACTTCCTTCATGATTTTGGGAAAGCTGCTTGACTTCCCTTCACTCCCTCATTTATATAATGAACTCAGGTTGTACTTTGGGCCTCCAGGCCCATCCATCAGCATCTGGCTAGCATGTTTATGGCATCGGTCACACGGAAACACTTAACAGGTCAGACTGTGGGGAGATTGCCATTTCCCATTCTCCCTGCCTGCAAGAGGGTGCTGCTGCCCCTGGGTGCTGCCTTACAAGGGTAACCTTGTTCATGTGTCTTAAGTGTCAGCCTGCTGATATCCAAAGGAGACTATAAAAGTTTTGCAGGGTTGGGGGAGGTAAGTTTAAGTTCTTAACAGTGAAGGCGTTTTCAATATCTGTAGTGGAGAGACTGTTTGGGGGTATAGAGATTGAGTATTCCAAAGGGCCATGCTTGCTCTGAATTGAGGAAGTTTTTCAGGTGATCTTACCTGGAACTCAGCTGGACAGCATCAGGTTGTTAGTAACAATGTGAATATTCTGTATCAAAACATGAGAAAATTATTTTTCTTAGTTCAAAACAGTTACCTACATACATAGTCTATGGCTGAGCTACAAGTACCTGGGTGGGGTTTTGGAGCTGGATGAATTTACAGAAACCACGGAGAGATTCAAGGTTTACCCTGACCCAAGCAATAGGCACCCAATAGGCATGTATATTCACCCAGTCTAGCAACAGACAGTGGTCTTAGCAAAGTCCTTTGTAATTAGACTCGTGGATGCCAGATGATGGAAGGATAAAATCATTGTCATGGGATAATAGCTTTGGAGAAAAATTTAGTTTCAGCTTACCTTCCCATTAGTCTGCTGTGCACATGCACACTCAAATACTGTAATCAACTGCAGAGGAGCTGGCAGTACTCTTGTTCAGTGCAATTTTTTCCCTTGGAAAACTCCAGAGGAACTTTCTTGTGCTGTTACAAAGACATCCTTAAAACATCTTTACTGCAGGGTCCTGTGTTTCAACTGCTGGAGCAGTAACTCTTAAAATAGATATGAGATGCCTGAATGTGTGAAAAACATTTGCATCTCTTTTTTCTGAGCTCTGTGCGTTCTGCATCATTTCTGCAAGCAAGTTAAAAGGGTTGAGAGTTTTGCGATTTTTTTTGCTGCTTTTAATTCCACTCAGAACAATGTCTTTGCAGATGAAATAAGATAAAAGGCTGTATTTTGGTCACATAGAGTCACTGACACTTGAAACAGGCTGGATTTATATGTAGTTACTAAAAAATATATAGCAAAATTAAAGTTTCAGACACTGAGTTCACATGCATTGCCCATTGTAAAGATAAGTAACAGCTGTTATAAGAACACTTAAATGGTTACCTTTGGGACATAAAAGGGATCTTTGAAGACAGTAAGTCTTAATACAGAAATGTTTACTCATAAAAAATACATTTGGAATGGGGGAGGGGAACTATTAATGTGGGGTTTGCCTTTTATGGAAGGTTGTAGCAGGTCTTTAACCTCTGTAGCACTTGAGTGAGGATAGAAATGAGCTTCTCTAAGTATCAGCCCAAAGGGCCTTTCCTCAGTGCCAGTATCTGCAATGGCTTTAGTTTATTCTTCCTTTCTGTGACCGTAATGAAAAATTACGCTTTTCCAACCTCAAAACCTTCCCAAAGTCCTGAGGGCAGAATAGAAATGTCCTCCTGAATTTGCTTCACTTAACCTTGTGTTTTGCGTGATACTGGGCTGATGGCCCAAACCAGTGGGGATTTGAAGGCAGTGTCAGCTGAATAAGGCACGAGAAGAAGGAATTGACCCTTGAAAGCCATGGTTATGGATACCACAAAGAAGGGTTGATGTCTTTCTAGACACTTACAAAGGGTGCAGCTGTGCCCAGCATTCCCAGTCTGCCTCTGGGTGCTCATGAAGTGGTTGGTGGCTCATGTCACCTGTGAGTTTTCTGGTAAAAGTTCTGCAGGTAGTTTTGAAATTATTTTCCAGGCAATTATTATGTTGAGTGAAGCAAAAGAAAATGCCAGGAATATTTCATCAGTGTGAACCCCATAACTAGGGAGGATGTGATTTCTGCTTCAAAGTTTTGCAAAATTATTTCTTGATGGGGTAGGACACAAGGTGCTAGTGTACTCAGAATGGTAGAGAGAAGCTGAGAGTCCTTTATGGAAATTATGGTGGACTAGAGTCAAAAGGCTTTACTCAGATAAAATGATAAACAGAGCAGCAGAATTAGCCTGGACAAGTTGTGTGGGAGGAGGGCTGAGCTGTGGAGAGGGACCCAAAGGCCTCTAACCAGCTGCTATACAGAGATGTGAGAAACAAGGATGTAACAGCAGGGTTTGAGCCAAAAGACACCGTTTTGTGGGATGCTCGAGAGGAGAACTTGGTAGCAAAAGGAAAAGTTAGGAAATATTACACACTCGGAAGTGTAAGAAGAAACTGGCTGGGTGCAGAAAATGACAAAAGGTAGATAAGCTGGAAAAAAGTACATGGTGTTTTGAAGATGAGAGGTTACCAAGGTGAGATGGCTGGATTTCTGATGAACCTTTTCTCTAAGCCTATGGCCCAGTGCAAAATTAGTTCTTCACATGCCAGTGACAAGTCAAAATGATTGGTGGGCTTTGTTATTCTTATTCCAAAACATCATGCTCGTCCAGGCAGTAATCATTTAGGTAAGTAACAGAAATTAGGTTTTGAGTCACATACTGACCTGTCTTTGTAGTTAGTACAGCATGTTCTGGTCACGTAATGAGAGAGAAGACAGATTAAATGAAAGGCAGGATTTTCATTCAGGAAATTGGTATGGTAATGACAGATATGGGGTCTTGGCGTGTTTCAGATAGGCTTCATCTCGCCTCTTCAGGTAGCAGATACAAGCACGGCGCTCACTTATATTCACCCAGTCAAGCATGAGGAGGTAACAAGTTCTCTGGGGAGGCTGGTATTTAATATCTGCCAGATGCCTGCTGGAGAATACTAATACAGATGCCAGATTTAGTGTGCCCTGGGAATGCAGATGGTTGGTAGCAACATGCCTGGACCAGCAGCCACGTCTCCCTTAGCTCCATGGCAGGGCTGCCTGGATTTTTATCCCCTGCTGTTTGGATTGTAAAAGTGATGGCTTGGTCAAAGAAATGTTTCACTGAGTTCCGTGGGAGAAGGGTTAGCAGGCAAGAGAGGGAATAACATGGGAGCTTCTGTTGGGGTATCACACTCGTGGATGGGGGAGCAGCTGCATCGATTACCCTGGATGTCACCTGGACCATTCTCTTGGGCAGGACAAGCCAAGTGCTGTGAGGCAGTGAGGGCCACAGGGAGGATTTGTGCTCAAGGAGAAGCTTCATCCAGCTCTTCCAGTGTGTGCATTCCCCTCTGAGACCACAGCAAGGGCAGAGGGAGAGTGGCAGCCCTGTGGAGATCCCACAGCTTGTCCTCAGGCTGCAGCAAAGAAGGAACTGCTATGAATTTCACTTTTTTACCAAATAAAGGAGAGGGGGGAAGCCCCAAATCCCCACAAGGCTGCATATAAATCAGGGCAATAAAACTGCCTGTGGTCACAATCAAATTATATGGTCTAAGTCTATATAAAAGAACTGGAGCAGGTTCAGTCCGGCACTAATGTCCTTCTTGCTGTAAACAGTGAATGGGGGGGGAGGAGGGAGGGAGGGCAGGCACTGGGCTCCCAACACCAACACATCAGGGAAACAATTTGCTGAGGTGGTTGAACTACATGTTTTCAGAATCTGTTTGTGTCCATAAGAGTTTAAGAAAAGGATGTCGTCTGCTTACTCGGTAACTTGTGTGTGGCCTGTGAGTGGTTTCAGATGCCGGGCCAAAGCCAAATAATCTCTCCTTTTAGGAAATTTGAAAAGTATGCATGCGTCACAAAAAAGAACAGAGGTTTTCACTGATGTCCCATGCTCCTGCCACAACGCCTTGTGTAATTGTGCCACTGTGTGCTGTTGAGATGGGGAGAGAGAGGTTGCTGAGCTGTCTCTGCTAGAAACAGAGGCCAGATATGACTTGGGCTTTCATGCGACCGAGTTAATAGGTTGTTTTTAATGGGAGAAAGGGCTACCAGGATACATTGTATATCTTCAGAATTTAGCTGAATGCTGCAGAAATGTCCATATTAGGACATGGTTCTTACTAGAAGTGAAAAAACAGGACTAGTGAACTTTCACAGTATGAAGAACTTGTAGATGAAGTTGAAATTTCTGATGGTGTAGGAGAATTTTAAATTGAAGGGTTTTGCTTCTTTTCTGAGTATCCTGGTCATGCTGATGAGTTCATAAGCCTCTGTGGGGTTTGACTAATATCCTGAGAATCTGCACTGTCCTACTCAAAAGTGGTAGCAGCCTTCAGTATTAATTAAGGGCTACCGGGGGTGGGGGGGGGAAGGCTGTATTAGGGAAGAGCAGGGAGAGCAAGAGGAGTCTTTCAAGTCTAGCAGTCACTGCTTTCAGAGGAAATGAGCAGAGGCTGCACACACGCAGCAGAAAGCCAGCAGGACTGTCCATGTCTGCACAGCAGCTCCATGGGGCCACCAGAAGGTGTGAAAGACTCCTTGACTGGAGGGAGAAGCTTAAAATCTTATGAGGCAAGGGGGTAAAAAAATAGCCAGGAAGCTAAAAGCAGTAGCAGGTTTAGGCACAATCCCTCGAAGACCACAGCAGGCACCAAGAAATTTAATAACCTGTTATATTTATGTAGCACATTTCATCCTCAAAGCATTTTGCGAACTTAATGATGTGCAAACTATGTGCACACGTATCCTTTCATCTGCCAACGACTGTAGCCTCCTTCAGTGTGAAGCCTGATCATGGCTGCTTTGCCATCACAATGGGATAGAACAGCAAGGGGAAAATGCCTGAGGTGCAGGCAGATTTAGGAAGGCAAAACATTACCTTTGGGCAAGGCAAAGGGATTGAGAGCACTTGTGCTGGCAAAGTGCACATATCTTCTGTGACCACAGTCAATCAGATCTTTTAGTGATCCCATCAGATAGAGCTTTCTTTCGGGAAAGCTGGAAAATTCACCTTAGCTGTCTGGAAATCTGGTGTGAGCTCTCTTTTGTGTCAGTTGGCAGTCTCCCACCTCAAAAAGTAGTTGCTGACTCTGACTCATATGAGCTGCTTTTCCACCTGAGATCCAATGGGATCAGATGACAATGTTCTACAGCTGGCCTTGCAATGTTGTCCATTTCTTAAATTCCGCTTAACGGCATTCTCATCTCAAAGGAAGGGTGTTTATTTTTTAGAAGGGTCAGTAAGTGAGCATTAAAGATCCTGGGAGATGTACAAGTTGATACCATCTCAAAGTTGTCAGAAAAGGAAAAAAGGTGCCATACCAGCACTTTTGTCCATTATCATCCCAAGGAAGTTCTGTATTGTCAGGCGTGATAGTTTTCAATGTCATATGCCCTGTAAGAGTTTCGGTGTGCCATCTAATCCCCCAGCTTAATGAGTTCTGCAGGGATGCACCATGATAACTAAAGATCATTTACCTGAATTGCTTTTTAATTTCTGGAATGGGAAGCTGCTTGTGCAGCAGGATAATTACATTATAATTTACAGCAATCCAAAATCAATAAATTTAGTCATATTGGGATAGAGAAGGAGGATGAAAATCCCCCCCACCATTAAATTATTTCACACTCTGTACTTGATGTTCCAAGAACTCAACAATAAACTTTGGGGGATGGTAGAGAGGGTTGGAGAATCACTGGCTTCCTGAGGCTGGACAGTAAATCAGCTTTGTCTAGTGATTTCTGTGGTGAAATAACACATGGTGTGTTTGCAGAAGAGGGCAAATACAGCAGATAATGTCCTTTTTCTGATTTATTTTAATTATGGAATATTGAAGGAGAGAAAATGCTTTGTGCTCTCTGGCCTCTTATTCCAGTGGGGAAAAGGAGATGAACCATTGCCAGCTGCAAGCTAAATCTGGGCATCTACCTGAGCTCTGCTTCCTGCCTGAATGTGACAGTGGAGCTGAATAATTATTGGGGTGAGCCACTAAGGGAGCTGGTGGGGTTTCAAGCTCTTGATGTCTTCATCAAGATGAGATTGGAAGCTTTCCTCCAAGTAAGTATTTTTGCCATGTACAAGCTATTTGGCTCATTGATTCATCTCTCACAAGGAAAGTGGGCTGTGCAACATAAGTGTATCCTGAGCTTCCCTGTTCAGGAGGGGCCACTTGAGGGATGAGTTTTTCTTTAGCAGTGTTCAAAACACAGCAGTGCTCTGGTCACTGGAAACACTGAGGGAGGAGGGATGACTGTCAGTGAGAAGGTTGATCTCAGTTGGTTCTTGCACCTGCTGCCAGCACCTCTTTGGTGCGAGCCAAGCCGTGGCAGCACCAGTGCTCATGTAGCCTCTCCCAGGGCCACCAGCCCAGTGGTGTCCGCAGTGCTCCATGTTTTCAAGGGTCCACCCTAGACTCAGGTTTGGTTCTGGCAGGTGAGAGGAATGGCAAACAGACACAGGTAGCCCAAACAAACTCCTCCCTGATGTAAGAAAAATATTATTGGAGCAGACAGTTCAAAGGAGTTGCGATTGGAGCTGTGGTTTTGGTTTGGATTTTTTTCCTTTTATTTTCTTTAAAATTAAGTTTCCTGGTTGTGTTAGATCCCACCCATGTCTTCACTGAGGTATGACCCGCTGAATTAATCTCATGGGAAGATTAATTATGTATTAGGTATTTCTGGACTTCCCCCACTCAGACTGACTCAATTTTATTTTTCCTTTGAAACCACAGAAAAGCTGTCGATGCTGCACCCAAAAAAAGATGTTGTATGAAAAGGAAATCACTTTGTCTCTTGTATTTGAGGAGGATTATGATCTGGCATGACCTCATTATGGGTTAGGCAAGGATATTTCTGGAAATACTAATTAAATACTTTTTCCATCCCTTGTGCCCTTGCAGCAAGTGTAGACTTTATAACAAGAGAAAGGGGGAAAAAAATGTCTGCAAGAAATTTTTTCAAGCTCTTTCTCCACTCAAATAAAGAAAGTACAGCTACAGTCATGATAGCAATATTACAAGCTATTAAATAAAGTTCTCCTAGTTGTGATGAACGAGAGGAAAATAATTATCTGAAAGAAGTCAGTAAATGTGGGATCCTTTCAGTGCTTTCATCTATGCCTGACTTCAGGAGTCTGAATTGGTCTTGTTACTTCAGCAAGATCACGCTGGACTGCTGAAAACATCCTACCTTGTGCAGTTTTTTTTTGCTGTAGTTGCCCTTTCCCAATCAGGTTCAGTGAGCACAAGCAGTAGTGCACAGCCCCACAAAGGATCCCATTGGCAGAAGCTGGTGGTGAGCTGTGGCATGGGCTGCAAATCTGTTACTCTGGCACAGCCAGGGAAGAAATTCCATGTCTTAATATATTTTTTAATGGATATTCTTCTGCTGCTTCTCATGGTGGTGTTTTCCTCCTGGGCTTACCCATTTTGCTCTCAGAGATCTGTTCTCAACTTGTGGCATTTCATTGAGTTACAGCTGCTCCAAATTCTGCCCAGACTGTCTGAGCTGTTTCCTACTGAGGTCAGTGGGAGTCTTCCACTTAACTTCAATGGAAGTTGGACTTGGACACTGACAAAATGTCTTCAAAAATTGCCTTCAGCAAATAAGCTGGTAAATGTTAGCACTAAAATAGCGACATGCAGGCCCAAATATGTCTGTATTCAAAACACATTCTATCAGATAAAAATGTGTTCCTACAAAACCTTCTGACAGTGAGATGTGGAGGCTGTAAAGATTTTTAAAAATTTTTAAATCATATATTTAGCACTTTGGTTTGCTAGTCCATTGTGTGGCATATAGGGTTGAATCTAAAGAGGCAAATGCCAGACTTGTTTGAACGAGCAGTCGGTGGCTTTTGTTTCCGGTTATTGTTCTAAGTCTAGAGATGTGGTTCTTCTTTTCTGTGTGAATGTGAGATTTTGTCCAAATTTCAGTATTCCACTGGTATGTAACAATACCCAGTCCTGTGTGTTGTTTAAGGTCTTGTTGCCTCCATGGAAATTAAACAGGACTGCTATATTGTAGCCAAAGCAGGGAAATGGATGCGTTCTCTCCATAACTTCAGGAATTGCTTCTTAACCTGCTAAAGTACAGCCCTGCATTGGAACATCCCAAAGAGAGAGAAGATGTGGGGGTTTTCCCCATATTTTTACACCTTTTCTCTCTCTGTACTTCACAATGGCTGAGGTAAATGAAAGCTGTGGTTAGGGTGGCTTGGGGCAGCTGATGAGTGCCTGACCGTGGCTTCTCTGTCATCAGCATTCTCTGATGGCTTAAATGCCCATTGTAAATTGTGGAGTCCCAGGAGTGGATTGATAATGCATAGCTTGATTCAAAGCAAAGTAGGGGCAGCTGTGGAAGTGGTAACTTCATCAGCCATCCCAAGCCTTGCTGCCTCTGCCTGTCAGAGAACCAGAGACACTTGGCCTTCAGCACAAGAAAATGAAAAGATTTTATCCTGGCTTATCTGAGATGATAGGTCTAATCATCTCCATCCTCCAGATTCAAGTCAGTAATATTTGAAAAGTCCACTCAGCCACATGGGTGATGCAAATGCTGTTGTTTCCTTTAGTTCTGGGTCTCTTACAGAAGTAGGTCTTTGTAAGGGTCAAAATCAAAGCCCTTTCTCTAAAGTTTATTAAAAATAAGTTTTACCTGATTGCCTGGAACAGGGAAAGACTTGTCAGGGTAAACCTTCTTGAGAGCTAATGGAAGCTGGAGCTCAATGGATAAGACATTGAGATGAGCTGGAGTTGGCCAGGACAAACACTTGGACTTTTCCAAACCATGTCCTTGTCTCCAGTGGGACATACTCACATATTCATATCAAGGTGTCTTGATTATAGGTCCCTGTGTGTGTGTGTGTGTGTGTGTGTGTGTGTGAGAGAGAGATGGCAGAAGCAGCCTTTTGGTGCAGCTTGTTTGTTTGTTGGGGTTTTTTTTGGGTTTTTTTGTTTGTTTTGTTTTGTTTGTGGGTTTTTTTTGTTTTTTTGGTTTTTTTGGGGTTTTTTTGACAACACATCTGTCTGTGCTCAGGATTTCAGGAGGGTGGAGAAGCATATGGAGGAAAGGTACCAAGACCCATCCTACTGCAAGGGAGCTGAAGGCATCCACACTGTTTCTGCAAATTGGATGTGGGGTGGCTGGTGCAGCCTGGTCCATTATCTCAGGAGGAAGAGCACCAAGAGGCACCGTGCAGAGATTTAACCATGCCACAACATTTTTCCCTTTGCAAGAGAAGGGGTCCCATTCTTCCTTTTAGTTTAGGAAGCTTTTGAGAAGCTCCGACCTTCTTCCTCTCCAGCTCTTGAGCTGAAGTAGGGCTATTCCTTTGGGTAAATGCACTTGTAGGATAAAGGTGCAGATGGTTCAGGTCCTGGTCACTGCTGTTACAACATGCTGTGAGACTAAAGCACAGCTTGACAAAGCCACTGAGCCCAAGCCGATTATGTGAAAATGTAGCACATGAGCAAATTCAGGGTGAGGCAGAAGAACAGTATGGGATTTAAAAATCTCAGCCCTGTTATTAATTTCTCTGGAAAAGGTGAACTAATGATACTACTTTTAATTCATTAGTATTTAGGCTAAAAATATGTTGGCTCTGAAAGAAAATTATAAAGGGGAAGATGTAATAAAATCTCCCCCTCCTTCTCCTCTTAAAAAAAATGTTTTGCACAAAGACAGTTCACTGATTAGAAATGAAAGTTGCAGTCCCGTGGGGCCAGGTTGGAATTACTGCATACCACTTGTCTTTGAAATCAAGGCTTCCAACCTTAATGTCCAGGTGGGGAATTCCGGTGGCTTTACTCTAATCCAGGCAAATCTGAAATCCAACCCTGTTGGGAGGAAACAATGTGGGAAACAGATTCATCTTGATCTCGGCTTTGTGCCTTGGAAAACGATTAAGACCAACTGTTAAGCAGCTCCCGATAGAGTTCACAAACCTGCCGGCCTCCGTGTGACACAGATTTCTCAGTTCAGGCTTCACCCCTTAAAAGAACAGATGGAACTGGTATAGTTAAGCTACAAAGTGGGTTTCTGTTATTCCCCAGTTGTTTAAATATTATTTTTGTTGCTGAAAATTATTTTTTCTCTGATTGCTTTGCTGCAATTAATTTTTTTCCACTTTCTATTACTACTTTAACAAAATCAAACACAATTTAATGCTACTGACAGGCAAGCCACTATGACTTTGGTGAGAGTCATGTCCTGAGACACTAAATCCTGTGGAGCATTGCAGAGGTCACACACATGGTCCTATCAAACTCACGCAGTGGGGCTCCTTCTATACTCTTTTTCCTGTCCCGATCTCAGTCAAGATAACTGGTTTTATAGCAGCTTTTGAGGATTTCAAAGTGATTTAGAAATTCAAGTCCTTTGAGGTAGAAAAGTATTCATGTTCTGCACGTAAATAGAAGCAGGAAGCAGAAAAGCTGCTCTTTGTTAAAGCTTATTTTGGCAAATCCATGAAGAAAAACCAGGGACTCGCAAGTCCATATTCTGACACAGTTGTTAAGAAAGTGTCCTCTAGAGAACCTGCTTCTATAAAATTTCAGATCTGGTGAATGCTGGAAGAACATCTTGGCCTTGCAGAAGTCTCCTGAAAACAAAACATAGAAAGTTTTCATGTTCCTGCAACATTGGTTAAGGGAGGGTGTTAAGAAAATAGTAACAAAACATTAATGTAATCTTTGTTATTATTATTTTTCTTATATTTATTGGATGTGGTTACAATCAACACCCATGGGTAGCAAAACTTGTTGCTGGTTTGATTCTCAAGTAATTTTGCAAGTAGTTACTAGCAGATTTGTGAAGTTTGGCACCAGACTATGCTATTTAAGGGTGGGATTTCAAAAGCTTCCAGTGGAATTTGGAACACAGATCCCTCCATTTCTCCCCTGCGAATAGACGTTTTATTCTTTATAATGGATTTATCATTATTGTAGTTTTGGCAAGAATGTATCAGCAAATTTTGTTTTAACACCATTCCTCAGCATTCCATTACTTAAAAGGCACGGATTGCTTTGTTCTCCCTTTTTAGACAGCTCATCCAGTAGGTGATTTTCAGAAGTGCAATTAAATGTGCAGTATTATGCACCTCTTTTACACCGTGTCAAGGATAAAGGGATTGATTCTGCTTTTCTTTTTCTTTTTGTACTGGAGGTATTTTGCTAAAGCCCTCTGTATGTGTATGTGCATGTGCTGGCCACCAGTCCAACTCCATGCATAGGCATCGTTCATGCCTCTTGCTAGGGCCAGGAGGAGCCAAGAAACCAGAAGAATCGTAGAATGGTTTGGTTTCGAAGGGACGTTAAAAGTCATTGTGTTCCAAACTCCTGCCATGGACAGATGTGATTTCCACTACACAAGGTTGCTCAAAGCCCCATCCAGCTTGGCCTTGAACACTTCAAGAGATGGCGTAGTCACCATTTCTCTGCAAGTTCCTTTCAGCCTTAAAATTAGGGCAGAAGGTTTTATTGGTTTATCGTGGGGGAATGTTTCTCCCATTAGTGGAGTTCTGAAGGTCAGGTTTACTTTCCTCTTCACCAGCCCCTCCAGCAATTACCCCATTTCACCCCTTGGAGGCTGCCCAGACTCCACACATTTGAGCTGAAACTGGAGCTTTCTGTGTTTGCATGGTGGCTTGAAGACTCCCTCGCAGCCCCACTCCTAGTGTCCAGCAGGGATGAGCAGGGTAAAGCCTCCCACTGATCCGTTTCAGGGTGGAGGACTGTGCTCTGCTGCCTGCAGGTCGTTCTGATTCTCCTTGCAGGGTTCCAAGCCTCTTCTTCACAAAATAGCAATCTCTATCCCATGAGTGTCAGTGCTCTGCTTCCAGTGCGCTTTGCTGTGGTCCCGGCTGAGATCAGAAATATCTGAGTTGAAGTTTTGAGCACAAAAGTTGGATTGAATGGGAATGTCAATATGAAAAATAAACACACTATAAGCTTCTGCCTGGTTTTGCCTTTCACCTTTGCAATTTTGTACACTTGCTTGCAGTTAAGAATAGGCGTTTCCTTCTTCTTACATGCTGGGAACACAGTAAAAAACTAGAGAGTGTAAAAGGGAGCTCTGTTAGCACCAAGCCAGAAGTCCAGCCCAGGAGAAGCTAGGAGTTTGAGAAAAATTCACATCTGTAACTGAGTAGGTTTTTATGTAGCAATATACATACTTAATTTATGCTTGCAGCGACAGCAGTTGTATATGCAAAAGCAGGCATGCAGTTACATGTGCACTTCTGCTTGGGATTCCAGGACTTAAGAAAGAAGCGATTATGATCATGGATGAGTTATACTGTAACGGCTCTTAGCGTTGTATAAGCAGCATCTGTATGCTGTATCATGCACATGTGAAACTGTTTTTATTATATTAATTTGATTTCCCTGGGAGATTGCATAGTAACAGTTTGTGTATCATGGCTCCACAGAAACTTGTCTTGCAAAGAGTCCACCGTTTATGTACATGGCTCTTGAAAAGGCAGAATGTACTGAGATAGTTGACATATACGCACTTAGAGTTAGTATTTTTTACAATGAAAAATCCAGTTTGTCTGCCCCAGAGGAGTTGCCTCATGAGAGTTTCATTGTAATTCCATAAATCTTGCCAATTATTCTATTCAGGTACACTTCTTAAATAACAAATTTGTTTTGATAGAGTTAGTCCTCTGTTCAATAATTAGGAGAGAATGGTTGGAGAAGATTGGCTGTGAAGGAGCTTTTGAAGTTGCCTGTGTGAGAACACTCTATTTATTTATTTGCTTATTGTATTTATTTATTTATATGTTTTGAACAATCATTTCCTGTTAGACTTCTCTCCATGATAAAACTCATTTTTCACAGGATGCAATTTCCTCCTTTTCCTGGTTCTTGTAAGGATTAGGAAAGTATGGTTCAGCAGTTCAACCTCCTATATTGAGCTACCTCCTTAGAAAAAACAGGTGCACAAGACCTTGCCTCAGAAGGAGTGGAGTATTTAAACTTCTCCCTTTCCCAAGTCCATCCCCTAACTTGATTATTTATTGTCAATGGTGTTATCAATACAGATGTGCTCAGGTATTTTAAGACTTTTCCTGAAGTTTTGTCAAAGGTTACCGTGGGGAGCCACACGCTAAAATCTCTACCATTTGCAGTCAGTGGTGAGTGGTATGTTACAAATGACCATCTCGAGTGGGGACTTCAGTGTTGCATTTGAGCCACCTTTGCTTCTGACTGTGTGTTTTTGGAGGCTGACAGCTTCCAGTTTTGCAACTGCCTCTGTCAAAACCAGGAGTTTTTTAACTTCAGAAAAAACTCAGGAGGAGAGTGCATGGATGACCAGCTCTTCATGGTTTGCATTCTTTGCAACACAATAGCAGGATAAATAAATTACATGCAGAGAGATGGTTTCGAAATAATTATGTTGCTTCAGTATACAGGGATATGCCAAGCCTTGCTGCAGAGATACTGGTGCTCTGTTTTATGTGGTTTTTACATAATATAGAGGAAGCCTCATGAACACCACAACAGGCTTCTGAAATGTTCCAGTACTTCCACAAGAAGTACTCAGGCAGAATGATGAGAACAGGAGGTTGCTCAGGACTGCAACGAAAATTCATGTACTTTAACAGAGTGTAAATTTTTTTACAGAGATTAAGGTTACTTTTGGCACTGGCAAAACAAATGTTCATCTCTCAGTTTTGTTAAAAGAGTATTTAAAGTGTAGAAGCAGTCAACTCTTGATGTATATCTCCTTGGTGGGGCTCTTCTCATTCTTTTTCAAGCTCTGTGTTTAATAATAGCAATGTTCTTGTATATTTTAGATAGTGGTCATCGTATTTTCTTGTCTCCTTAGAGACACTGTGGAAATTAATTAGATAGTGTTTATAAAGGAGGACATTCAGATTCTGTTACTCTGACTAATTACTCTCTGAATACCTGTATTGATTTATAGGAGGAGTGTCCCCAGGATGGGATGATGTTTTTCAGGGAGAAGAGCATCCGTGTCTGGCCAGAAGTGCCCTGTTTTGACACATGCTCCTGGTTACCCAGCCAGCTCTGATAGTGACAAATACCTGATACTTATACATGGCACCTTACCTTCTCTGGGTTCTGCAGGATGCATTTATTGCAAAGGTTATCTCCTGTGGTTTGTTAAATCGCGTAAAACATGACTTGAGGGGGAAGTCCTCAGCTTTCAGGGTCTGACCATTGAAGAAGGCAGTATCTATTGTGGGCCAACATATTTATGAGTGCATGTGTTTGGGTGCATAGATAATGTTTGTACATGCCCGATCAGGAGAAACTTATTTCAATATGTATATTTTTCTCCCTGATCTAAAAAGTATACAAACTTTAGCTGGTGGTGAGAGCAACACTTTGTAATTGTATTTAATAAAGAAGTGGCCTGGAGCCAAGCACCCAGAGATCCCAGCACTGCTGGATTTGGGAATGAAGCAGGTCACGGTCAAACTCTGTGGTGCAGACACATCCTTTCCCTGCAGTCCATCCTGGCAAGGGCTCTGGCACCTACCGTGGGTGACAGGTATGACAACTTCAGCTAGATTTTTCCCACCAGAGAAACCAGGGCTTCAGGCAGAAACTAGGCCTGAATAACATGAGCTGAACAGAAAAATCTGATGACCAAACAACCACCAGGTTCAGTGGATCCCTGAGCTTAGCAGATAAACCTGTTGTTCAGATAATAGCAGTAGCTGAACTTAAGTAGCCCAGACTGCAAAATCCACACAAGCCCTGTGCAGAAGTATCCTGTCCTGAGGCCAGGCTCCCACACTAGCTGGGTACAGATGAGCAGCTTCCCCTAATAAAGGATGAAAGTCATGCATTTGTACCAAGAGGCTGGAGAGCAAGCAGCAGTCGGTGGTGTAAAGAGCTGTTAGCCCTGAACATCCCCAGTTTCATGGCTTGCAGTGCTCCAGGTCACAATATAGAGAGTCTACAGAGCAAGAGACCAGCTCCTCTATGTGACTTGTATCCCGTTCTTTTCCCAAGACCAGTC
This sequence comes from Cinclus cinclus, assembly GCF_963662255.1. NCBI lineage: Eukaryota > Metazoa > Chordata > Aves > Passeriformes > Cinclidae > Cinclus > Cinclus cinclus. Next base: position 17,686,479 of record NC_085054.1, read on the forward strand.
TCAGCTGGAGGAGAGTGTATCCCAGACTAGATAAGTAGAGAAGGATTTCAGCCTGCTATGACTCAGAAGCAAAGTAACAGCTTTGGTCTGGCAGAGGTGGAGCTGGGTATATGTTGCAGCCCAAGCATAATAAAGGTCTGGAGGCTATAAGTGGGGAAAACCATTCAGTCCCGACTTGGCAAAGCTCTTTAAAAGAGCTCTTTGCCCCAAGCCACAGAGCCTCCCAAATCTCAGTTGGTTCCCAGAATTCAGACACCAGTGTTCCTACAAGAAATGAACACACACAGTTCTTTTTAATAAGGATTGAATTGGCAGCTGCATGGAGTATTAGTTACAAGAACATAATAGACACAGTAGAGGGAATCTTTAAGTCACTACAAGTGACTACAGGGAATATCCTGTCACTCCTGGAGCCATTTTCCTTTGGCTTCTTCCAGTCATGCAGCACAAGTGTGCAATTTCAAGGAGGTGAGCATATGAATGCCTTGTCACTGGGACAGTGCTGCTCTTGAGGCTTTCACCACTTCCTAGATTGCATTAAGGGCTGTGCTTTGCTGCAACTTTTAGAGATATCTCTGTTTTTGTCGGCCTTTCCTATGTCTGAATATATTCTGGGTGTTTTGACCTCTCAGCACAGCGTGGTTTTTGTGTGACTCTTGCAATACTGCCTCATTTAACAGTAATGTGGCATTATCTCAGTTTTGCAGCCTCAAGGGTCAGATGTTGTGATGACTCAGTTTCTGCAGGGACAGAGATTACGTTCACCATCATGGAAGTTTGTTCCTGCAGAAACTCTGAGAGCATGTGTCTATACATATATTTTCATGATTTATTCTTCTTTAAGCAGCCTGAAATCTTTGTGGATTCCAGACTAGATGCAGTGAAAATGTAAATGTGATTCAGTTCTAATTTTCTTTGGGACTTAATGGCTTTCCTTGTTGGAGCAAGATGTATGTTGTGGAAGAAAGACCTTGGATGAGATACTATTTCTGTGAAGCTGAACAGAGAAGCTTTCCTGAAACCACATAAAATCTGTTCAGGGCATGCTGGTGATAGTGTACAAATGAGCAAGCTTAAGGCTGGAAATATTAAGATCATGGCATCAGGGGAAGAACATGAAAACTAAAAATTTCAGCCCATTTGACAGCATGTAAGAGAAGAAACCAAAGTGACTGTTTCTCCTGATTTGGCCACTGCATACAGCTGCTCTTGTACTTCTGCAGCAAAGTGTCTTCATCTAGGCAGTCCCCTGCATTTCCTTCATAAACCACTGAGGCTTAAACCACAACAAAATACCCTCGTCACTAAGTCTGCAGATCTGGAGGGGAAAGAAGTGAGGGGTAGAAACAATGGATGTTTTTGCTGGTTGCCAAGATTTATAATGATGATTACGATGATGATGAGGAGCTGAAGGAATGTTGCTCGTATTGTAAACCACTGATCTCCTGACGCTCATCAGCAGAATTTCAGCTCTCAGATATTTTAGTGCTGGGGTGTTTTCTACCCTTATCCAAGTGGTTTATTTAATACAGCTGCAGCCAAACCCCCAGCATGGTGGCTTCCAGCTGCGGAGCCTGTGAACCCCCTCCCCAAGCCCCCCCCCCCCCCGAGCAGCTGCTGTGTTGGGCTCTCAGCACAGAGAGACAGAGGCAGATGTCGCCAAGCAACGTATCTTGTTTATCTTTTATTTATTGCAGGTATTTATACAGGGCAGGTCTCTCTGCTCCCAGCTCACAACTTTGCACCAGTGGTGGCTGCCGCTTGCCAGGCAGAGGCAGGGGGAAAGCAAGGGAAAGGGCATGAATAATGCAGCACAACATATTTATCGACATTGTCAAGTTGAGCCTCAGATCAAGTTTAGTGGGTAAAGAAGAGGCTTTGAATTCCTGCTGTTCTACACATTAAGATTCAGATAACTTGATTTCGTAAAATAAGTGAGTCCAAGAGGCTGAGACACAGGAATGCTGTGTACAAAATGCACCTAGTTTTCTTCTTTCTTTCACCCCCTTCTTGTGTTACTAGTGTGGGATTTGATGTGGGGTGTAAATTGCCTGAAAAAGATTAGCTCGACATGGACATGCTTCTTCTTTCTCCATTGCACATCTATCCCACCCTGCTGCTGTGTGTGCTGAAAGCTTGTTCTTGTGCCTTCCAAATTCCTATGTAAATTTTGGCACTTCTTTGATATGCACCATCATTTGTAATTGTCAAGGCAAAAGTAATGAATTGTTCCAGTAAGTGCTTGCAGGGTGCAGTGCAGCTCCTGGGAATGGGGTGGTGGAGCAGCCCTGCCTGCTGCATCCCTGTGCTCACAGCAGCCAGGGCTTCCCTCCCTGCCCCAGGCAGCTGCACGAACGGTACAGTCTGCTCAGGCTTAAAGAGCAGTGATTTATGTATTTATTTATCTATCTATTATTTATTAGAACACTGGACGAGGCCTCAAGAGTTATGTTCTGTCACAAACTACTCCAGTTGTTTTGAACGTGTCATTAGGGCTGGGATTTCCTTAAAGCAGGTGGCAGCAGTTCAACTTTTCTGCTGTTTGAAAAGAATGACAGCAAGTCATGGAGAACATCAAGGGGTGGGGAGGAAAGAAGTGAAGAGCAAGTTAAATTAGCACTGAGTACTTCAGAACCCCCCACCCTTCATGTTCCTATTTTCATCCCTGTGTGACATTTTCTTTCAGCACAGAGAGCCCCTAAGATAAACCATCCTTAGCTGCAGTGACTTTGCAGCACTGTAGACACAAATAACTTATTTCAGAAAAAATTGGTATATTTTTATATACATAAATATGTATGCATATGAGTGTCTGTAATTTCATTTTAATATGAGTTGCCAGTTACGTAAACTGCTGTTGTGCTTTGAGTCCTGGACACCAACATCCCTCCCTATGCCCCAGCTTTTGTCATTACATCTTGGTTTGTCCTCTCCATTTGGGGAGGCAAGTGCTGGTCCTGGGCTCTGAGGTCAGGAATTCATCTGCAGCTGCTCACCCACAGGTAGTCAGTAATTCCTTAAGGCACAGTTCAGGGACCATTTATTGATTGATACAACTTTTGGCTGCAAATAGTAATTGCAGATGAAAAAAGCCCCAACAAAACTAGTGAAGGTAGGTAGAAGCCAGCCCGGCCCTTGCGTAGTGTGAGGTACTTTACTGGCTTGTAGCCTCTGGTTTTTAAATGTCTGTGCAAGGACACCCTGTTGTGTGTATGTGTGTGTGAAATTAAAATGGGATCGTTATTCAGCCTGCATTTAAAGTGCCTAACCTCTCAATTTTGAAGACATCCTTCTGCTTTGTGGGAAAGCTCATACTCTTTAAATTGCATTTTTTATTGGGGGTGGGGAGAAGAAGTCCACAGGGAGCTTTGTGGACAGTTCACACTGTCAACTCAGCATATCTGCACACTAGAAAAACATAAGTCTTCACAGTCAAAAAAAAAAAAAATAAAAGACCCTGAAGAAATTATCTTAGTTCTACTCTTTTTTATTATTATTTAAATGTGAAGGGTCTGGGAATTTTTTTTTTATTCAAGCAAATAAATATTTTCCAGAAAGCAAACATAATTTCACTCTGTCTATGGCACACAAGGGAAAGAAATAAATGATTGCTTGACCCCAGGACAACATGATGCTCCTTTTTTCTCTGTTGTCTGGTTGTGGTGCAGGAATGTGCAATCTGCAATCAGAACTGGCAGATGCACAACTTTTGTTTGTAAAACTGACTTCATTATTCCTGCTTTAGGGGTGGGCTGGCCGAAGTTTGGGATGCTGACAGTTTCTGGCCTTCCTGTTGAATCATCCCTATGTTTGGCCTGGACTGAAGGAGCAGTAGCATTGCTAAGCTCAGATCCAGTGTCTTTGGAATCAGGGAGCAGCTAGCATGTTTTAAACATAGCTTTTTAGCACTAGTTCACATTATCTCAGCATTATCATGATTTTACTCCACCCTGTCCCTCAGTTTTGTTTTGACAACTGCTGAGACTACAGACTTTTTGGACCAGGGTCATCTTCTCACATCACATGCAAAGAATAGAGCAGAGGTGGTTTTTACTGCAGCTTTACATAGCACTATCACATTACAAATAACCATGATCTAATGTTATATATCATCCTAGAGCTAAAAATCCCAGTCACCCACCAGTACTTAGCTATATTTTACTCCTGATGGCTTGTGCAGTGCTGCGCCTCCTGCTAGTATCACTCTAATGACTGTCTTGCCTTATTTACCTTCTCAGATGTCTGCCCTAGTCTGAAGTGATTCCCTTAAGGTTAAGACAAAGGCACTGGGGACAAAAATGATGTGTGATTATGTAATTAAAGCCTGTATTAATTTATGCAAGGTAGTCTGAGCAGCCCAAACTTCTGCATTTCTTTTGGAGTGCTTGAATCAATCCTGTTTGTCAAGTAGGAAAGACTTCTTTTCCCCATCATTTTCCAAAGTGAAATTTCTTTGTTTTCTTAATAGAAATTGCCAGTTCCACTATGCCCAAAAATGATATTTCTGTTTCCTTTGCAACCACCCATGGGGTTTGAACCACAGACCTACAGCACTGTAACAGAGGTCTCTATCATGTGCTAATTAAAAGGATTCAAACCAAAGTCAGATAGAGGGGGAAAGCAGAAGCTTGGGGCCAGGTGTTAAAACGGGGGTTTGATTTTGGGACACACGCATCCCCTCTATGGCAATCCCCAGCTGATCATACTGTTGCTGATCTTCCCCTTTTGTTGCCTGTCCCTTTCCAAGTCTCATTTGGAAACTTTCCCTTCCCAGTGCTATGGGACTGCCTTTCTCCTCCTCTCTCTCTGCTGTTATTCATCCCTCTAACTGTGTAAAATGTTTTGGGTTGTAGTTTCCATAAAGGATGCTATGCAGACTAAAGTTGGTGCTGTATATATGAAATAGTGATCTGTAATTTGTATTTTCTTCACTGTATAACTCAAGTTTATTAAATAAGGATGTGGCTGGATGTAGTTCTTAATATCAAGTAGACAATGCAATTTGGTTTTACCATTTCCTTTTGTTGATCCCTCTTTATTACTTTTTGTCTCACTTAGAAGCACAGAACATTTGAATTGTGGCTTTGTCAGCATCGTAGCAGTAGGTCAGAGATGCAGGAGATGGAGAGGAGGGTCAGCAGGAGTGACTTGAGTGTCTGTGACTCAAAGTGACCAGCAAACCCCTTGGGAAGAGTTCAGTGTCTGTAAATCTCCTCAGTCTGTTTATTTTATTTTATCTTCCTAGTCTTTGATTATTGCTAGCACTTAGAAATCCTGCACTTAGTAATCAGGATGACTTGGGACCTAAAGTACTGAGCAGCTCGTTACTATAGCAAAGCTCAACTCCTTTGTGTCTCGTGACACTTCTGCAGCTCAATGACCTGGTTGGTGGCCCTAGCAAGACCTCTGATCCTACCTTTTTGTTAGTATAGAGAGAAAAAGAAAAAAAAAAAGAGGAAAAAAAGGCATTAAAATTAAAGTCTCATGACTGTAATGAAAAGGTTATTTCCTCTTCTCTCTCAAGTTAAGTTCTGTGCAATTGCAGCTCACTTTGTCCTGTCCATCTTGTAGTCTCATTAGCTGCTAGGCCACAGAGGAATTGAGGGGAGAGAGTTGGGGGTTTTATCTGCATGCCATACCAGCGTGGAAGATTCAATGAGATGATGGCTTGTCATTTTTTATTAATGAGTTGGAGCCTGATTCATTATAGATGTGTGGAATGAGCTCGGTGTGGCTGCAGGGGGAGGGGAGGGACTCTGCCAGTGAAGAGGTACCCCCACCATGGGTCTTCTCCTGCACGGCCCCGAGCAAGGTGGCTGAGCAGTGCAGCTTTCCCGTTGTGCTGTGCAGCCCTGGGTGAGCACAGGCTCTGCTTTCCCATTGCCCAACCTGCAGCTCCCAGCGTGTGACAAGTGGCCCCAGAGGAGAAATGAGTATTTAGTGATGCTCAACAATTAGGCGTTACTAAGAAGGCACTGTCCCCAGGGTTCGTCTCTCTGGCAGGTTGGTGGCTGAGAAAGTCTTCCAGGGTTTGTTTCAGTGGTAGATTGGCATGGTGGATTAAATCACATTCTTGCCAATGGAAGCAAATAGCTGTGTGTGTCCTTCAGTGCTTCCTGTCATGCTGGTGGCACGAGTCACATGAATGAGTGATATGTGTGCATATAAATACATATATATGTACACATGTGTATATATATAAAAAAGAAATTAAATACATACTTTTATCAAAAGCCATGTGGTCACAGTAAACCATTAGTGTTCAAAAGGAGGTATGCCAAGTGCTGGGAAGGTTGGTTGAGAGCCAGTGACCCCTTGCTCTGGGCAAATCTAAATTCCTTTGAATAGAAGTGGTCACTGACACTCTGAGGGCACTCTGAGGACCCTCCAGCCACACCACCAGAGGAAACCCCTCCTGGTGGGCGCAGGCAGAGGTTGGGTTGTGCCCTTTGGGTTGGGTGCTGCTGCCTTTGGCTGGCTGCTCCTAGCTCCAGCCACGTGGGCAGGCTGTGCCCACAGTGTGCCTCTCTCTCCCTGACCACACATGCCTCTGTGAGATGCTTCCTTGGCGGGGAGGAATTTGGATAGCAAGAGCTGTTGAATGTTGGAAAACAGGATTAAATACTTAAGGAGTATTTAAGACCAGTTTAAAGACTGTTTAAGCCAGCTTTAAAAGCCTAGTGTAGGCTCTTCTCCTTGCACAAACTTAATTAATTACATTTTTGCTGCTTCTGTGTTTCTGCCTGTTTCCAGAAGCCTTGAAAATCTGAAAGAGGAGCTCCTCTGTCTCACTTTCTGTGCTATTTCTATAGATCAAAGAAGTAAATATCCCAGCTTTTGGAAGTGTCTCTGACAATAATCTGGCCTTTTGGAGAGTCATAAAGTTGTAGCTAAAGGCAAAATAAGCATCATTTAGCTTGCCTGTTGCATTTTATTTATTGTGTGTTTAAATTTGTAAGCTCTGTGCTCTTTTCAGAGATAGGTGACAATTGAGCATTAATCTCAGTGGAGGCTGTCAGAGTCATGCAGTTTCAGTTGTCTCTTCTCAATCTGCAGTGAAGGTCATGCAGGTGAAAGTTATCAGAGCAGTTAGGTGGCTGCTCTTTGTACACAGAAAAGTGTAAATTCTGCATGTTTGGAAGTGGTCTCCCGCTGGGAGTGTGTGGTGTGTCCCCCTGTGCCATGCTGGTGCACCCACTGGCATACAGGTTTCTTCTCTGTATCAAAGCACTGAGAGCGAATAAGGAAATAATCTTGAGCATCTTGGAGGATAGTTAATTTACCAGCTCTTGTTGAATAAGGGAAATTTTTCCTACTTTGCATTTACGCTTGCCCTCAGATAAATTCTGACTGAGGTTATATTCTGGTGAACTGCAGAGGACAGAATGTGCTATTCTCCATTCTTGTTATTTATAATCATGCAGTGTGGCTCAAATATTTTAGAGGTAGCCGCACAACTGGGTACACAGGGAAATAAAGATATGCTGCTCCTTGTCTTCGGTGAGAGCTTTCTTTTCCAACATTTTTTCAGAACCCACAAGTATTTTGAAATGGTTGGGTGTACTATATAAAAACTTAAAACTCAGGGTGCTGTTTGTTATTCTCTGTTTGCAAGAAAAATAAAAGATCAAACTGTCCCTGCAGTAGAAGTGCAGGCTTGAAAGGGTTAATCCAACAAACAGACCTAAAGGAATTTTTTCCCCTTGTAAAATATGCAGCCGTAGTGACAGCAGTATTCCCAGAGTCAAGTTATCTTTTACATTAGTGAATGTTGTTCCTAAAGCTTTAGCTGGGGTAATAAATGATTCATAGTAACCACACCTTTGTGCACAGCCGTCCACTTGATGTTCAGTCCACATGCGACTTCAAGAAGCCTTGTGCAGGAGCTCCACAGCTCCAGTTCAGCAGCTTTCTCCCACTAACTGTGACAGGGAGAAAAGCATTTGAGTAACAAATGGTAAGTCGAAGGGAAAGGTTTCTCTTCTGCCTCTTAAAGTGTAAATTAGCAGTGTTTGCTTGTACTTTCTGCGCAACCTAAGTTTGATGCACATTCCTCAGAGTCTGGATGTGGAAAGGAGGCAGCTGAGTCTATTCTCTTTAGAGAAAAATAGGAAGGGAGCTTGAAAAGTTCTGTGTCAGTTCTCCAAGCACATGCCCAACATGCAACTAATGAGACCTCACAGTGCATTGGTGCTGCAAGACCTCCTTGCAGAGGAGCTCCAAGTCAGCTCAGAGGTGGGCTGGAGAGCAGGTCTCCCATTCCCTGACCTTCTGCTGATGCTGCTAAATGACCAAGTCTGTGAGGTCCTCTCAGACCCTTTGTGCCCAGGTTCCTTCTCCTAGGAGCAAGTGACTAACACAGCTGGGTCCTCAGCTGTGGGTTTTGAAACCCAAGACTCAATTCCCTGTAATCTCTGTGGTTTGTCCTGATGGGTTGTAATTTCATAATTAGTTGTGTCTCCTGATAGAACATGTCAGATTTGTTAACTTAACCTGACCCAAGAGCACACAATTTATGATAAACCGGTTAAGCCACTGGCACAGTTGTAGATGCATATCCAGAGAGTTCTTCATCTGATCTGGAGGATGTATTTCTAAAATGGTTGGGAAAATTGCTTTTGGAAGACTCCATCCAGAGATGAAAGGGAACTAACAAAAAGTTGCACCCTATCTTTCCTCTTCCTGGTTGCATTTACACAGCTGAATAGATCAGGGCAAGACATCATCTCTGGTCCTGCAGTCCAGTTTAACCACTAAAGTCCACGCAGCTACATTGCAGAGTAGCAATGCCCGTAGCAGAGTGGGCTTGTCTGCACCACATCCTGGAACAGTCCCAGGCCAGTGTTCTCCTCCAAGATGTGCCCACTGCCTCCTGGCACGGCACAGGAGGATGGTTGCACTCAGTCAGATAGAGGACCCAGTAGTTCCCTAGTGGGACTGTAGCTTCACTGATCCTGCTCCAGTGGAAATGACTGAGAAGATAACCACTAGATGTAGATTTGCCCAAGCAGTAAGACTTTTGCAAGATTTTTAAAAAAAAAGATCTTAGAGTCTTCTTACTGGGAGAAACGAAATAGGTGCAAGGTTGAAATTTTTTGAAATTTCAAGTTGAAATTTCCCAATTAGAAAGTGGATATTATTAACAGACGGTCATGTCAGGATATTGGAGGATGATTTATAACATTAATTTGTGCTCTGAGATACAGTGAGAGGTGAATAGAAAGAGTGAGTATCAAAAAGCAGTCTTGGACTAGCCTGAGAAGTTTTTCAGCAGTTCAAAGAAGAGCCCAGAATTAATAAAGACAGCAGACATTCCAGAATGACAAATACAATTGAAGGGAATTTGTCCCAGCTCATTTAGTTTTTTTCTGCAAAAAGGTGTGAGGGATGCTTTTGGTTTTGATCCTGAGTCGACTTCCAAAGGGATAGGCCATATGTGATTCCCTTATGACTGTCCCCTGCATGAGCAGGACAAGTTGTGCCAGGTGTGCAGCTGACTTTCCCAGAGCAGTGTTTCAGAGTGCCACACTCTCCACAGCAGTGCAGTGTATTGCAGACCTGTGTTTTATGTAGCTCTCTCTCCTGCAGTTCATGAATAGTGAGCACAGTGGATTTTACAAGGACAGATATGGAATGGCCTCCATGGCATTTGAGTAGAAAGTACAGCAAACAATTGATATAGCTCAGTCTTGGGCATTTGCTGGTTTAAAAGAAAAAACAATTTCCAACAATTGAGGGGGTCTTTTTCTTAGCAGACCAATCACAAACTTTTGAAGCATGAAATGAATTTCACTGGTCCTTGCCAATAAGCTTCTTTCTCTCATATTGGTTTTTATGAAATGGCTATAATCTTTGCAGGTAATGAATGAAAGCTACACTATGAAGTTCCACCTAACATTCTTCTTCTTGATTTATGGTGTATTGGTCAAAATAGTAAATTGATAATGATCGCAAAATAGCGATAAATCACTATGGGATGATGTATCAGAAACAATAGAAAATGTTCTGGGGGAAGAAACTTGGAGCCATTTGGGGAAAAACTGGGTGTTCTGCAGATATGAAAGATATCAGGGAGTCCTCAAAAATACAAATTAAAAGACTCTCTCCCTTTGTTTCTGTCAAGACTGGGCTGTTCCTTGCTTCTGTGTGAAATAAACTCAAGACATTTATGATGAATTAAGGTTCCCACACCCCCAGTGTATCAAATCTAATTAGAAAATGCTGGTGGAAATCAATTTAGGCCAAAATCCTGTCTGGATCTGAAGTTGAGATCTGGACGTGATCATTCCAGTTTGTACAGTTCTGCAGAACACTGGTATTTAGCGCTTGCTCCTGCAAAAAAAAAAAAAAAATTAAAATGATCCTTCTAGAAAATATTATGCATTTAATAGTCTTCTAAAAATGAAGCAAAATAATGTTGTTGTCTTGTGTTGCCTCAGCTTCTAGATAATGCACCTTTTTTTGTCCATCAGGTGTGTTATCAGACGGTCTGTATTTTTTTGTTGGCATCTTATAATCACAATACGTTCTGACTCAGATGTGTTTTGTCTAATGATGTGCCAATAGATAAAATAACAGATGGAGCAAAATCACCCCTGCCTAAATGTAGTTTGAAGACACCATGGTATCTCCTGAGAACCAAAAAGTTACCCAATCTTTTGGGGACTTCATCTATCACAAACAGATCTTCCTAGTCAGATTTTTGGGCTCTATTTTCCCTCTTGTCTTGTCTCATAATGGAAACTTTCTTTGGACTTGGTGCTGATCATACCAATGAGCCAGCTCTGATTGGTACTAGCTTGCAAAAGGCCTCTTTTGTTCTTGTTAGAGTATCTAACCTCTAAATCTATTTAATACCCTTTCCCTGGTTGTCCATCATTATGACACATGATTTTCCAAAGGATTTACTATTAGTTAGTAGCACAGGGCTTTCTCCCTGGGGTAGCAGCTACTTTCAGTGAAGAAAATGCATGTTCGATGTAGCAATTTGTCTTTTTTTATATATTTATTATAAGAGTAAATGAGTTATTGTGGGGGACTTCAATATTATTGCAAATTAGGTGCTACAAGCCAAGCCATGCACATTTGTTATGTTTCCAGGCAAACACAGCATGCATAGCAGTTCAAAAATCAGCAGTCATATTATATCTAGGCCTTTTCCTGGGCAGCTGCTACTTTGAAGGTATTTTTGCAGTGTGACTGTTCCATAACTCTGCTTACTTCAAGTGAAGGGAGGGGGAAATCTGTCACAAAAGTGATTGCTATAAAAAATGTTTTGATGAGCATGAAGGCATGAATTACAAAATCTCTCAAGATTTAGTTTCTAAAGTAGGTATTGACTAATGAATATTTGGAGAGCACCTTTTGTCATATATTTCTTTTATAATACTAATTTATTAACTGGTTGGGTGGTTTTTTTTCACTTGTGCCTTTCTGGATGTACTTGTAATCTGGAAATTTACCGAAATTATAAATTGCTCCTCTGTTCATAAAAGTGTGCAGATTCAAGCAAAGCACACAGAATCAAATCCTATCTGACATCTGTTTCAACAAGGGACATAATTTAATTGAACTTTAAATCAGCAGAATTAGTCAAATGTTTTGGTTTCAGCGGCTCACCAAAGCTGACGTATCTGTTTTGAGAAGAGAATTCTACCCCAGGTCAAGCTTCTGAGTTTCTGGTATGGGGAAAAACAGACTCTCACCAGAAAAATCCCTTTTTGTGTAATTTCATCTCACAAGGATGCAGAAATGGACAATCAGGCAGGAGCCCCATGTTCAGATCTTCTGCTTCCCAAATTGAGCCCTTTTTTCTAGTTTAGCCATCAGCTTAATCCTGGATTTAGGAACTAATCTGGATTCAAACTCTGTTTCTTTTGATGTTCCTGCAGGACAGGTGGTGTCTGGTGGGAGGGGAAAGCACCCTGTGTACAAAACAGTGAGGAAAAAAATTCTGAAAATCTCCCTGGCTCTTAACAGATTTCAAAAGAGAGGAATTGATAAGAATGTGGAACCCTTCTACATCTGTTCTAATTTTCCTTTCTTTTTTTTTCTTCAAGAAGAGAGCTCAATGTGTCATGTTTTGTGTAACGCTGGTTATATTCATCATAGGTGACCTGGATCATTTGTACTTGTGGTTTATAGTCTCTCGACGTGCATTGTTTTTTCTAGCTTGAAATATAGCACATTAATGAGGAATGTATCTGTTCAGATGTATGCAGTCAGCTCATGAAAGATGCTTTGGTAGCACTTAGACTAGTTTGTCAACAGTGAGCATTTTGGCAGCTGCAGAGAAAAAAGCATCCAAAATTCATACAAGAAAAATCTGACATTAAACTTTTGTGAGCCATGTTTACACGTGCTGAAGCTAACTTTGTAATTAGGCACGTTGTAATCTCCCTAATCCAAGCTCCAGTGAAGCAGCTGTCATTTTATAGTTAAATGCACATCCATTTCTGCTGGGTCTGTATTGATACTTCTGTTCCCCCTGTGTTGGGAGTGGACTCCAACTGGGGTAGCCAACAGCCTGAAAAGGTGCAGCAGCACTGGAAAAGAGCACCAGAGTTGCTCACACTGGTTCATGTCAAGGAATCAAGGATGAGCATGTTTGGTGAGACGAGCCGAGGATGCTGTCAGTATGGTGGGAAGCTTGGGGAGGTGGTGCCTGCACCAGCTTGTGACCTCCTGCATGGATACTCACTCACATGAGCTTTTGGTCTGTGTGGGGTGGCCCATGCAAGCAGCCTGTTTCTCTTGCTCTGTGGGCCCCCCCTATTTGTGCTGTGCTGTCCTGTCCTGTTGGGTACGTGCAGCCAGTTCTTGGCAGTGCCCAGCAGTGGCTCCCTGCTTGCCGGCTGCTCGCCACTTCTGATATTTGTGATGACTGCAGTGGCATCTTTGCTCTTCCTTATTACAGAAAGAGGTCACCTTTTACTATTTTCCTATATAAAATCTGGAGTTGTTTGGTGGTGAGAACAGAATTACTGGGAAGTGTTGGGAGTTCTAAATTTAGCTCTTTATTTGACCCCAGGTTATTATTCTGTGAGTACATGCTTTAGCAGTGCTTTGGAAAGCTGTTAGTGTACCAGTTTATAGCTGTTGACTTCAGTAAGCATTGGACTAGGACCTATTTGCAACGTGATATTAGATCTGCAGGAACATTGGGAATAATTTGGATTGTGTTCCCAGTTACCAAGGCAAGCTGGAAAGACCTTTCAGACAAATTTGGGAAGGGAAAAACATTGTTGCTATTTCTCTGTCAGGCAAAGAGAAGAAAAAGAATTTCTTTACTAAGAATTTGCGAGGTTTAAGCAGTTGTGGAGTAAAGTCCTATGACTGCAGATGAATGCAGGTTTTTCTTATCAGTATACAATCATCCTGAAAGCTATCTCAGTTTGGCAGAAATTATTTTATTTGCATGCTGGTATATTAATGGATTATGGGTGCCAATCTGGAGTGGCATCCTAAGGACAAAGAACATGACAAACTACATCTTGAAATCTATCTAAACTTGAATAGTTCAAATCTCAGGAGGCAAAACTCTGTTATAAGTATTCCTGTTGAGTAGTAACAAGTCGTCCCATTAAGCAGGAGCTAGAAATCAGCATGTCTCTGAGGCAGCACGGCAACACTTATTCAGAGACTGAATTGTGGGCGAGATGAGCGGCTCTGCCTTTGTACTTTGCTCTGAAATACTTATCCTCCTAACATCCCTCTGAGCTCCCGGGCTTCCAGAGGCCAGGGCTGCCTCTTAATCTTTGTTTGCATTCATCTCTCGAAGATCAGTATTTTCTCATTACAAATTGCTGTGCTTTTTAAATGACAATAAAGGTAACTTTTAGCCCAGAGACTGAGGTAGTTGTTTGGTTTAACAGAACTAGGGGAATATATTTAAGGGCTTTCAGATTCACAGGATTTGTGTGTATACATTCTTAGGAGAATCTTTGCTGTCAGGGACCTTTTTTCCTTTGTACAGAGATTCTATCTGAGCTCGTGCAGCACACTTTATAGGAGCTGAGACCTTAAGGAGTTTCTCCCAGTTGTACAGAAATCTTTATTGCCTTTAATCATTTAGTGTTCCACGGAAATAGTATTGTCATAATCTTTTTTTTTCCATGTGCCACTCTAATATAAATGCATCTTTTATCTTCACAGATTTGACCAAACCAATATGTTATTTCAGCTACTTTTCATTAACAACTTGGGATATTTTAACTGTGCTGCAGCTTTTTCATTGTGTTGCAGTGCTACTTTACTGTTGAATGAAATTTAATACACTGCTTATAATTAGCAGTGAGGAATGTTACCCTCTCATCAGTTTGCTGCTATGAGGCTTGCTTAAAGATTTTAACAAAGAAAATGCTCTTTACTCTTGAAATGTTTCGCATCTCTGCTCAGGCTGCTCACAATAAACATTGTTTTTGAACCAAACTATTCCCCCCTACCCCTTCCCCCCGCCCAAAAAGAAACAAACAAAATATCTTCAGTGGCCATCAGATAGAAATTTGACCCTAATTACATGCTTTGTCTATTCATGCCATGTAGTAGGGATCTAGAGACTGATCGTTTGAAACTGAATGCACTTTAACATACCATCAGGTGCTGGCAGAAATACACAGCATGTGTATTGAAAGGTTTAATGAGAGTTATGTGCTCTTGTAAGCTTCCATTTGCATATGTGAAGTGAGGTGGATTTTTTTTCTGTAGTGATTAGCTCTTCTGAGCCAAGCCCAGAAATCCTTACTCAGCTGTAACTCCTGATGCCCAGTCATTGTTGATGTACTTGTGGTACAAATGAACTTTTATATTAGTTGAATTTCCAAAGACCATCCCATTTCCTGCATTTCTGTGGGTTTCAGTTGTCTCTGGGGCAAATCTCCAGTGATCAGCTCTGCAGTTTTAATTGTCACCTCTTGCTCCACAATCAGGATGCTGAATTTCAGGGATGGGGAGGCATCCCTTGGAGCAGCTACCCAGTTTCTTTGCTGATTAAGTCACTCACACCATTGCTTACACTCCTGGGCACTTCTCTGGGAAGGCAGATGGCTTCTACTGATCATAGCAAAGGTACCCCATCATTGGCTGGGTACCTACAGCCCTGAAAGCACCTGGAAAGGGATCTTCCCAGTCCAGGCTCTGCTCAGTGGGAATTTTTACAATCTCTGTAAAAATGAGAAAGCATCAAGTGCAGTGGTGGTTCCCTTGGGGTCAGCTGAAGGAGCAGCTAAGTAGATATGAACATAAAACAGTAGCAGTGTGGATAGTAATTTGCCTACAGCTTTGCTTATGTCTGTGTACACCCATGAGGTTGGTTGGTGTCACAGACCTGAAAGATGCTGGAGATTGGTTCTGGTGTCTTCTGATGAAGAGCTGAATAACTCAGCAGAAGGAATTCTTGCTCTTCCCTGGGTTTTATGGCCTTGTTGCACTTTCTCAGTTCTTATGCCCCCACCTCTCTTGCTAAGCCCAGTAAGCCACACTGAGGTGCTGTCCTTCCCACACTCAGTGCCTCTTCTCGAACACAGATAAAAATCAGTAACATTAATGGTGTTTCACTTCCTTTGGTGGTTCTTTTTTGTTTGTTTGTTTATTTCCTTGTTTTGAATTCAGTCTATCACTTTGGTTTCTCTGATGTGTAGGCAATTGTTACGGTAGTTCTGCACAGACATTACTTCTAGTCAGTGACCTAAAACAAAGCAAGAGGGAGAGAGAAAAAGGAAGAGATTGTCTCTTAGTTACAGAACAGCTAGTTTGTATTGAGAAGGAGGCTAACTCTTAAAGAATGCACTGTAATTTGTATTTTTGATCTAATTTGTGTGAGTCTTAAGTGCAACCATGCATTAGTGTGTTTGCAAAAATTAAAACTTAGAGATGTGGGAAGAGATAGAATTAAGTTTCTAATATGTGCAAACATTTTAATCTCCCTCTCACAGAAGATTTGTGAAGTCTCTTCAAGCTCAGAGTTTTTTAATTGTTCAGACAGAGCTTTTTCAATAGGCCCAAGGAAAGCAGGGACAATCTCGCAAATGAAAATCACATCCTTGGCCTCCTTTTTGACCAAACCATGGTTGAGAGGGGTGATTCTGCCCCTCTGCTCTGCCCTTGTAAGACCCCAGCTGGAGTTCTGGCTTCATCCAGCTTTGGGGACTCCAGCACTAGAGACCACAGAGGAAACCACAGAAGTGACCAAAGGGCAGGAGCACCTCTCCTGTGAAGACAAGCTGAGAGAGTTTGGGTTGTTCAGCCTGCAGAGGAAAAGGCTCAGAGGAGATATCAATTGCAGCCACTAAATACTTAAAGGGGGCCTACATAAAAAGATGAAGACTTTCTATCAAGGACAGGGTGTACTGGTTTTAAAGTGAAAGAGAGTGTATTTAGAATGAACATTAGGAGGAAATACTGTACTGTGAGGGCAGTGAGGCAATGGAGCAAGTACAGAGAGCTGTGAATGCCCCATCACTGGAAATGTCCAAGGCCAAGTTGGATGGGGCTCTGTGCAGCCTGGTCTAGTAAAGATGGCAAGGATGTTGGTTTAGTTGACCTCTGAAGGTTTGTTCCAGCAGAAAACAGTGTATGGATCTGTGATTATAGGCATTCAGGCTTGCAGCATGAATGATCAATGTTTCACCAGCATGAGACACAAACTGTCTGAAAGAAGCAGAGTCTCAAACTGGGAGTTTCAAAATCTCTTAAAATGCCCTTGATATAATTCCATGAGAGTGCTGAGGCTCATTACACCCTCTTCAACCTGCTCTTAAGAGGGTAGAGATTTGGAGTGTGGCTTGCCCTAAAGGCTCCCTCCCAGACAATCTGGATACTGTGCTCCTGGTAATACTGAATGGTGTGCCATAAACAGGCTGTTTTCTGTTTTGCACATACCCTGTCATCAATGGCTTCCTGCTTGGGAACTTGTGGTATTCAGACACTTCAGCAGCAGCAAAGAGATGTAAACACATTTACCCCCTTTAAGTCAAGGCCAGAAGAATGTTGGCCCATCCCAACTAACAACATCATAACTTACTAGCACAGGTCCAGCTCATGTACTGAGCTTTCTGGAGTAGCCCAGACTGATGGCCGCATCCCAAGGAAGCTCCCTGATGCTGGATTTGACTGAAGTAAGGGCCAATTGCAAAGCCATTGCTGTTTTCCTCTTTCCTCTGCTCTGTTGTGTGCTCAGGGGATGATGGCCATTTTGGCCATAGTTTATTCCAGTGTAGTGTTTATTTCCCAAAGTAACCATTGGGTAGCCAATTCCATTTCATAATGGAAAGATGAGCAGAAATTACGTTGAACCCATCATCAAGGATCTGCTTGGGCAAAGCCCTGTTATTTCATAATCAGCTCTGATGCTTTTGGCCCAGTTATTTGGGAATCAGTTCTCATCATTTTTAGAAGCCAAATGTCTGTATTTTTCTTGGTTCTGGCACTGCTCCTGTGGTATTGTTATGGTGCCTGGCTCCAGTGATGCTTACAGTGAATTTGTATGGCCTAATGCTCACGATGGAGCAATCATACCTAGACTGTGCCTAAACAGAGGCTTCAGTGGAGTACATCACTGTGCCTTTGGCTGACACCACAGAGTGACAGTTCTGTGTCTGCAGCAGGGCAGCCTTGCTTTATATTGGAGTCAGTATTTTTGTACCTTCATGTTGGTAAGCGCCAGCAGGCAGCAGTTTACAGGCATTTCATTGTACTATCAGTGCTCACCACTGAAGATTATAGAGCTCCAGAATAAGCTCCAAATGGCTGAGAATATGGGCAACAAAACCTGACTCTGTGTGCATATTAGTTGATTCTACTGATTGAATTTTAGTGCATTTTGAGGGTATGTGTGGTTCTTTTACAAGAGGCATCTTGCTATTGCAGTTCCAGTCTCAGTGGCCTTAGAGGACTTCTGAACACATTTTACAATGGGTCTTTGAAGGCAGTGACTCATAAGTGGGTTTGGCCTGACTACATGGAAAAGTGATTTTGATCCCTTCCAACAAGGGGCACCACAGCCAGTCTGTGTCAACCAGCATATGCTCTTTTCTCCTTCTGTGTGTTCATACATCCTGTGAACCCATGACAAATCTGAGCATGTGTGTGGCAGTGTTTTGCTTTTCCAAGCTAAAAAATGTAGTAGCGATGGTCCAAGTCAAGCCAAACCTAAGCACTTAGATACTTTGGGAATGTTCCCACTATAACATAGATAGGAAAACTTCCATTGCATAGAAGCGATTTTGCAAATGCAAGTGAAAAATGACAAATAGAAAGCTCATTAGAATATAGTCTTTAATTCTTAGTTAAATTAACAAGGCTAAATATATTTTAGTGAGTTTCCCAGTGTTGGTCTGCCAAGATCATTAACAGGAGTTTAAAACAAGCACTGTGATAACCACATTTCTTATGAGATGCATCAGAAGTGCTTTGGCAGAAGGTCAGCCCTGGATCTGTGATATTTTGGGTTTACCTCATACTCATGGGATCACTTTCAGTGTTTAACATGCAGTGAATAAATAAGCACTCTGGATCTCTCTCCTTTTCTTTTTTTTTTCCTTTGTTTTTTTCTTCCCCTGAGTGTGAAAGGCTCTGAGAAATGGTATTGGCAGCAGGAACACCTTGTGCAGATCAGAAGAAAAACTGCTCTTCTGACTTGAGCTGGCTCCTGCTAATTATATGGCTGGAGATGGACTTTAGGGAAGCTGCCCCAGGGCATCGTCCTGGACAATCCCCACCAAATTAGGGCCAGTCAAGCCAAATGTAAAGAGAGTGGTGATTACTGAGATTATTTTCTTTTCAGACTTCTTAGCTCTACTTTGCTGGGTGTTGGTTTTCAAAAGGGCCTTATAATAAATGTGGGCCATCTATATATAGCCCAACTTTTGTTCGTTTGCACAGTTCAGAAAGCCTACTGTTTGAGGTTAGCCTTGAGTAAACTTGTACCATTTACTTTGGAGCATTTCAAAGGGAACAAAAACACAAATCATGATGAGGCTAATAAGAAGTTTGGGTGTTTAGTTTAAATGTGTACACAGCAATCATTGTAGAGGAAGTCCTTCTCTTTGGGAGTACATTATTATTAAGCAGCATTGCTGTTTGCCTGGTTTTGTCTGGTCCACAATTTGCATTCACTTGATGGATTGCCAGGGTCGGAGGTGCACTACTTGGGAAACACTGAAGTGCCGTCTCAGCAAACTCTTAAGAGGAAAGGAACACTAATACAAGCATTTGCCCAAACTCCTTGAGTCTTCTTAGGCTTCCTTAGGCTGTGCTAGATCAATATGACAGTTTGCTAAGAAGCTTTGGACATGCATTCACAAACTCTCTCTATTGGCTTTCTTGGCATGTTATTCAGGAGGTAGTTGCTAGTGAAACATGTCTGCTACCAGCACAGAAGATTTATACGTGCATTTTCTTCTCCTGCTAAGTGATTTATTTACTAGCAATAATGTCTTGCAGAGCTGCTTCATCCAGTTTGCAAGACTCATTATGTTGACCCTCAACAATCTATAGATGAATGGGATCAGTATCGTGTTCTCTCTCTCTCTTTAGTTTCCCTACCCCTCTTTCCTTCGCCTTTTCCCTTTCTTAAAACAGTGGTCACATGGTTCCAATCCTCCTGTTCGGTGGAGGTGATCCCAAACTGATGAACCTTTCTTTCCATACTATGCACAGAGGTAAGTTCTCTTGTGCCACCTGTCTCAGAGCAATGAGGGGTTTGCTTACTTGCTTGCTTTAATTGTAGTAATTTGCTTTCTGACCACTTACTGTCAGTTGCTTGCAAATGGATGGGCTTTTATGGGAGACCAGTTATATGGCTTATTTCCTGTGATCTACAATCCCTGCAAAATGGAGCAAAAATGTGATTTTGGGGAAGTTTTCAAGGGCAAACACTTTGTACTGGCCTTTACTCTCAGAGCACTAAAATCTCTTGTTCTTGGGCCACAGAATCTCCTACTGGTGCTTTTCAGCCTTTCCACTCATTGTCTGGTTTTAATTCCCACCTTTCCTGAGCACTTGGTGAGATTCGGCTCTCTTGCTTCCCACCGGTGAAGGATGGGAAATTGGTTGCTCCAATAGCTCTCACTGCCCGTCCTTCTGCTGGGGAGATGATGCAAAGGTGGAAGGTGACCAGATTATTCAGTTTTTAATCTGTGAAGCACTTGTGGTGCTCCTCATGTCATGTACAGCAGCAATAGAGGCTGTCTGGGTCCCTGTGCACCAGGTGTTCACCTTTCCCTTAAAGCCCTGTGGCCCCACATGCCAGGGAGATGTTGGCCCAGCTGTGACAGGGCAGAATTCCCAGCACCTGCCATGGCTGTGAGCAGTGGGACTTCTTCATCCACCACACACTGAGGTTTCAGTTGGTGGTGGAAAGTGCAGTTCAAGATTTGGGTCTTCCCCATCATTTTGGGGAGTGGGGTCTTTCCACTTCACATAAGTCTTTGTTTAGAGAGCTCCCCAGCAGTTTTGGCACCATCTCCTTCCCCAAATGCCTCAACAGATACATGATTCCTTGGACATGTGATGTAAAAATGTTCCAGGGCATCTTAAACAGTTCCGCATTTTATTAGTCCTGCCAATTTCTAAGCACACCTTGAATAAATTCATAGTTGGTGGTTGTGGCGTATGTACCTTGGCTACCGTGGGTGGATAAAAAAAGTTTTATACCCCCGAGGAGCAGCAAAAGTGCGAGTGAGCTGCATGCAGCAAAGGGAGTGAAAAAGTTGGATTGAATCATGTCTGTCTGCCTGTGGTTGAACTAGCAATGAGGCATTTTCAATCAGAGGTCAGGGCTGTGGTCACATTTGTGCTTCAGTTTTTGCTTGCCGTAATTTTCCCTTATACCAGATTCTCTGTGAAACACCAGAAGAACCGAGACACTCTGTGTCTGACCTTTGGGGTAGGATTTTTCAGACAGTCCTGTTTCAATTGAACTCGCTGCCCGAGCATGCAGGAAGGAAGCGACATGTGTTAGTCATACGCCCTGGTGTGTGTTTAGCATCCAATTTGTGTACAGTCCAGGAATAACCCGGCATAATTCTGTGAAGCTGGACTCACGCTTAGATGTTTTGATGTTTGGGTTAGGAGGGGATTTCTTCATACATGAAATAGGCTTTCGTTGCTCAGGAAGGATCAATACCTCCCCCGCAGGGCTCAAGCAATGAAAACATTTTTGTATAAGATGCCGGAGCTCATCCTGCACACAAGCGTCTCGTGCTGTGTGAGCGTATTTCAAAGCTGAAGTTCACCTGCCCTTACCCACCCAAGCCCACCAGGTGGGCACCCTGTCCCAGCTTCACGGGCACATCACAGCCCGGGACCGCTGATGTGCGCCAGCCTGGGGGAGCGTGTGCCTCAAAAGGGGATTGTGAGAAGTGTGGGAAGAGCCTGAAGCACGCTCGCCTTGCTCACCAGCTTTGGAAACAGCGCTGGGGGCAGCCGCGCCAGGCTTGACATCTTGAAACAACATTAATTAAAAGTAACTTTTAAATCCTTGAGGGAAGAGAAACTAGAAGTGACAGTCTCCTGGCTACAGCCCTTCAGTTTTAATCCCAGTTTTGACTTTTTGCCGGGGATCAGCAAGCCACAGAGAACAAAAATATATTTTAAAAGTTCCTTTCAAGGCAGATGAATGTTAATCATGAGGGTGGGATTTTTGGTTAGGGTTTCTTGTGTGTTTTGGGGTGATGGTTATTTTTTCCCTTTGGTGTATGGTTTTTTGGTGTTTTGTTTGGTTTTTTGAGGTTTGTTTTTGCCTTTTTTATTTGGTTTGGTTGTTTTCTTTTTTTTTAACTGCTGCTGGTCTGAAGGAATTGGAACAGCAGAGTGCCTCACTTTAAATGGGTATCATTCTGCTCCTTTATCTAGGACAATATTTCTGCTCTTCGGCATTCACAGTCATACATTCTCTCGGCTATTTTTGGAACATCAGGCTGCTGTGCAGATTGGGCAGGACTTCCTATCTCATGAGCATGATGCTGGGACAGTCTGTGTGAATTGTCCTTGACTGTGGTGCTCTGTGGTGGGAGGAACTGGGATGAGCTAGTATTTGGATCCAGGCATTTGTTGTCATTGAAAATGGGTTCTGAAGCCAAGCTGGAAGGAGAGTGATGCAGGAGAGGTTGGAGATGCTGTTTCTCTTCTTGCTGCAAAATCCCACACTGTTTTCCCTCTGACACATCATGCTAGTCAATACATTTGCTCCCTCACAAGGCCTTGACCCAACAGTAACTGGAAACACTTCAGCCAACCTCTTGTCAGCTACCTGTTACAGCAGCAAGCCCAGGATTTCCAAACAATCCATTGATCCAAAAATGTGTGTGTTCAGTACTGCAATTAACATTCCTTCTGAGTGCCGTGCATTAAGCATCTCTATATGTGTCTTGAAGGAAACCTCTGAGAGATTGTCTTTTATGGAGGAGTTATAAGAGATTTCTTATGGCTGAGTTCACCTATAGAAAGTACAGAATTGTAAGTCTATGTAGTTCAAGAAAGAGACTGAATTAGCCAGACCCAGACAAGAATAAGTTAACAGTACTCACTAAGGAGCCTTGAGTGGAATTAGAAAAGAGAAAAATGGCATGCTGGTAAAAACAAAAGCTTAAAAACTTGAAAACCTTCCTTCCCCCCATCCCCATCTAATCAGTCCAAGACAGAGCTGGAGCAGGGGTGGGGGGGAATGAGGGATTTACTGGATGTGGTGGTGTATCTCCTCCTTCTCTTCTTTATTTGACCCTCTTTTAGAGGAATGTTTAGCAAAGCTGTTTATTTTGCATAAACCCAAGTAATAATGTGGCCCCGGGTGACAGGACCTGAATGAAGATGACAGCAGTTTGATTTAACGATTAGCCACCTGACCCGATAGCACCTCTGGAATCTCAACTGCAGAATAAATTCCCATTCTTCCCACATGGGCTGCATGTTAATCACGGGAAGAAAAGCAAAGGGTGGTTGCAATAGGGCTATTGTTACTGGAGGCTAAGGCTTGAAAAGAAATTGCCCGTTCCTGCCTGCTTTGTGCTGGCTTCACGCTGAGTCTTGGACACTCAAGTTTCTTTTACTGCTTCGGTATCCCCCCTCCGCCAAAATACTGGCTTCCAATGGGGTAGATTCAGTTGAGTTCATTCAGCGAGGACTTGCCTTCCCCCTGAATTATCACTATGTAGTTTCTAGTATTTGTTTCATCTGGAAATCACTGCTTGCAGCACAGGAGTCTGTTTGTAGAGTTATCAGAGCAAGTCGCTAAGGAATCCCTGCTTTTTCCAAACGTTCCCTAAAGCAGCTTAGCAAAGTGGTAGGGCTTTGTTTTGAGGGAAACCAATTTGGGGAAAATCTTGCTGTGCTTTTTGTTTCCTCCCTCCCCTCCCCCTGCCCTCCAAACTGTTTCAAAACCCTCGCATTAAGCGGGGCTGCAGTGGTACAGCCCTTGCCTTAGCGGGCTAATATTCACTTACAGTTCAGCCTTCCAGCTTGGTAGCACAGGGAGAGATGTGGCAAAGGGGAATTAAAAAATGATTGCAAAGGCAATGGTTTAAAGAGTAATTACAGAGTCATTAAAGGTTATTATGGGGAAATGTTCAGCTGAGCAGCGATTAGCATTCCTGATACCTCAGGTTCACCATGGTTTGAGGACAGCGGTGAGATGAGTTGTTGAGGTCTCTGCCGCGAGGGGATGGAAGTGGCAGTGAGCCCTGCAGCTCCTCTGGGGCTGGCAGGCTGCTGCCACGGCTGGGCACTTGCTGCTGGCTTCCTGCCTCCCCCAGGCCACCAGCCTGGCCAGCAGCTGCAGCAAACCAGTCATACCAGCTCCAGACTACACACGGCTGTGCTCTGCCCCACAGCAACACTCGCTCAAGTTGGGTTGTGGCTGCTGATTCCAGCCAGCCATTCAGACCTTCCTCAGTCCTGCTCTGATTCCTTCCTGTGCAAAAACCTTCAGGTGCGTCGGGATTCAGCTCTCACTCAACATGGGTCTTAGAGAGTTGCACGCTGCCATTTACACCTGCAAATAATTTTGGAGGTTAAAGCTCCCAGCAGGCAAATGCTTAAATCCAGCACCTGAACACTGCCCTTTCATACCCACTGCAATGTACTTCTGAGCCTGTGTCACCCCAGTGCCCAGAGCTGCTGGAGTCTGGGATGCTGTCCCTGACATGGATGGGCCTTGCTCTGCCCCTTTGGGAGCTGGGAAAGCCTGGTATCCTTCCATACTGTAATTGTGAAAGTCTTGAGGTGCAGCAAGAGCAAACAGTGCTGTGTTTTGCATGTTTGCATTTGTTCATATGCAGTGAAAAAAGCCTACAAATCAAAGTCAGGTCTGTTGTGTCAGTGTAAGAAGAGTGAAACACTGGCCAAAGTCCCTGATGTTTTATCATGGGGAAGGCCAAGTAACTATTTAAACAGATAAAACACGTAAGTAAAATAAAACTAAGTATTAGTGGCAATATTAGCAAATTATAAATATTTAGGTACAAAGCAGGTACCATTTTCCCTGCTTGGCTTCTGGTCTGTGCTGCAGTTTGGATTTTCTTCTGAGCCTTGAAAAGGGCATTAATATGTTGCCAGGAAATATTCTTTCCAAGGTAAATTAAAAAAAAAAGAAATGGGCAGAGGAACCCAGCTGGATCCTTGGGATAAGCAGAGGCAGACCCTGCCGGAACCCGGCACTGGGGCAGGAATGTGCTTGTGCTTGAAGTGGAGCAAAGGATGAGTGCATCCTGAGCGGGTCTCTGGGGCACTGAGGAAGACTCAGACTTTCTTCTTGGGTAACATAAAATGGGATTTGTTTTCAATGTTAAAAAGAAATGTATTAAAAAAAAAAATCAGGGATTTATAAAGACTGTTTTCCCCTCTGAGGGGAAAAAAACAGTTAGTTTGCTTACCAAGCGACACCTCGGGAGGAAAACACTGATGTCCTTTCACCACACCAGTGCCTGTGTGTCTCCCTGGGATGGAGAGACAAGGCACGTCCTGCCAGCCCGGCCGGCTTCCCCAGGGACCACAGCCCATCCAAGGAGGGAGGCTGCTCTCTGAGCCTGTCGGGACAGCTGGTATTCATTTATGTTTTACAAGGTAGCCTCTCACTGCAAATAGCTTTTGCAGATCTCTAAGATGTCGGAGCAGCACAGGGAGGGAGGCCTCACTTTCAACTGCATGGGGCTCTCTTCTGCAGCACTGCTCCACACCAGGGTCTGTGTTGCCCCCATTGGATCCATCCTAGTCTGTTGCCAGTGGTGGGATTTTCACACTGATGTGACCAAAGCTCATCCAAACACGTTCAGTTGCTTTAATTATTCTTGTAGACTGCTTCTACCATGTCTCTGTAAATGCTGTGACATCTGAGATGGGGAGTGGCGAAGGCAGAGGTTTGTATCCTGGGCTTTTGAGGCCCAGCACTGGCAGAGTGATAGCCAGGTGGAGCGTGGTGCATGGTACCTGCTCTGCATCTGAGCTAGTGGCACATCTGAGGCCATCAGCTCTGCCAAAGTATCAGGGATTGACGTGTAGCCTCTTGCTGATGCAGAAGAGCCAGCTCCCAGACCTATAGTTGATTTGGGGCTGGGAGCTGGAGATTGCAAGAGGCCACCCTTTAATATCCAAAATAGCAAAAGGAAAGGATCCCCAATTTCTGCAGGGATTTGGAAATACTCTTCACCTGTTTTTTTCCCCCCACTGATGGAAATACAGGCAGCTGTAGATTAGCTGCAAAAGACATTGGGGTAAGGAAGACTTGACTCAAAGAGGCATTGCCATTAGTGCCAGGCTGGTCACTTCCCAGCCTCCCCCTTGCTTCCACGTGCTGCCAGGCTGTGTCAGGGAGGGTTGTCCATGAAACTTGGCTCAGGAGCAGCAGCAGCAGCTTAGGCTGAGGTCAACATCTGTCTACCTCTGACTCCAGCTTCAGAGAGGCAGGACCACTCAGTTGCAGTGCAGGTGTGGAAGCAGCTTCCCAGTGGTGTTCTCACAGCCTTGCAAATGTTGCAGTTCAAGGACCAGCTAATTTCCAGGTGGTATCACAGGATTTTTCTTCTGCGAATTTACAGTCGTTTTCTGAAATGATACATCCTTTTAGTGCGAACACTGTCCTACAGCGAGCAGTGCCACAGACAGGCTTTGAACTGTGCAAGGGAATGCCTTTGATCATTGTCACCTGCATCCTCTCTGTGTTACTTGGTGGCTTGCAGGTCTTCCATGGGAAGAGACTGTGAACTAGCAACCTGTAGTGCAGTCTTCATGCCACCCACAACCTGCTGCACTTCCTTAGTTGCTTGTTTGTTTTTTTTTTAACTGATGAGCATAGGTTTGCTCACTCTCTGCATTGAGCCTCATTGCAGAGGCAGAGCTTTGTAATGCTGGTCTCCTCTGAGAATTCAGGATGTACTGTCTTCTCTGTTGGCTGCTAATGGCATGGAGTCATGTATTCCTGTTTATCCAAATGTATAGCTTCAGGGTGGGAGTCCCTTCTGCGTGGTTTACCCCTTCTGTTTGTATTTTGGTTGCAGGGGACTTACAGTCTCTCCCTCAAACCTATCCTCCAAGGAGCAGTATGTTTTACCTTAGAAACACGATTGCAAACACAGTCGTGTTCCCTGTATAGTCAGTAATGCTGGTGATGCTCAGTGCACTGTGCAAAATGCCTGGGGCTGTACAGAGCTGCTTTGTGCAGACCTGAGACCTGCTGGCTGTCCACTTTGAAAATATTATGCATGCATGATGGTGCATGAGGAAAATTGAGAAGTTGGAGGAAGGGCAGGAACCCGGTATTTTTGGGCAGGGGCTTGCCACATTTCTGCCAGCCCAGCCCTGACCTTTGCTTTGTCTTGCCTTTTCCTGTCCTGTCTACCTGGGAGCAGCAGTGGGGCTGGGAATGCAGACAGGCACCAGTGGGAATCTGCAGCCCCTCTGAGTTCAACCCACCCAGGCTCTGAACACGGGTCTCCATGGGTGAATGATCAGTGCCTTAAACAATCGCACTGCGCTCTCCCAGCATCTAATTACCAGGACAAAACAGTGTGTAATAATAGATATTGCAGAATAGCTTATTCTCCTGGGGGATTTGATCCAAACCCCAATGAAGTTGGCGGAAAGACTCCCATTGATTTCAATAGACTTTATGTCAGGCTGTTAGTGTGCTGTTGTCTGCTTTGCTGTTAACTGCAATACACTTTTCACAAACTTTTTCATTTAAAAGATCTCAATTTCATAAATGATTTACTTGAATCAGGAAAGTGCCATCCTTTTCAGAGCAACTGTCCCTCTGCCTTTTATTGTGGTGGTGATTGCTAGGGAAGATATAGTGTTGCTTTTGAATATCACCTAGTTTAGCTGTAATAATGACAACTGATAGTTACTTGCATTTTTTTATGTCCCAGTAAGTAAAGGTGTGCAGGAGTTTATCCTAACATCATACCATTTCAGGAGCTTGGCAAAACATTTTGTTTGCTTCCTCCTCTGAAAGCACACATGAGGGCTGATACATACACTACAAACACTGTTCTCCTGTGCTTTCACTCCTTGTGGCTGCAGTCTCATTAACATTGCTGCGTGTGAAAGACTCCTAAGACTCTTTTTGTAAACTCAAAGTTTTCTCATCTGATATTTTCATGAGTATCAGGAAAATATTTCCATATAAACTGGTGGAGAAACAGTGAAAGTTGTTATAATTTATATTACATATTTTTAAAAAATGTAATGCTTTAAAATTTTTGTTGTCCCATGGGATTCTATCCCCCCACCCTACTCTAGGAAAAAAATGCTTGTGTCTGACTAACACAACCATGTCCCTTAAAACAAACCATTTTCTTCAGGAAACTGAAATTTAAAAGTAGACAATGTTCCTTTGCTGCTTCTTGGTTTGACCATGGTGAGCAGGAGGATGTGAGAATACCACGCCTCAGTGAGGACTTTGCTTCAGGGATCAAACAAAACACAGGGAGTGAGCCTCAAAAGTGCTGAGGCAGACACAACCTTGACCATCAGGGAGAAGGTATTGGGAGGAATGGTGCACATCTGGTAAGGGAAATGTTTTGGGGTAGCTGATGGTAGTGATGTGTGCCTTAGAGCAGTGACAATGTCCCTAGGAGATAGAAAAGGGGTTTGATGGGGAACCTGATGGGTGCTGATACCCTCAGAGCTAGGAAAGCCCCTGAGGAAGGAGCTGGAGGGGTGCCCAGAGTTGGAAAAGTGGGACACCTATTGTCATCATGTTTAGGGAGACAGTAGAGAGGCCAGAAATGAAGCAAAAGGAAAATATTGAGAGAAGGACATTTAGAGCTGTCCCAGAGGAAGGTGCCTAGGAGAGAACAACCAGTGGGTGGCTTTATCCCAGCCAGATACCATCGATGCTGAGCACTGCCCTGTCCCAAACCCAGAATTTCATGAGCTGTCAAAAACAGTGGAAGATAGTACCATGAGAGAAGGTTTCACTGCCTCTGTTACCAGCTGGGCCAGGGAGGAGGGAGTATCAGCACAAGAAGAAATTCTCTTTGATCCCTGCATTGGAGCTTATCCCAGCTCAACAGGGAATATTGGGCTGCGTATAAACTTCAAATTACAGCTATCCTTGCACATGAGTACACAGGTGCCTGGGTGGTGTTTTCTGTCTGCTGGGCAGCCAAGCCTGGGGGATGAGCTGCCCTGAGTACCACTCTGAGCCTGACATGCCGAGTCCAAGAAAAACAACATGCTTTGCAGCCAAGAAAGAGACAGCTAAATTTGTCTTCAAACTACAAAGATTTGGAGCAGGATCCCTGCAAGGGGAAGCTGGTTTGTCACGGTTCATATGATTATTCAAAATGCATGAAATTTGCGTGGAATTTCGTTAATCTGCCTTTATAGGAAAATTCCTTTCCCATTTCCTGAGGGCAGGCCTATATTGTTGAAGGCAGCATTCTTCAGCAGGGGGATATCATTTATTATAAAGGATCACAGGTCAAAGTATCTTAACCCAGATCAAGGGCAAGGTCTGTGGGGACTGCCTGGAGCCTTTCGTGGTAACTCACAATAAAGAGCCAATTACAGAGCAAGCGGCTGACACCAAACCCACGCCGTGGCTGCAGACAGTGAATGCACCTACTTGGGCTGTGCATCTTGGGAAGGGAGAAATTACTGTAGGTTCAAATTCTTGAGCAGGGTGACCATGGCTACCTGGCTAATTATGCCTTTTGAGAGAGAGATCCGTGTTGCTTAACACTCGCTGTATTTTTCTCAGTAATTTAACTTTGATATCTTCCCTGGGATTAGAGAGTGATGAAAGGTTGAATTATTTGTCTCTGAACTCCCACCACGAGCAGTCTGACTGCATCTGTTCAAGTTCCTGGTTTCTCAATATAGGTGTTGCGATGCTCTGAGGGTGTAAGACACCAAGATTTTATCTCTCTAAACTACTTTTATTTGCTTGGGATACATTTTACTATTTGAAAGAGTCAGCAGTTCCAGGAAAACAGAATGTCTATTCTATTTCTATCGGTGAATGCCATGTAACTGAAAGAAAAGTTAAAAATTAAGGGTTTTGCATACATATTCACAGATGTCTGTCCAACCTTTATTAAAGCCATTAGCAGGCACTGGTATTGTTGTTAAGAGAGTCTTACAAAACTAACGCAACCTTTTTTTTTTTTTTTTTAACTCCTGTTCTGCTGCTGGGGAAGCTGAGGCAGAGCTCAAAAGGGAAACTGCTGAAAGGTCATTAAATACAAAGGCACATCTCTGGCTCAGAACCCAAGATGAGAAAGTACCTGGGGTGAGGACTTCAGAGTATGATTGTAGGCATCTTCTGGCCCTCTCCCATCTTACTGCTGGAGATGGGAGTACCATGAGCCTTGTCTGACCTGGTGAATTGCTTAGAGGTCCTTGTGCACTGCTGGATATTGCAGCTTCTGGTCAGGAGGTTGGCAGGAGGAGACTGAATGTACCATCCACTTCTAAGTAGTAAAATCTGCTTATTGTACTGTTCTGAAAAGCCAGACAAATCTTGTAGAGAGCTGTGTTTCATTCCCGTTTTGTGCATACACTTTTGACGTGTCCTGCTGCTTGGCCAAGGCAGGTGTTTTTGGGTGCAGCCCTGGCACACAGAGAGCTCTGCAGGGGAGTGAAGGCTGAGGGAGGGTAGAGATGTGTGGGATGTCTAACGCTGCTCTTAGTGCCAGGCTGTGCTAGGAGGTACTGGAGCCTCTCCCTGTGTCATTAAGGCATATCTTTGCCACAGACAGTTATTGGAAAAGGCTTTTTGCAAGGCTGAACTGTAAGCAATAAAACTTGCCTTCTGATACAGGCATAGTGCACTTAGGTAATAAAAATAGCCTTGGTGTCAAAAGGTTTCAGTAAATGTGGCTAAAGATATTAGCAGTCTCTGCATTCGCCTTTCATTTCTCTATAGACCAGGGATGAGGTGAGGTGATAAAAATGGTCATTTTGTTTCCACTGGGAGTCAGAATCACAAAAGTTTACTTAGGATGGAGGAGCATCAGTCCTGATGTTTCTCAAGGCAGATCATCTCAGCTCTTTTGCCTCCTTGACAGCTCAAATATGCTTCCAGCTATGATAATTTAATGTAGAATGTCCCAGTTTGGACAGCAGAGTTGTCTTTTCCTTTTGACCCAGGGTGGAAGGCTGGAGCACAGGAGAGTGCCTGAAAAGGGTGGATGGGAGAGACCTGGTCCTGCCTCTCTCACCACCTCTGCGTGACTGGAGTCTGTTGTGTCACTTGAAGGTTCAGGCTATGAAAAGAGGGCTAGCTGCACTGTGATGGAGATAAGGATATGCACCATCACTTTCCTGAATTGAGAACTGTTTTCCAAAGCCAGAATCTGCCATTTAGTCACAGCTCGAGCTCCCTTAAGTTAGTGAAACTGTTTGCAAACCATGGTACTACAGGACATAAGCAAACGTAGCAACACCTGACTTACAAATAACAAATTAAGGGTTTCTTAGGACCAGACACTGATAAAAAAGGAAACACATGGTAGCTGAAGGTGAGCAACAATTAATTTCCCTTATTTGCCCAGCTGCTAACAGATTTCTTTCATGTGATCACACAGTCATTTGAGTTGGAGGAAAATGTATTAACTAGTTTGCTTCCATTTCCCAGTTGTATGTCAACTACGTGGTGTTTGCCAGGGGAGGTGATAGGAGTACCTGTGATTCAGATTATACTCTAGAAGTCCCTTCTTGGCTGGGAGCTGTGGTTGCAACAGTTTAATAATATTAATTAGCACATGTATGTACTGTCAAAGCTGTGTGTGGCAATTCTTTTGGGCTATGGATGTGGCTTGCCTTGACACTAGATGAGATAAAGTCAAGAGAAAATCAGAGAAGAATGCATTCTGAGAAATGGAGAAAACCCAGTAATCTGGAAAATTGTTGTGCCCACAAACAAACTTGCTGGGCAGCCAAGTAACTGAAAATCTCATAGGGACGAGTGTGAATAATTAAACATAGCCATAGTGATTTGTGGCCATTGGCATTCAATTAGCAGTTTAGAAAGGTGACTGCAATAGCCTGCCATCCCTTGCCTTCACATCACAGCTTCCCGTGCTGGATTTCTTACACCTCTTCTTTGTCTTTACTAAGTGAGCATATCAGTATAAGTACCACCTGATTCCTGGAGAAATGGAATAGGGTGCTGTGAACTCTCCAGTGTGGTTAGGTCTGCCATGAGCTCCATCAGTTGTGGCTTTGACAACTCAAGTGATGCCAATATGAGTTCATCTTGGTGCTTTCTTTCCTTCCTCTTCCTCAGCAGCCCCAGTGATGTTTCAAGGTGCTGGTGCCTACCTGACACTGTTGTTCCCTGAGG
Source organism: Cinclus cinclus (assembly GCF_963662255.1). Classification (NCBI taxonomy): domain Eukaryota; kingdom Metazoa; phylum Chordata; class Aves; order Passeriformes; family Cinclidae; genus Cinclus; species Cinclus cinclus. Next base: position 17,718,259 of record NC_085054.1, read on the forward strand.
AACAAAGGCACTCTTCTTGCAATGTGGTTTCTTTGGCTCCTCAGTCCTTGACCTAGATCCCTTTTCCTTTTGAGTGCACACTGGCTGTTTGTTTGCAAGTGAAGAGTTGTGAAATCGGGGTTGGTGCTGGGAAAATGATCATTTAGGTGTTCAAAGGCATCTGCTGCTGCAGCTTTGCTGCTCAAGATGCTCCCAGGTAGCAGGTACCTTGTCTGAGGGATGTATTCATACTGATACCTGTACTTTTGGGGTTGGGTGAAGGAAATATTCCTCACACTGGTAGATGGGAAGCTGAGTCTCCATGAGAGTGCTGACCACTGCCAGCAAGGTGGCATGGGTGACATGACATGTGAGGACACAAGTGTAAAGATTAAGGCACTACAGCTTCCTCCGCTGTAAATGCAGCCTCATTCACATGCATTAGAAATTCACTTGTAATTTTCAAGAGGATCAGTGGAAAAGTTCCTCTGAGACAACTCGCAACAGGAGTGTCACCAGCTCACAGGAGCGCTCATGTAGGCCATATTTGAGTTATCAAACCCAACAGCTAGAGGCAAATGTCAGCTTATCATAACTGCTCTGTAAACAGAAATCATCACTAAGCTTTTGTCTCAGCCATCACATGCAGGTGACAGCCCAGGAAGCCTATTAGCAAATGCCAACACACCCACCACACCGGGCGAGTTACGTGCCTGGGTTAAACACTGGAGGGGAGCGCGGAGCCTCAGCAGGGGAACAGCAATGAGTCACCTCAAGTCAGAGAAGTGCTAAGTGATTTTCTCGTGGGAAAAACATCACTGGGATTGAAAACCTCTTTTTTTTTCTTTTCATTATTTTTTTTTTTTCCCTTTAAAGTTTCTTATTGAAAATATCATGCAGGATAAAAGAGGGGCACAGAAAGAGGGTGCATATAACCCATACCACTCTGGATGGGTGTATTACAGGCTGAATTTTTCCAGCGGGAAGATAAATTATAGAAGTAACCTGAGCCAAATGAATACCAGAGCTGGGAGTAAAATTGCAAGAATTACAGTACATACTTCAAAGTAAAGTGCTTGCACTAATAGCCTGATAGCAGAACCTGTTTCAAAGTTAGAAGTGCGTTGTCAGTAAAACGCAGTGTTCACAGATGTTTTGATCTGCCACTACCACATTTCTGAAGAACTTAATACACCCATTTCTGCTGTTACCCTGGTTTGTGGGCACAGTTCACAAGTGGTTGTGTAGATCCCATCCTGAAATGGCACAAGGGGCTTCAAGTAGTGGGTCAAAGCAAATCCAAGATTTTTCCCCAGCCCTCTTCTATCAGGATGTTTGGCTGTTTTTCCTGAAGGCACTAAAAACAAGAGAAGAGTTCAGTTTGATGCTATATTCATTGTGCAGTGGCTTTTCAACTCAAAGCCAGTGCTAGTGTTGCTTTGAGCAGATGATGAATGAATAAATTAAACCCTAAATGGTATCTGAAGCTGTTTGCCATAGGAAGATCCCCATCTTTAAGATCTCTCAAGGTATCTTGAAGTTATCAACACACATCAGCTGGGCTCTGAATTGAAAATGGGAAAACAACTCTGTTTTCTGCTCACCAACAGAGAGACATGCTACAGAATCACCTAGCTTGGAAGTGTAATGAGGTCTTTTATGCATGGGGAATTTGCTTTTAGTGATAAATAGAGTTTAAAAAAAACCCAAAACAACAAAAAAAGAAGAAAAGGGCAATGCATTAATCACAAATTAATAAACCCATCCAAATTTATGCAAAATATAAGGTTCCAGAGACCTGGGTCACATTTTTAAGTGTTTGCTTTTTGTATATCCTTTAATAGGAGATATTTTTTAATAAGAGAGACTCTCCAAAACTGATTGTGGGCTGAGGGAGTTGTGGTGATCATTAGGTTTTTTCAGTGCAAATGTATTTTGGTTAGCTAGCTTAGCTTTAGACTTTGTTTTAGTCTCCCACATTGTCACTTCTAACCCAAGAAAAAGGGGTTTGCACAGGTTACCTTAAATAATAAACTGCACATAAATGAAGCAGCACAGTTTGGCGGGTTGATCTGGCCAGAGTAATCTGCTTCACTTCCCAAAGTTGTGGGATAGATTGACTGGCTGAATTAATATGAGGAGTGATACAGGATATTTGAACTCTTGTCAGTTATTTCATTCTGCTTTTTTCCCAGCAGTAAAATGGATTTGTTCTGAAACCTGGAAAAGAAAGAAATAAACTTGGCAGATGTAGCCAGTTTATGATTTATTCTGAGTTTGTAGCCTGATCCAAAAGCCACTGCAGTCTACAGAAATCTTTTGGGGGATTTCAGAAGGAATCTCATCAGACTCCTGATTAATATGCTGGGGAATTGGGGGGGGGGGCACATGTTTGGGGCCAAGGGAGTCTTGCAGATCTAATCCCTTTTTTTCCAGGGTTTGCATTCTCTTGGTGTACGTCCTTTCATGCAGTCTCTCAGTGTTCCCTGAACCATATGTATTTGGATTAAAAGGTAATATGAGAAGTGCTAGGAAAAGCTGGAGCCAATTCCCATTTTATTGCAGGAAGGCCTTGAAATGATGTGAGGAGGGACAGTGTGTCTGACATCTGGGGCTGTGGGAACGTTTCTTAGGGGCTGCAGTGGAGACGGGGGTTTCTTGTCAGTCCCGTTTCCCTCGTGTCCGAACTCCCGTGCTCATGTGCCAGCTGAGAAAAATCGTGGGTGGAAAGGAAACGGGGGACGAAGGAGGAGAGGTTTGGATCGTGTGATCTCCGAGCACGAGCCCCACTGCGAGGGACGCACGGCAGGCAGAAGCTCATCTCAGGGTGGGGGTGGAACAGGGCAAGTCCCAAAGTCCTGTGCTCTGGTGCACTTGGATCTGTCTCATGAAGCAGTGAAAGTGTGTGTGACCTTAATCAAGCTGGTTAACCTTGCTGAAGCATCTGGAAGTGGAGATGAGAAATAATTGTAGCAGAATTTAGCATGCAGCATCTTTTAACTTTGCAGTTATCTGCAGTCTTTTCTAGATGGGAAAATTTCCAGATATTTGTAGGATGGGAAAGGCCACTATGTAATATATGGAAACTAAACAGGCTTTGCATCTTGATTTATTTCCAGTCTTATTATTGTGTGACAGGATCAGTTATCTCTCAAGGGGTGGTATTAATTAATGTTTACAAAACACTTGCAGTACTTGCAGGGAAAAATGCATCACAGAACTGTGTTTTTTACTTGAGCTATTTATTAGATGGCACCCTGGGTGTGAAACCCCCTCCTTGTAACCAGGACCAGGTTTGACTGTCTATTGTGAGCTTTCAAACTCCTTTTGGAAGAGCTTTTCTTTTAAAACCTTATTATATTTTCCATTTTTTTTCTCCTCTGAAGTGGGAGGGAATCACAGATGATCTTTCACATGATTCTTCCAACACCCAGTCATTCATCAGCAGAGACTTAAAGATAATAAACTTTTTGTTTCAGGCAATTACTTAATCTCGACAAACTCCTGTGTTAAGCAGGGCTATTAACTGAGCAGGCCATAAATCAGCGTGTTGCCAGGTGGGTGAGTCTCCTGAACTGCAATCACTCTTAAGGACCTTCCAGAGACCCCTTACAGTCTTAAGCACCCTCATTACACAAGCAGCATGCTAACAACCAGTACTTTGCATGAGCTGCCCAGAGAATCTGCTGCAAACTGCACTGGGACCATTTTTAATACCAGTCGGAAAATTTTCATACGAAGGCAGGATGATACATGGGAGTTATTAGCCTGCACCAAAACCACAGCTGGGTAAAACAGATAACTTCCTCACCCCTCTCCTCATCAGACCTTCTGCTTAGTTAAGAGCAGCAGGCTGCCTTATGCCTGGTTAAAAGCCAGCTCTTGCAGTATCCTCTCAGTCTTTATCAGCTAGGATTGAGTTGGGGACTGGTGTCCTGAAGCATGAAAGCTCCCAAAACTCTTCTTTGAAGGCTGCCTGGATGCTTATCACCTGGGCATAAGTGCAAGAGAGAGAAATACCCAGACCTGCAATTTTATCACAACTAGCAGAGAGCGGACATATTTTCTTCCATTTCCAGCAAGAAGTTTGGTCAAAATGCACAGCAGACGCTGCAAGAGCTTTTTCCAGGCTCGATCTGTTCAATTTTACAAACTATATAAACAGACCATTCATACGAAGGGGAAATTTTTCAAGCCATTGCCTATAGGAACAGTTTGATTTCAGTTTGTTTTAATGCCTGGAGAAGCATATGCATAAAGAAAGCAAACTGACTCCTGTGGTTTGGATTAGAGAGGCTCGAAATGCCAGCGCTGAATTTGAAGCACAGCCTTGTCCTGAAAGATTGAGCAAGTCTTTGTGGCACGAGGCAGTACAGGTGTCCCCACCATGGCAGCCCTGCAGTGGCAGAGACCATTCAGGTAGGTCTGTGCTCGGGGCGGGCTGGCATGCCCTTTCTTGTTGGCATTGGCACCTGTGCTTTCACAGGATTTAGGCATCTGCTTGGGAGTTTTTCTTCTGCAAGGCAGCTTTCCAACTCCTGCAAATTGCGTTGGCTGGTTGAGCAGACAGCTTGTAGTGTGCTACCTGATGGATTTGGGGAAGTGTATTTGGTTAGCAGTGGCCAGTCAGCCCAGCTGCTCCATACTTGTTGAAGTGGCCATGTCCACCAGGACCAGCACCTGGAAGCTGGGCTGTGAGCATCAGCTGCTGAGAAGGGGTATGTCATCTTTCACTGAGATGTACTCCTTAGTCCAGTCAGCCCTGCAGTCACAGAAAAACATCCTGGCCACCATAATGAGGTGTGCTGTGTTGTGGGAACAAGTGGCCAAGGGAGGTAAGGGCTAATGCTTTCAGTAGCAGCCTGGGCTGGAAGTGGCTGCTAAACAGCAGCCTAGGGGGTTTTGCTTTTTCTTCACCATTCATCTCATGGTGAACTGGTTCAGGGAGCTTATCCAGCCAAACCCCCTGTGCAATAAAATTTTAGGTGATTAGTTTTCAACTGGATAAACTCCCTGAGCTGGCTCAGTGTGTGATTGAGTGAGTGCCAGTGCCACCTCGGGGGAGGGGTGTGAATGCGTGGATGGGGGCGTGAAGGCTAAAAGACATATCCATCTATAGATCCGCTCCTAGAAATGTGGCTTGGGATGAAAGTCCTCAATAAGCTTTTATTTGCATGAGTGGAAGGTGCATGGTCAGGGCTCTGCTAGATTTGGTGCTCAGATGAATGTTGTCCAGAAGGTGCAGTGTGGTAGCTGATGTGCTCTCCCTCCATCTTCATTCACTGCCCTTGCCCTTTGGTACTCCACCAGCCTTGTGATTTCCAGTCGGATGTTGCTCAACTTCCTTGTCCCTCCTCATCTCACCAACAGAGATCCTGGGATTAGTCAGGTCAGATGCAGCTGAGGGCAGCAGTGTGGTCTGGTGTTCCTGCTGCCTCCTGGTCATAAATGCCAGTTAGTGCTTTCTTGCATAATGCCTCAATCTAATGGCAATATACAGTTTAGCCTTGTATTATGGGTGACCTGAAGCAGTTGCACTTCAGGGTGCCAAGGAAAAATCCTTAGGAAGTTTGGAAGGAAAACTGCTCAGATGTAAAATCAAGCTCCAGGAACACCTGAGCCATCCTGAACAACATGTTCAGGTAACTATCGCCTCAGGCTCTGGTTCTCTGCTCCCCAGAGTCATTACTGCAGGAGGCAGGACTGCTGTCAGGGCCACATTTGCACAGGCATCAAATGCATTTCTGTCTCCTTTGGATACCCAGAAAAAGAGACCTGTTGAGGACTTTGGGTACTCTCACAGACAGGTATTGAGGAGACCATGGGAGAAAGACGGGGGCGGGTATTGGGGAATACTCCGGGCACTCAGCTGAGGTTCACACACTCCCATTTCACCAGCTGGCTTGAAATGAGGTGGGTTCCATTTTGAAATGAGCTTTAGTGTGAAACAGGCAAGGTTTTTCATCCACTGGCCTGATCCCAGAGAAGTCAAGGGCAAACCCTCTTGGCCCACTTTTTTTTGGAAGTTGCTAGATCAGCTGGAGATGCAGACATTTGCTGAATCCTATTGGCTTCCCAGGAAGCAGGATGATAAGAACTTGTGGAAAATGTCCGTCCTTATAAGTTTTCATAGTGGTTTTTGACAACCCGTCCAGGCAGGCACAAGCTGAACCACCATCTGGTCTGCCCCCACCTCCCTGCCTGCCCCTCGTGTGCCGGGATTTCTTCCTTCCCAGTTGGGAATTTTCTTCTTTTTTTTTCTTTTTCTTTTTCTTCTTTCCGTTCTCTGGCAGCAGCTGTTGGGAGAACAAGCCCCAAGATCCATCTGGTCCTTCAAGCTTATCAGGCTGTGTCTTTTCTCAACAAAGCAGCAGTGGCCGCGCTTTCATACAAGAGTTACATCATATAAAAGCAACTTGCTTGAAAAGCAAACTGCCTTTTATTTGCTTGTGCTGCCTTTCTCCCTTTAGAATTGCAGCCACAGCCAAACCACAATGTAGCCTCAGATCTGAGTCAGTCTAGAGGGCTGCTTTTCTCTTTCTCCGTTTCTGTTCTTTTTTTACCCATTTTTTTTTTCTTTCCCTCCTCTACTTTCTGGAGGAGTTGGCACAATCCTGTGTTATTAGGACATAAGCTAGCTTGTTCTAGTGGAATTTCCTGTCTGATTTTAATTTCCCCCTCATTTTTTTTCACCCCTCAAAGTGAGACAGAAAAGCTTTTTAATTGCACTGCCGTAGGTTGCCCTTTCGGGATATTATTATTCTTATTAAGTACTTCCTGTTGGGAGGTGGCACATGAGTAGAAATAACAAGGATCTCAGTGCAGTCGGGGCTTGTGGCCTCTTTGTTTGTTAATAACTGTCAGATTGGCAGCGTCCTCAAAACACATCTTGGCCTGACAGCCTGGCAATTAAGTGATTTTCAAGACTCTCAGCATTTGCAGCTCACCTGTGGAATTAATAAGTTGCATTAGGCCTTTCCTTTTGAGTTTCTTTTCTGCCATTCAGTGGTCATATCACCCAGCTAATACAAAGCTAGCACTGGTGGGAAAGTGTCAGTCTGGAAGTGCTTGGCGCAGATGTAGAAACTCCTGATCAGGTATGGTGAGGTAGACTGGTACATCCCAGGTGGGATTGGCATCCTGCTACTTCTCCAGCAGCGATGTGTGAGTGGAGCAGGCTTCCTTTGCAATGGAAATGTGCACTGCTGTGGTTTCAGAGTTCATTGTGTCACAAAGAATTCAGTGCTTATTTAGCAGAGAAAGGCAATTTTGATTTCTTTTTAATTTTCCAGGATGCACAAATGCTCAGCAGTCCATTTAAAATCTGTTTCAGCAGATATTGTTGAAATAAAGTCAAGGCATTTTAACTTCATCACTTCAATGTTCTTGTAGTCTAAAATATAATAGATCTTAAACCATCTTAATCTTTTCTGTGCTGCTCCTTACAGAAGATGCAGGTGCCTGTAAAACATTAACTGATGAAAAACTGTTCTGTCTTAAAGCTTCTCCCAGCTATTTGGGATTGTAGAAGGTGGCTGATGGCAGCAAGGCTGATCAAGGGACTTTTCTAATTACCGCTCTTTGAAAAGCCATCAGAAATTTGGTGTTTGGGCACCACACTGCACACTGCGAGACTTCCTTGTGCTTGTGGGGTTCCTCCTGTCTGCAGGAGAGCTCTGCTTTCATCTTACTTACTCTTCCCAGAGGTATAAAAAAATAATGGTTTGTCCCCCTAAGGCTGCCACTTATCAGTAACCTGGAGATCCCAGGAATTCTTGTAGAATAATAGATTATGCATTGCCTTTGTGCACAAATGCTCATCTGAATGTTTGGAAATACTTCTGTAGACCTGAATATATACATCTCCCCACACCATTTTGAAATTTTCCAAAGTTTTGGGTATAGCCTATTTTGCACAACCAAATCCAGGACTTCCCATGTCAGCGGGCTTCAGAAAATTCCTGTTTCCTCACCAAGAAGTGAAACACCCCATTTTTGGTCACACAAGAAGGTTGCTGCAAAGCCAATTGCTGCATGGCAACATGTTGAAGAGATTGCTGGGGTACTCATGTCCCTGCCAGCAGCAGCTGTCCCTGCTGCTTTAGTGGATGAGGCAGGAAAGACCCTCATGCTGAGTTCCAGAGATGGTAGATAGCAACAAAGGAATTTGAGGGTTTGAATTTTTTTAATGACAGTTCTGTGTTCTTATAGAAAATGTCAATGAACTCTTCAATTTTTAATCTAAATTTTCCGTGTAGAGAGAAAGGCCATTTTTAGCCTCACTGTAATTGTTCCATCTCTTTTGCCCAGGAAAAGACTGACGGTTTTAATGCCCTCACCAGAGTTCAGACAGTGCATGGGAGGGAGCTGAGTGGAGCTACCAGGAACTTCAGGATGGGTTAGACATGGAGCTGAACAAGAATATCCCACTTCCATTATGGCCTGAGTTCATTTAAGTGCGCTGTCTTCTTGGGGTGTGGAGGAAATTTATGGGCAAATTCCTTCAGTGTTGCCTCGAGTTGGCCACGGGGCTGTGGGGGGGAGCTTGCTGATCTAATCTTGCCCCATCCCAGCTGCAAGAGCCAGCTTGCTCAGCCGCCTTTTGCCTGCCTGTCTGTCTGTCAGCCTGCCTGCCTGGCTGTCAGATGCTGCCCAGCTGCAGGAGCAGTGGCTGGGCTGAAATGTGTTCTGCCAGAGCTGTGTTTGTGCTTGCCATGTGCCAGCAGTGTTCATGTCTTCAGCAGGGGCTGGGTAAGGGCACCCCTCAGCATCTTCAAATTACTTTTTTTTTGTTCTTCCACCTGAGCTGAAGGAGTAGAATAAACTTGGATAAGCTCCTCTGGGCCATCCCCAAGGGGATGGATGGTAATTCTGATTGCATCTGAGGCAGTTTCCTCTGGGATGGTGGAGAGTGACATCCTGCCATTTGCAGTGTCTGAGGGAGATGTTTGCTATCTTTAGTGGATTTAATAATGGCATTTGTTATGTAGGTAATCCCAGGAATGGGCTTTATTCTGTGTCGAGTAAGTGTCCATATGTGCATCCAAAGTCTTTGTGCCTGCAGGGAGCTGAGCAGGGATCCCAATGGCTCCTGGGTCTGTCTGTGGTAGGGAGGTGCATGCAGGGGCTCCAGCAGTACTGAAGTGGAGAGACAAGCCTTACCCCCTGCTCCTCACTGCACCCCAACTTCTCTGAGTGTAAAGTCACACTGACTCTGTCCTACAGGTGCTTTGAGATGTCAGAAAATAATTCTTTTCAAGACATTTTTTTTTGTGATTTTATAGCTGAAGGGCAATGTGTTTTTTATTATTTGTTGTTTGTTTTTCACATATCTGCATCCCAGCAAGGCCACTTCTCCTTCCAACTCTCCTACAGGGTATTTACCATTACTTGAGCTGTTTGCCCAACAGAAGGTAGTTGTGTGATCTTTATTTCTTATCTGGATGGGATGCTGTACCCAACCCGCTATTAAACTAAGCACGTGGTCTTCCCCAGCATCCTGACATGCATTATCTTGAAAAACATAGTTTTTTAAATCAGGTTACAACTATCCTTCTCTGTTAGTTGTGTTATAAGAACCGAAAACTTGTTCTGCATCCCTTTGGGTGGCAACAGCTGGATGTATTTCAGAATGGTCTGTAGTCCCTTGGGCAGGAGAGGGGTCTCCCCAGCTGAGCTGGTGGGGGCCTGCCTCCCACTTCTCTTTGCTATAATGTTCCCAGTGGGCCAAAATGAATATTTCCTATTATTCTTCTTGTTCAGTTCCTCTTTTATTTTTGTCAAAGCCATTGAGCAGGTAATATAACAACAGAATAATTAACCAGTAATAATTGAAGTATACTGTATGAAAACCAAACCAAATGCTAACAAGCCAAACAAAAGGAAAGTAGGCATGGTGCAGCCCTGTTTATAGTGCTGTCTGCTGGAATCATTATAGACGTTGATATAATAATACTGAGCACTTAATTACCACATCATTTTTAAAGTGCTGTATAAACATTAACCAAACCTCTGAGGTAGGGAGGTGTTATTATCTCTGTTTTAAAGAAGAAAAATTCTGACAAAGCAAGGTTAGCCAGTAATTTAGTGTCATGAAGACAGGCAGCTGATGGGGCAGGAGTAGGGGTTGCAGCTCCTTCCGCAATTTTGGAGACAGAAAAACAGAGCTGCTGAAGCACCTCAGATTTTTTTGGGTTGTTTGTTTCTTTTCTTATTGTTTTGTGGTTGTTGTTGTTTTGTGGTTTTTTTTTTCTTTTTTCTTTTTGATTTGGTTTGGTGTGGGTTTTGGTGTTTTTTTTGTTTGTTTGTTTGTTTTTTTTCTTTTTTTAAATGCATGGTGCTGCCATTCAGGGAAGGGACACACTTGCCCAGACCTCTTTCTATGCTTAGAAAATTCTCAGATTGGTGTAATTAGCCATTCCTTTTTGAAGGAGGTACACAGTTAGTGTATTTTGCAAAGTAGCTAAAGAACATTAAAGTGAATCAGTCAAAGCGGGACTAAGAGGCAGCCACTGTAGCCTTGTGTGTCTGTTCCGGCTCCTTCCCATATTGATCTGAGTGGTGGCTCTGGGAATGCCTGTCCCTGCAAAGCCCTTAATATTCTGCATGGTGGTATATGACTTCATCCGAGGAGAATCCCACAGAAGCATCAGCATGATCTGCTCTGTCATGTTTCTGTGACCCAATTTTCCCTGTTCTTTGTCTCAGACCTTCCCTGACCCCCGGCCTATTATCCCTTCCAATAATTCACCCAGACCATTATTAATGGTGCATTAACTTTGGCTGCGCTTTCAGTGAAGATGTTTTTCTTGTGCTCATTCATTCGCTCAGCTCACTTAAACAGCTAGATCATTATTCTGGGGACATCACACAAACACAAAAACATCTCCCTTGCCGACACCTACAGTCCTGCAGCCAGAGGGGCGGCCATCCAAATACAACAGTGAAACGCCCAGGAGGGACTATCAAAGGGAGTCAAGTAGCCACACACAGACTCAGTGCTCGGGCAGGGTTTGCCTCCCCTGCTCACACACTGAGACTGTCCAGGGATGCTCAGAACCCACCAACTCTAGGAGAGCTCTGATGTGAGGAAAATCACCACGGGAAATACGGGGAACAAAGCATGGGCCTGTCTTTGCTGTTTCACTGCCACTGTGCTTGTTGGATGCCAAGATACATATCTTTAAATATATACTGTGGATGAGTAAAACTGGGACATTAAAAAGTGTAACATGAAAAGCGAATGCTGCCTAAGATTTTTTTCTCACTTGATGCCTTGGGCTTCCATGGGAGATTACTGAGTGAAGAACATTTCATGTTTGTTGTATGTTAACCTTATTCTTGAGAAAGAGAGCGAGATTTGAACATCTGGGAGAAAATGTGGGCATCAAAAGGGCATTTCCAGATATCCACTCTTTTAGTATTGTCTTTTTCAAGGAAGCTGGACCTGGGAGAAAAAAAAAAAAACAAAAGCAGAAGTTGTTGCAAGCTGCTGTGTTGCACCAGGCACCATCCCACTTTCCCCAGTAAGAGGGATTTGGCCTCTGACAGCACAGCTCAGTTTGCCTGTGGAAGTACTGGTAAAATCTCACAGGCATCTTCTGGGACATCCCTTTCTCATTTTTTATGTCAGTTGTTTGTGCACAGCTGCTAATGACACTGCAGTGACAGGAGAGTGTGAGCTGGTGTCTGGAAAAGTTTTTTTGCCCACTAGTGCAAATCAATCCAGTACTCCAGGGCTCTGAAGCCTTCTAGATATAAAGTTGATAAAGTTGAGTTTTCTGCCTGCTATGATTGAGGTTCATTGGTGTCCTGCTCTTGTTTGACTGTTAGACTTGTGCAAATTATTTTACATTAGACTGCTTCAGCCCCTCTTGAGTTAGAAAACAGGAATGTGTTTCAAATGCATGTTTTCTTCCCTTCCTAAAGAAAGGCAGAGCTTTGTTAGTTTTTGCAGGGGAGCTTGTGATCCCTTTATGAAAGCTGTGTCCCATGCTTAGGAAATCAAACCAAAAGGCATCTCATGAAATCAGAATTTGTGTTTCCTCTTTTAGAAGATATTAATTTTTATGGCGTCTTTTTTGCAAATTTGTTGAGAAGCACAACAGGTACTGAATTATCCAGCAATGTTTTACTTTTTTTCCTCAACAAATTACTTTCACTGTTGATTGAAAAATACTTAAGTACTACTTTTGATGGCAAAGAAGCCTAGTTACAGGCTAGACTGCTTGTCCAGGAGGCTGTTGGACACCCATAGGAAAGCTGTATAATTTTTAGCCATATGGTGGCCTGCACAACTCACATGTGCTTCAGATAAAGTAAGGGAAGCCCAGTACATTTTGTGTGGGACCAAGGGTGTGTAAGTGGCTTCTCAGGGTCTCTTCCCAACCCAGTTGCACCCCAGTTGCAAGTGGCGACTTAAGTCCTTTCCCAAGGGCTTTCTGAGTTTGTTTCTGCAATTGAAACCCACTTCAGTGCCATGGGGTCTGATTTATTCTTTTTTTTTTTTTTTTCCAGCAAACATGTAAGCTGACGTATTTGGAATAGGAAAAGCTTGCTAGACCCTTCCTAATTCTCACTTTTGAGCTCAAAAAATTTTAGGTGCTGCTCTGAGCGATGTCAAAACAGTCCTTTGCTGGCTATGAAAACCCATACAGGCAGTCTGTGTTTCTCTTGAAGCACAGGTTTATCTGCAGAGATAATCAGAAGCCTGCATCATCCTCAAATAAGGGCTGTTTCTGATGCCTCCCTCCCTGATTCCTGGTATTTTCAGCAAAGGGACATCCCCTTTAAACCTGCATTTCTGCCTCCTATCTTTTCTCTTTGAAGCCAGAGGGTTGGCTGGCCTTTGAATAGACAAGGATGAGTGCACAGCAGTGGGAGGTCCGTGTCTTGCTCATAAACCTTGGCCAGAAAATCGGCTCTGACAAGTGGGGACAGGTAGCAGCGTCTTCCCCCTTATCAAACGGAGGAGCAGACACATTCCTGCAGGAGCCCCGCTGGGGTGGAAGGTGGGGCCTCCCGAGTGTTCCTTGGGCTCTGCTGCCCTGCTTCATTCACCCTGGGAGCTGTGAGCCACTGACTCGATGTACAACTGTGTAGTTTCTGTGCAAAACGCGCTGCTCTCTCACTGTCCCTGCCCCTTGGGTGCTCCTTTTGATGTGTTCTTCTGTTTTCTCTTCCTTCAGCAGGAACCAGAGAAAATGTTTTTCTGTGGTTCCAGTGCTTGGGGACTTTCGGAGGTGCCATGTCATGCCTTTGCACCTCGGAGTATTGTACTGCATGGCTTGGTACAGCCCAACCTTTTCCTGGGGAAAAGCTTTCCCCAGGCCTCCTGCTAAAATCTCCCTCCCTCTTCTGTAAAGCAATCATCATTAGCTCTAATTGGGCAGCTTTGGGGTTAAATCTACAAAGATTGCTTGGGTTTGGTAAATCCTCTGCCACTGCAAAGCAGATAATGCTAAACAAAAGATTGCCTTGATTAGATTAAAGTTGGCAAATTCATTGCCCTAATCATCATACTGCCCTTGGAGTGGCTATTCAGGAATACATCACCGTAAGTTACTTGAAGTAATTGAATATAATTGTCTTTTTTACTCGTATGTGTAAAACATCCATCTTTGTTAACAGTGTGTGTTGCTGTCCTGCTGCCAGCTCACAGTCCTCTTCTGGAGGGGTGGGAACAAGAAGCAGAGCCAGGCTGACGTTTATGAATTGGTAGTTGATTGCCTATAAAACCATTCATTATTTCTGACCAAGCACCTGGAAGAGAATAAAAATGAACAGCACCAGCCACTGGAGCCCGTAGGCTTGGCTGGTGCTCCCAGGCAGGGAAGCACAGGGGAACTCATGAACGGGAACATTGCAAAGGGATGCAAAAAAATCCAACCCTTGCCCTTAGTGGCGGCACAGCACAGGGCACACGGTGGGGTTGGAATTGAGGGTGTGAAATAGATACCCAAGGTAGAGGCATTGCTGAGCTTCCCATGGGCCAAATACATTGAAACGTAAAAAAAAAAAAACCAAGAGTGCAGTGGTAAGGAGAAAGTTCATGGAAATTTTTCTCCCATTAATAATCAGAGGCATGAGGAGGGAGAAAATCTCTTTAGATGTCAATTTTATACCAACAGATAGCTAGGAAAGGAGGCCAGGCAGCAAAAAGCCCATGTTTTCTGTTTCCCAGCTCTCCTGAGTGACAAGGAGAGACTCTTTTAGCACAGAAATTTCCAGTATTATCTCAGCAATCAATCATGTAGAAATGCATAGATACAAAATAGCTACCCTGGTTTGTAAGATATTCAATTTGACCTGTTTTCAGTAGTTTTATCATTATTAATAAATTAAATTGCCGTAGGGAACAGGCCAAAGGATTAAGATGACTCTCTACATCATTAAAACTCAGCTCTGATGGCCAATACACTTTTGCCCCAGGTCAGCTCTCACTTTCCTGCATTCTGGGGATTAATTCAGCCCCAGACCTGTCCATTAGAGGCAGAGTGACCACCCTATTTTGGGAGGTTGCTAATCTTCACCTCTAAGGATGCTACTTTGGGTTGATCCCAGGACCACGCACGCACGTTTTCTTGCTCCTTTTGTTTTATTTGTAAAGCATAAATATGGGGTGAGCACTGCAGGAAGCTCAGCCTAGGGGCTCAGGCTGCATGAGATGTTTGTGTTGTCTGCCACTGGATGTCTGTGCAGGGACAGTTGATTTTGTGACCATGCTTTGTATGTGATGATGTAAAATCTTGACTCCCTCTGGCCCCACAGCAGCCGTGGGTTGTGGTGGCAGCTGTGGTGGCAGCGAACAGCAGTGTCCCCACGGAAAACAACAGCCGTAGGTGTCGGCCAGCCTAGGCAGGAGTTTGAGCTGAGCATGGTTTGGGAAGACGAGACGCTTTACTGTGCTGTGTGAGCAGGGGATGGGGTGTGACAGCTAAAGTCTGGTGTATTTTTGATCTGGAAAAACATTGGTTGCCTCTTAAAATGAAGTTTCCCTGCAAGTGTCCTTATGTAACAGATTGTCCCTACCCAGGACAGTTGAAGGGAAAATCTTCCTCCTGCAAAAGCAGATCCTAAAGGATCCAAGTTCATTCTCTCCCTGAGCTGCTTTTGGGAGAGGAGGGGAGGGGGGCAGAAGCGGGGGAGGCGGTTAACAGTTACTCTACTGTGTCCTGACATTAGGCGAGCTGCAAAAATGCTCCCAGTGTATCAGGTAGTGTGAGGTGCCAGCCATTCGCTGGAGCACGGAGAGTAAGTCTGCTGCAGAGCCTTAAATACTTTCCACCCCGACTACCTTAGCTTAACGCCTTTCAGCAGAGTTGGCAGGAAGGTTGTTTTTGTGTAGTCTCTCACCTCTCCCAGCAGCCTGGCTGACGCGCCTGTGCCGCGCTGTGCTCAGGGATTGAGCGCTGCAATGGGAGTAGGAGCCGCAGATCCTCTCGCTGATATGCTGGGAGAGATGTATATGAGGATTACACACAGGCTTTGTGCGACGGACCCAAGCAGAGCACAGCCCCACTGGACGGAGTCGGCGTAGCTCTGGTGCAGCTGGAGTCACAGAGGCAAAAGGATGAAGTTTAAGTCTTTTGTAGAAAAAGAGTTTGGCATTTCTGGAGTTTGCTGAGCGACAGCAAGAGACTTGGCCCAAGCCTTGACACTTTGGTTTTGGATGGTGCTTCCCCAATCTCCAGAGAGATGGTACCTGTCACGGAGGCAAGTTGCAGTGAAATACTGAGCAGAGGCTGGGTTTTGAATTGCTCACATAGGAGGTCGGGTTTGTTTTATTCTTGGTCTCCAGTTAGACAGAAAGGCCAAGAAGCCAGAGAAAGAATGGTAAAACCTTCAAAAATATTAAGTAATCTTTAATGAAGAACTTCTGACTGCTTGTAAAGGCAAAGTCTTTTATCTTCAAGCTGGTCGCTGCCACAAATGTAGAAAGGGACATCTTTACAGATGCACGGAGCCCTGTCTGAGGGTGATTGTACGGGATCACTTTTGCGCTTGTGCGGTATTGCTATCGAGGCTCTGCTAATTCTATTTCTTTAGTTTCTGTAATTTTAGCAGGAAAGGCCCAGGCAGCCAGGCAGCGTTGTCGGGGTTGGTGAGGAGAAATAACCTGATGAATTTTCCATCAGCTCAACTCACTCAGATATTCTCGCCGTTAACTTTTGGGGTCAATAATAAATATTAAAACCTGTAGATTTAATAAGTCAATGTAGGTGTTCGCTGCCTTTTGAGACCACTTTATCTTTCCATCAAAGATGAAACAAGCTTCTCAAATGAATAAAAAATAGGGCCTCAAGTGATTACAAGTGAGAGCAATTTGAGCTTCTCTCTCAGAACCTGGCAGTAGGCACTTCTGAGCCTCTTCTGACTGCCTAGACATTCTGCTTTAGTGCCGCTCTTGCTGTTATATTTTTAGGTAAATATTTCTAACTTGTGTGTACAGACTTTCAGGAACAGTGTTTGCCGCCACTCCAGGCTTGAGGGACGATGCAGGTCTGGATCCCACCAGGCTCTGTTGAATCTGATTTGTGCTGCAAGTCTAGTTTTCCTTGGTGCTTGCTATAATCTCCTCAAGTTCAAAGAGCGCTTAGCTGCTTGTCTTTGTCAAAAACCCTGTTGGAGATCTTTTATGTCGAAGATGTAGGATTTTTCCGCATGACTTTGATTATTTATTCATTCCACTTCTCTGGTGTATGATAGCGCTGATATCATGAAGACCCCTTGTCTTGCACTGCTCTTGCTCTGAAATTCATGGAGATTTAGTGCCTTTGAAATTGTTTTAAAAGGGAAGGAAAAGTTTTTGAAGTCCCTTTTTTTTTCTTCTATTCCCCATAACAGTGCCACAGCACATTTTTCCGGCCTTCCACGCTCCTTTGCCAATTGACATGCGCCACCAGGAAGGACGATACCATTACGAACCTCACTCTATCCACGCTATCCACGGGTAAGTCTTACACCTCCACTCCTGTGCCTTGCTAAAATGTCAGCCACCTGCAGTATTCAGAATCCCACTGTTAAAGTCCCAGGGACTCACTGCCCTTCTGGCAATCTGGCCCTTCTGGCCACCCTCCACGTCATTGTCCCAGCCAGTGACAATTACTGACCTGCCTGGCAGGAGGGCTTTACAGCTCTGTTAAGCCTATAGAAGTGCCCTATAGCAGAGGATGGGAGTACAGGGCTTCTTTGTCATTATTCAGCTCAGGTCCTAGGAACAGGCTTGACTTGTGTTTTTGCACCCACTGTGTTTCTCACATCATGCCTTGCATGGGTCATTTCTGTCACCATCTTTGGCAAAGACTGCTCCCTCTCTTTGGAGACCTTGTGTACCATTCTTCCCTGCCGGCCAGCTGTGGGGACAGTGGCAACAGGCTGCCAGGAATGCTGTAATTCAGTTTGATTTCACTGGACAAGAGCCTGAATGGGCTGGTGGCATTTTCTAAGGGCAGTAATAAGTCAGGTACTCATGGGGGTGTCCGTGTCCTCCCTGGAGTAGCAGGACTCCGGGTTTTGGTGGCAACCTTCTCATGAAAGCCTCCTCTCTCCCTGAGGCAGCTGACGGGCAGCAAATACAGAGACTGGTCAGGGGCTACACCCTGAGAGGGGGGTTTGTGGTTAATCTCCTCATTCAGGACATGGCAATTCAATAGTTCTTGATGTCTTGAAGGAGATGTTTACAGAGAGAACTGTTTTCACCTCCTGTAAGCTTTGATCAGGGCAAGGAAAATGAAGCCAGCAGGGATGTGAGCAGAGGTTCTAGCGACCGTGGGGCTGGAAGTGTTTCTTCTGGTCCCTGACAATGCACCTTTCCCATAAGAGGTGAGGAGCAGCGTGATGGGGTTGGCAGAGCCAGAGCTATCTAAAAATCATTCAACCTGCAGCTGTAACAAGGGGCTCAGACATCAGCTGAGGGACAGGTCCCAGAGCACTCGTGTAGGGGAACCACTGAGGGCCAGAATTGTTTTGCAAGAATAACAAGGAAAGAACAACTAGGGCTCATCACTTAAAAAACTCTCATTTGATCCCCTGGAATCCTGTTGCAGCCTCGCTGTCTGGCCAGGGATTGTGCTCACCCAGCTTTACAGGGGCTGTTTGTGGAGCTGTGCTGCTCCTGGACAGGTGTGCACAGGGGAACAGACCCTGGGAAGCAAGTAATGCAGACAGCAGCAGCCAGATCTATGGGGCCCCATAGCTACCGTAGCTTTATTCTGCTTCCAAAAATACTGCAAGAAATAAATGATAGGGCATTCTGCTAGATCCTACCAGAAGACAAGTCATTGTCTTTTTGGCTGACAGTCAGTTTGACTGGATGTTTAAAGGGGCAGAGCAGCTTCTTCCATGCTGTGTGCAAAGGGGAAATGACAAAGCAGGTTGCTAACACGGGAACTGGGGGGGAGGGGGATTAGGGAGGCTGCGTGAAATAGTTCTGGTCTTTCATGCAAAAATTTTAGAAAAAAAGACAGAATAATAACTTGCTTGGAGATAGTTAATAAGCCCGAGCTCTGGCTAATAAAGCATGTATGGAAGAGTGTGATATTCAGAACAGTGGTTAGAAGAGAGGGTGGCAGATGTTCTGATGTTTGTCACAGGTAGTTTGTGTGCCCCGCTCGGTGCTCTCCTTCAGTCCCCACGAGGAGGTTTGGGGGCACTACATATACCCTGGAGCTCCACAGCAGTTTCTGTGGTGGGGTCATGAGTCAAGGTCTTGTACAAAATGCAACTGAGATCTCACCACTGATGCTACGTCCCTATGAATCATATCCCCAGTAACCCCCCAGTATTTTTTCATATTGATATTGTCCAGCTGATCAACGCTGGCCAAGTGTACAGCGTTGCCAGATCAGGTTTCAGTTCATGTGCACCAATATTAATGATCTACTGTGTTAGCAGTTACCACATTTTTCTGTCAGTGGACCAAGTATGTCCTGCTTAGTATTTGGGTAGAGCTGTTGGCAAATACCTGTTGCATTTCTTCTTTGGGATTCCTCTCATTCCCAACAGCTCCTCTCACAAAACCAACTTGCAAGGTACTGGAGAGAAAACTTGGTTGTGGGTCTTAAAGAGGAAACACAGTCCTCTTTGAAACTACCTTGGCACTGCACTGGAAGGTGCCTTTGTGGCTGGAGAAGCACCAAAGCTGAGCAGCCAAGTGCTTCTTGGCTGTGGTAATTTTTTGGGGTCAAGGAAATGCCACTTCCTTTTGGCTGTTTGTCAAGTACCCTGTACTATGGCACAACCACATTGGGAAAATTCTCTGCAGCTGTGGTCTCTCAATCGTCTTTCCTCTTCAGATTTTCTCTGCCAACATCTTAAAGTCATATCTTGTCCTTTACTCCTCTTATTTTTTACTCTTCTCTTTTGTCTTTCTTCTCTCTCTTCCACTCTGCGCTCTGGAGGTCACAACATAGTACTCATCCTTCTCACTGGAGGATGTCCAGTGTGAAATCATCCAGTCATGCTGGTAGACGTGGGCCAGAACATACTTGGTGGTTGTATGGCTCTTGTTCAATACACTGGGTGGACTCTCTGGGCACAGATGAGCTTCTAGAAGTTTGTACTTCGTCCTGGTGGTGCAGAAATCAATCCTTCTTGTTTCAAAAGTAAACAGTCCGTAAAAAAATCCCAAGGGCATGTGCATATTTTCACTCTAGGAAATTATGGCAAATGTTTGGAAGAAAAATTGCGTCACTGAGTTTTGGCTTTATGATTAATGTGATCGGTGCCTGACAGAGAGCCCCCAATTCATCAAGTCTGTATTCTACCTGTCTGCTGTCTTGACGGTACCAAATTTATCTAATTATGTGAACATTGCACGGCAAATTAAGTGCAGTCTCATTTGTTGCTAACTATGGGGTCTTATTATCTGCCTGCTGTATTATGTCAAAGGTTTGTTTCCTGATTGCTCAATGTGACCTGGCAGTGCATTCCCCTTCATCACTGTTTGCATTTGGCCTAATGAGAACATACGTTATTTTATCTCAACTGGAGAGAACTCATCTGCAAAGCTCTCTTGAGCAGAACCACCTGTGGCACCCTTTGCTCCGGAGCATGGATGGGAATGTGAAGAACTTGAGTCAAAAAGGACCCCCATGCCAAGATGGGCCTGAAAGAGTTGCTGTGTTTCTTGTCAGTGTTGTCATTCCGTGTATCTCAGTGATTTTCTTGTTAAGCAGCATGACAAATAATTTTCAGGACTTGAGTCGTCTTTCAGATCACTGAGAATTTATTATATATGTCCAGAAGCAGATTGAGTTGGGGTTTCCTTGAAGTCTAATTTTAGAGATTATTTTGGTGTTTCTCCAGTCATTAGGACAACCCACTTTTCTGTGCAACCACTGTTGGTTTTACTTGTTTGGTGGTGTTAACAACAATTTGACAGAATTGTGGTGCTTGCTTGGCTTCTATAGAAAAATAAAGTATCTCATTCAGATGATCCTTGAGCTCTGCAGTGCAAACCAACAGAAATATTGTGGATTCAAGATATTGTCCTAGATTGCAATGATTGTGTTCCTGTGGTAATATGGAGGACAGAGGGAAAGACAGGATTGGAGTCCAGTGGACACTGTTATAAAGGATGCAGTGCAGAATGGAGTGAAACTGAATATGGGATGAAATCTATTCCAGGAATGTAGAACTAGAGCAGAATGGATAAAAGAAATTGTATTGGTGCATATAAATTGTATGAGCCAACACTTCCACAACAAAACATTCATTTAACAGTAAGTAATACTACAGCACTCAAAGGCAAAGAAAAGACAGAAAAATAAATTTAGAGCTTCTGCATTATTCTGGAGATACACAATCACATTACAGAGCCACATACTGTTTTTCCCTGTGATCCTCTCTTCCAGAGCACAGGATGGCCCGGGCTCTGTGGAAGAGCAGTGGTAGGTCTTAGATGCATTTTCTGCATGCAGCTTTTATTGATTTGTCAGAATTTCAGTCTTTGCTGTTGGTTGTAGGTCAGCACTATTTGAGCGAAAGTCATCAGCCAGGAGTGGGCAGGCTCAAAGCAGAACCAGAGAAATTCACTTCATAAGTTAGTACAGGCCCTTTTCTGACAAAAGGGGTGGTACTATTATTATTATTATTATTAATAATAATAATAATAGATATTATTATTATTATTAACATAATAATAATTAATAATATTTTTGTGTGGGGGGGGTGGTTGTTTTTTTAAATCACAACAAAAATAAGTAAAAACTCCTTAGCTCAGCTTAAAAGTCCCTGCCAGTGCAAGAGCCTTCAGGGCTAACCCTAGTAAACAGCATGCCTAGGCTTGGCTCAGCAAGAAGCTTTTTAACAGTAGCTCCTAAACTGTGGTTAAAACCCATCAGGCATTATGCACTGTAAAAAAAAAACAAAAGCAGCCTTGTTTTTCTACCAACATCCTGATGGTGTTTTTAGGATGCAGTTCTGACATTATTTATTAAGAAAAAAACGGTTGTTGCTCTTCTGCCCATGCATAAAAATACTAAAAAAAAAAAAAAAAAACAAACCCTGAGCTGATAATGACAAATTCCATGCTTTTCATTAGGACTGAATTGTCCCAAAGATCTAGACATAGCGATGACTTCATTTCCATGATAATGTGGAGTTGCCCTTAATTTCCCTCTGGTAGGGATTTTATCTCGTTTAATCAAGGATATTCCTCCATTTCCCTGAAATCTTAATATATTATTACAGATTTTTCCCGATATGCAGCCTACACTTTTTTCTTTATCTGATTCTATTACCCCTCCCTGTTGAGGTTTGTTTCCTTTTTACTGTGTTAAAAATTATAGAATACCTTTTCAGGACCAGTTAAAATGTTCCTGAGCTGTTTAGGCAGGGTAATTCATGGGCAGAGGAGTCGACTGTTAAACTTTTCATCATAAAAAGACTGTCTCAAGTGTTTACAAATATGCCAAATTTAATGTCAAACCCAAGATTTTCCATGTTGAATATCTGTTCCAGTCTGGTTCTCTCTTTCCTTTGTTTTTTTTTGTGAGATTCAGCCAAGGGAGGCCAAGTGGGGTTAAGGGAAAATATGTTGTTTAGCCATACAAAAAATAATCATCATAATCTTATAACTGCTTTTAGAAACACCCGTGTCTCTTGCTTTAGAGTTGGAATTTATTATTGTCACAGATGTGCCTTTTGCTGTTCCCGTTCTACAAAAACACACACAAAGTTCCATCAATTTTGCCAGCTAAGAATCGTTTGAAAAGTCTTGCTTCAAATACACACATTGAAGGGGTGTCTGAGTTTTGTGGTGAAATATTCCGAGTGCCCTGTGGCCCTGACCACGCTTCAGCTGAACCTTGACAGGGCTCACCTGACAGTGCTCCCTGTTCCCTCCTGAGCTGTGTCCACCATCCCTTCCATCTATGGGGATTCCTGACTCAGTGGAGGAGAGGAGCTGTTTGCAGTGCTGCCTTTGTGCATTATCAGGCATGCATAGAGTGCCTGCAGTTATCCTTCGTGGGGCACCACTCCCCTGGGGCTGCAGCTGGGATCCCGTCCTGCAGTTCAGGATGGGACCCCTGGTGATGGTCATTCCTGCAGCAAGGATGCCTCTCGGCTGAGCCACAGAACACAGATACCAATAAAACCTGTGTGTTTTCATATTTACTTTGCTACTGGAGTAGAAAATCTTTGGCAGGTTGTGATTGATAGTACTGTGCTGCTTAGGAGACAGAGCGAGCTCCCTCCGGAGTCAAAGCAAACAGCTGCTCAGAGAGGCCTTCTTGCGTGTTTTTGCAAAGTTTTACTGCTTTCACCAAATAGATACATTGCTCATTTGGGAAACGGGTTTGGGGGCTCCCACATCCAATTTATTCTGTCCCCTTCTTTCCCACAGGCTTCTTTTATTTATTTAAGAAAATCAGAATGTGTAAGTTTTCTACTGTTTGCGAGGGCTGGTCCCCTCCAGAAGGCTGGTTCAGACCTCACCCTGGTCTGTAATTAGAGGAGACTGTTGCTTTTAGGTGGCTCTTTGGTGACCTAAAGGAAGTGATTTGGGAGACCGTCAGTTCCAGGATTAATACTTGATGGTTGCTTGATCCATCTCCAGGAGACCACAGATTAAATACTAGGCTTCTGCTGTCATGTTCTGGGGACTGAAAAAATTACTTTAATTCCATCTGTGCTTTTTAATTCATCTTTAAAATGTTGTCACTGTAATACTCACCCTTTTGATATCTTGAGAGCTAAAAAAAAGACTCCTTTGGGTTCTGACTTTGGTCTTGTAGCACATTTTCAGGAGCCAAGGAAGAGGTACACAGCGCTACCTGTCTGTGCAGGAACTGAGAAGGCAAGTGCCTAATGTCTTCTGGCCTCAGTGGGAGGACAGGATGGTCAGGTCTTTGGAAAATGGGGAAGGCGTAATCCAAAACACTGATCAGAGCCAGTATGTTTCTGTAGGCTTTTCCAGTCTCATAAACTATTCTGCAAAAAAAAAAACAACAACGACAAAAAAACAAACAAACAAACAAAACCAAACCAATGAAATACAAACCCCTCCAGCTTTCTCTTTTGAATCTTGTTAAATATTTTCAAGCATACTGTTTTATGAGAGAGATTTACACATCTGTGCTGTTCTTTAAATTCAGGATAGTTTTGTCATGTGTGTTTAGTTAAATAGCCTTCAGAGTACTTTGAATAACTGAAACCTGAAGTCCAGAGGGACCTGAAGGGGAGTGGCTTCAGACTCACTAAACTATGCAATGAAATGCAGATTGAGCTTGGAAACATTTGGGCTGCATCTGCAGTTGCTGAATGCTGTGACATTAGGTTGGAGGGGCCTGGGTGAGCTCAGGTGGAGTCATGCCCATTCACACTTAGTGAAGATCTGGGCCACCGAGGTGCTGGTGCTGTGAAAAAGTGCACCTCTAATTTAGCCTAGTCACCACCAGAAGTGTAAAAATGGCTAAGAGGTTTTAGCACTGAGAGCAAAAGCATGATCTTTGAGGTCTTTTATGTAAACCTCTGGCATGTGTTCATTTAATATGATGTCACTCTGTAATCCACCATTGCTTTTAAATGTCATTCTCAGAGCTTCATGTCAACGAGTCTTAAGTGATAATCCTTTTGCTTACCTCACTTTATAGTAGATTAGAAGTGACTTCATGCTTCCACCTTATCCGCTGTTAAGCTTGTGCTTTAGGAAAAAAAATTATTTGAACTCTCTTCTCCTGCTGCTTTCTAAAGAGTTTCTAAACAGAGGGTTGCGTGTCTTTCAGAAGCTATCTCAATAGGATTGCCCGTTCTCCACTGCTTTCAGCATCTGTGAAAATGGATAAATGTTCAGTGCCAACTTCCTGCCCTTTTAAACTCCAGTGTTCTGAATTTGTTTCTCAAGTTTTCTCTCAGCTAAATGGAGAGCACTGCCCTTCCTGGCCTCTTCTTTTTCTTAATCCTAAATAAGTCACCTCTCTAGATGTTATTTCACCTCTCACCAGCTTCTTGCAGTCATGAAGACAAGAGATGCTGAGCCCTGTTGTGGTGTTCCGCTCCTCTATAGCACTTTCTCTGGTACTGCACAGGAGTCTGTGGGTTCCCCCTTGTATCTCCTGGTCCCGTATCTCTGGGTTGAGCTTTTACTCTATCCTGTAGCAAATCCTTTCTCAGTATATAAAGCTCTCCATGTAGTTCACCTTTCTGGTCCACCCTCCTTTTTTTCTCTCCCTGAATTTCACCCTCCTGCTGCTAGCACACCTCCTTGTGTAACACGTCCCTCCAGATATTTGCTGCATGTCATCATATCCTCCTCCCTGCTCTAATGAACTGGCCAGGCTGCAGCCTGCAGCATATAGTCAAATATCAATCCACTCAGCCTCCTCATTTTCACTGTGTTTCTCTGAAATCCTTCCAGTGTGTGCGAAGATAAATGGACAAAATGCATTCATCCCATTGGCTTGTGGAATGAAGCCTGAGGCACATCACTTTTCAGGTGCTGGTTAATCTGGATTCCCATCTACCAGTGGCCATGGGGAGCAAATTACACAGGGTCCTGAGAGATAAAAACTAAAGGCAGGAATGCTGGCTTGTGATACTGCAAGAAAAATGTAGGATTTTTAATGTCCATACAGAGTGGATATTTTCAAATCTCATCCAAAAGTTCTCCTCACGCAGCAAAGAGCAGGGAAGTCAATTCACCCTGGATGGATAAGGACTGAGTCAATTCTGCTGGGATCAGAACATGTGGTTCGAGGGATCCTACGTATTTTGGGTCTGATTTTTGGACCACCCAGATGGCTGGGAGGAAAGTTAAAAAAAATACCAATGAGAAAAGGACCCTATTTGGCAGAACTGTGGATCTGGATGCCCTGTGTCCAGCTGACACCGTGCAGACACATCTGCACAAACCAAAGGGCAGAACTGGGTGCTGTTCCTCTGGCAAATCTCAGACATGCACATCACTCCCACAGGACTGTGTGTGTTTTAGCGGGCTTTCTAGATCCCTGGCTCTGACACTAAACCACATAAGTATGTTTTTCTTCTCTGTGCCAGACCAGTTTGAGAATTTGTGATTTTACAGAGTTTTCTGCCTTGGAGACTCTCGATTCCTGTTCTTTTATGTTTCACCATTGATATTAAATAGACAGCTAACAGCTAAAATTTAGAGCATTTCTCAAGGGTCAGACTTTTAAAAGTGCCTGTGTTATTTCAGATCATAAATCCCAGTGTACTGGGTCTGGCTAACAGCATTTGAAAGTGGGTGTTGTGGGTTTCAAAATAGTGTTGACTCTTAGGGCTGGCTTGTCAAGTGCTAGTAATGCAAAGGCTCAATGGGTTTTTCAAACAAGCTGGATCCTATTTAGGGTCAAACTACTCCAGCTACTCGGTTGAAACTCAGGACACTAAAGCCATCTCTAGTAAAGGAGTTAAGTACCTAAAAATTGATAAAGTGGCTGGAGTGGAGTTAAGAAACACAGACATGTTAATGAGGTGGCTTGTGCATCCTTGAATCCCAGCGCAGCTCCTGCAGAATCAGTGAGGACGTTTTCTGCCCTGTCTCCTCTCTGCTGTAGAAGCATGCACATGGCAAATCTCATGGGAGGATGTGCTATGGAAAAAACATATTCAAGGTTTAGATTATATCAGTTGGCTAGGCTCCACTTCAAGAGCAAGTTTACTGCATTCCCTGCTCTCACTTTTTTGGTGTTGTGTGGGGCTGGGTTTTGATATAATTGATCGTGGTAACTGATAGTAAACCAGGAGAAGGTGAGCCTTTTGAAGATTTTTTTTTTTAAAGCAGATACTTTTTGGATTGGGGGAGTGCTGTGTGCCTTAGAGCATGGTAGGAGCTGTCCTTTTCCACCCCCTGGGCAGCAAAAGGACCTGTACTATGGTTTCCCTGCTGCTGAGCACATGCTGTTAGATTAAATGTGAGAATTAGCCTATTAGCCTCCACCACCACCACCACCTCTGCCCTTTCTCTGGCTGCAGTGGAGGGGCCAGTGTTTGTTTTGCACAGGTGGAGCCTCCTCACAGCTGAGGTATTTCTTCCTGCACAACTCATTTTCTCTCTCTCTCTTACACGTATCCCTATTCTGCACACATGAGCCAAAGTCATAACAGCACCTGTGTGTAGTGAGGCAAGACTGAAAAAATATGTTTGGGCTGTATAAAATGCAGTCACATTCAGCTTTTTGAGTTTAAGTCTCTCAGAGAAATAAATGTGCATTTTTAAGTCCAATAAGGGCCTTTGAGATATTTTCCTTTTGGTCCTTTGAAAGCATCCTAGAGAAGAATTTGTCTTGTTCTACCTCTTATCCCTTCACAGGAGACTTGGTTATGGAGCTTGGTTATGGAGCTACTTACATGGCTTTTAATTTGCAAACCAGCTGCTGGACATGGTACCTGCTGATTGAATGCTTCATATGAAAGCCTCTTAAGATCCTGCAGAGTAACCACACATCCCAAAGTACCACTGGTAGAGAAAGTCTACCAGAGTGTGGTTAATATATTAAAAGTAGGAAAGTTTCAAACTTACAGCTGTGTTAGGGTGATGTTCTTACATGCACATTCTTGTTTGAGACTATTTATCCTCACTGTGAGATAAAACACTTGATTTCATAGGCTGTCTTTCATTCTCACTCAAGTGAAGTATGGCATACATCAGACAAAACTGCATTGTAGATGACAGAAAGCAGAGTGTAGAATGATAGGGTGGTGAAGGAATTAATGGATTCAGTCATCAAATCAGTAAGTTGAAGGAAGATCAATCTAATGAGGACTAGCAAGAAGGAGAAGATTTGAAAAGAAATGATAAGTTGATGATGCAGAGAGTCACACAAGAAAGTGCTCTGGGCTAAAGAACAGTTTTAAAGCCTCTTCCTATTCAGGAAAACATGTAAGTGTATGCTTAATTAGAAATGCCTGTTTAGGTCTGTTGATTTCAGAGAAATTTAAGTACATGTTCGCATGCTGTCCTGAGGAGAGTTCTCTTCTGAACATACCACAGAATAGGAGCGTTCACTAAATCCTGCTTGTGTTTTTGTGCTGTAAAATTAGTTCATATTAGTAATTTTTCTTGTGTCGATATGGACTTGGCTGTTGACTTCAGATCTCATACAGTAGTGGATTATTTGCTGCTTTTCTCATGAAAGGCTTCACTTCAGTTGTGATTCTTTAGATGATTTTTGCAAAGTGTAAGTCCAGGTTTAATGAAGAGGGACTCTAGAGCTGTGGTGGTTACTTCCACGCAGCATTGCTGTGACTCCAGCATGATCACAGAGGTCCCAGAACTGGTGTCAAACAGGCCAGTTTAGAGAAGTCTAGCCATGATACCATGCAGACAAAATATCCCAGTGTCTGCTTCCTAGGAAGACCAAATTTTCAAGGAATTACCAGTGTTTGAGATGCTGCTTTAAATAACTGATAACTACTCAGGTCAGACTCTGTTAGTTTGAAAAGACCCTCAAGGGGTCAATGAAGTTTTAAGTTCTCTGAGCTCTGAAATGAGGCCTTTGCTGCAGTTTTACCCTGATTAAAAGGCACACATTTTGTGATGACATCTTATGGGGATCAGGGTACAGCATGAGAGTTGGCGTATTGTAGGGATCGGGTCAGGGTGAATAATTCTATTTTCTATAGACCAGCTGGAAGGATTTTGCAGTTGATTTCTAGGAGAGAAATCATATAGAAGTTATTTCTATTTTTTTTTCGTAATCCTCCAGCCCAACTGATTCTCTGTAAGAAGTATTGCTAGGAACTGATGAAAGGTGAAGTATTTGCAAAGTTTTATCCAGTGCATTTTAATACTTCAATAGTTACAACCTGTTTGTGTGTTATTTCTGACAAAAGTCTCTAAACAGAGAAATAGTCATAATGAAATCAATTGCGGCACACCTCAAATCACTTTATTCACTTGACAAAATAGTAGGCTTCCAAAGTCAAATAGATTTCTGTCCATCTTTGGAAAAGAAATTGTACACAAACAAATAACCCAACCACTTTTCAGGCTAGGTCAGAGAAATTTAAACCCTCATGTAGGAAATGAGAATGTAAGAGACTAAAGTGGAATTGAGCCATCTTAGATATTTTAGAAGTTGTGTCTTTTAGGGGTTCCAGAGGATCTTTACAGAGAACAAATAACACTGCGCTTTTGGGCTTCAGTGGATAGCAATGAAAACTGCTTCGTATTCCTCACCAGACCATCATCGCTGCCTAGTGAGTCGAAGGGAAAGGCATTCTCCCATCAACACCATTTCCTCCATGTCCTGGGATTGTCTGCTCAAGGCTTGGCTAGGTCTTGACCTCTCCTGGCATGCGAGATCTAAACCTCGTATGACCCCAGACTTCCCTCGACCGCGTCTGGTTTGAATCCTGTCAGTGCCCGGATGAGTGTTACCACAAGAATAAAAATCTCTTCAAAGAGTTTTTTATTTATTTGTTTAAGAGACGACTTCTGCCAAATGTGAAGAAGGTAGGAGCTCTGTGAGCTGTAGCTTCTTTCCCTTCAAGTCCTTGATGTGCTGCTGGAGCTCAGGATTCTGTCAACCTGGTTTATTCTTTGCTTGATCTGTGCAGAGCAGGGTTTGCACTTCTGGTGAATTATGTGACGGTTTCTGATAAGGATGGATGATGAGCAGAGACTTGGGCTTAATTTCTGTGTGGATGTCACATAGCTTCAGGTATGTCACTCTGATGCAGCATATTGAGTGAGTGACCTTTCCCAGGGTGACTCAGTGAGTAAATGGCACAAATTGAGGGACAAAAGATTCTTTAAGGTGCCTTGTGCTGAGGAGCAGCTGACTGCTTCCTCCCGAAGTCTTGCACTGCATGCAGTGGTTTCCTATCCCTTCATGTGTTTTTTGACTTCATTGCCAAACTGGACTTTTTCCAGGATCTGGTTTCTGTGATTGACTTCGTTACTTTTGTGTTTCATAAACCAAACCTTTCCAGCTCTCTGTTCATTGATGCTTTTTTCCTAGGCAGGACAATTTTGTGGTTCACACATTCACCAGCAGAATTGCTGCGATATATGAACTTCCAGTGCAGCAAGGATTTCTGTGTACATGTGGGGTGTGTGCGGTGTCTTCCTTACTTAGCAGTGTAAGGTCTCAATCTAATCTCCTCCTCCTGTTACCATCCTCACTGGGTGAAAGCTGGGCTGAAAGTAATCTTCTGGCCTGTAGTGCACCATGGTCTGCACTTCCCAATCACATTTGAGATTCAGTTGAAAGAGCCAGTGGTGTCCAGGAGGAAATCTTTGGTTAAAATGAAGCTGTAGATTTTTAGAACCTGTTCTTGAAGGCTTAAGGTAGAAGGTGGACATGGTACAGCCAGACAATCTGGCATCTTGGGAGATGTTACAAGAGCTTGGCAAATATACCTGTAATATATACTTGTACCTGAGCTGCATTTGTTGTTAATTTTTGACTTGCCAGACTTTTGTCCTCCTTTATGGAAGAGCAGAATGAGAGCTTTCATGTGTGACTTTTGTAATTAAAAGTTTATCTCCTACCAATAGTCCTTATAACTTCCTGCACTTGCTCTGTCCCTCAGATAAAATGCTCTGTGCATTCTTGTACCTTTTTTCATTGACAAGAAACTCCTTTATGGTAGGCATGAATGGCTGTATTAATCCTTACGGTTTTCATGGGTACCAAGTGTGTACTGCATGCTGGGTAAGAGTAATTATATTGCCATCAGATTATGAACAGCTTTAGTGTACTGTGATGTGACGTGCGCAAAGGGAATTGTGAATATTGGCAGTTCAGATCTGGATAGTTGAATTTCCTTGGTTACTAATAGCACTGTAACCATAAAATATTTTTTAAATCCATACTGTTTTCACCTGTTCCATCCTTTGCTTATTTAAACAAATCGAGCAGCTGATGCAGTTTAAAAAAAAAACAAAACCAAAACATGCAAAGTGCAAGATCTTAAGTTCTATTTTTAGAGTAAACTCCAAGATAGAATTTCTTATCAAAATTCTATCTACAGCCTTTTCCTACAATGAAGGTAAGAGCTTACACCTCACTGAAATCACCTTGAGCTGCAAGTGCGAAAAGATGACTGATGGGACTTTCAAAACCCCTACCACATAGAAAACCTCACTACTGGGATTTCAGCATAGTTTTGATTGCCAGGCTTGGTGTGTTTGCCACTGAGTTGTCTAAAATGAATAAAGAAATCCATTGCACCTGAGCAGTTCTGATTTCTCATTTCCAGACTACAGTACAATGGCTCTGTGTTTGCCTTTTCCAAAACCAGAGAGGTGTGTTTAAATAACATTTTGTGCTGAATTATTAAAACTGATGGAAATGTTTTCATTAAAATTTGAGAATGTTTAATATCCCTTCTCTTGAATTTTAAATAGAACCAATAGTTGGTGACTTAATTGCCCAGCAATATCTCTTTTTAAGATTTTTGCCTTATATTAATAAAATGAGTGTATTTACATAATTCTAACCTAAGCACATCTCGTTTTACTGACTAATTGCCTCATTTAAAGGGCACACAATGTTAACACCTTTTGGCTTGCCTGAGACTTTACATCATGCTACATGCTGAATCCCATAGTGAACTTTATCCTGTGCAAAAGATAAATCATGTTCTCTATCCTCCTTGATAAAATATTTTTTAAAAAACCTTCACAACTCTGTGGTCATTTTAAACTGGTCCCATTGCATTGAGGTTGTGTTTGGACTACCTAGATGACCATCTCAGACAGAGTCAGGCTGCAGTTGCAGAAAACTGTGGCTGTCACCTGTGAGTTGAGCACTTGCAGTTGCCCATGCAGCCATCTCTTCCTCAGCTCTGCATAGTTTGAGCATGCTCAAACAGGGCTGGGGGTCTCATCCCTCTCACCACTTTCATGCCACTTGGTGAGATGCAGAAAGGGTCATTTTTGAGGTTGTGGAGTGATGTGGGTCCTCCTGCATATCTGCAGTACAGGAGGCACCAGACCCGTTAGAGTGATTTTTGCACTGATGCTGCAAAAAGCCCTTTGTTCTCCAGGCAGCACCCCAAACCCAGCTGCAGCTCCCTGGAAAGGGAGGCATAAAGAGTGGCTGTGCCTCTGCCATTTGAATATGAAGAAGAAAAACAGCTTCAGTGACTTGGCATCACCTTGGTGCTTCTGGGAATTAGATGTGACATTTGAGGTTGGGTTGGCATAACTTAAAGGTCAGCTGAGGACTGGAGGTACTGAACTTATTACTTTTACCCAGCTGAGCTTAGTGCCCAGTTTAAACTTGAGTTGAAGAAAGGTCTGGGGTATTTAATATTGATGGGAGGCCTCGTGCAGGCAGAGAGGCTGGTGAGAGCAGTGACCAGGAGAAGTGAGACCATGGCACAGCCCTAAGGACAGAAGCCACTGGAGGGTGGTGACATGGTGGTGAGCTGTCTGTGCCCAGGCCTTCTCTCCTGCCAGGCTGGTGAGCACCAGACCCACTGGACACCAGCACAGCCATGGTGAATACACAGGGCTGGGTTCTTCGGGCTGGAAAGGCCATGTGTGTGTGTACATCACTCTCCAGCTACAGTGACAACGGCTCTTTGAAATGCCTTTCTGCATTTGCATTTACAAAAGCTGGATAAGCCTTTTTTAAAAAAAAATCTGATAAGTAGCAGGCAATTGAATTAACCACTGTTGACTGTATTGCTGTCTCTTAACAAACTCCATCTGCATGGTCTCCCTTTGTAGACACAATTTTATAACTTAATTTCCCTACCAAAACATCAGTGTTTACTTAGTAAGAAATCTGTTCTTTGTCAGCTTAAAACAGTGATTTCTTTATTACCATTCTGCGCAAGGAATGACAGCACAGAGTTGGCACTGGAGCAAGTCTGGTTGAGTCTACAGCGTTGTAATGGAAACAGGGTGAACTGCGGGTCAAGTATAATGGGATTTGTATACAGAAATGTGTCTGCATAAGGAATAGCTGCATGAGATAAGAGAATGAAAGATGAGGCCCACAGGTCTCCCATTGCATGGTGTTGGGAAGGAGGTATTGCTGTAGGTACAGGAGATGGGGTTACCTCTGCGCCAGTGAGAAGAGTTCCCTAAACCACAGCTGGTGCCTGCTTCTGCCCCACCTGATGTTGGTGGGTGTAGGATGGATTGGGGCAGTCATCAGGGATTACTCTAAGAATGTTTTGTATGTAATTTTTACTGATTTTGGGAAGCATAGGGTCAGTGAGGGGTTTTCAAGCTATTACAGTCTGTGGCCTCCCTAAAAAATTTCTAGCAGAGTTGTTAAACATAGTATAGTGAATTTGGCCCAAATAACAAGAGGCTTGCAGAGATTTTTTTTGCTGTCTTTCACAGCCTCTAAAAGAGTTTTCAGTGTTTCCCAAGGGTTTTGCAAACCACAGGTTGAAAAGCACTACTGTAAACTTTCAGCAGTAAACAGCTGGGGAGCATCAGATCCCTGTTCCTTCCTTGAAAAATGTGTTATATTTTCCTACACTGTTGAAAAACTGAAAGAATAGGAGAGCAGCTGTAGTCAATGACACCAACAGATCTGGGAGCAAAGGAGTTTTGTAAGGAAGGTTTTTTGGGTGGTTACATGGCAGATGAGATACAAAACACCTCATCTTTTCTTACCATGAGATTTGGGGGGTGAGGAAAGCATCCTGGCTCCTTTGAAGTATGTTCAAGTTGTAGAGTGCTGTGGTTTTACCATAGGACTGGGCTTCTGTTTATTGCTTTTACTTTCTCAGTCTTACATTGCAGGCTAGATCTGGTAGAGAAATGCCAGTTACTTGTTGCAGGCAATTGGAGAGAGACTCTGCTTTCTCTGAATTATTAGTGTTCAGCTTTTCCCTATGAAAAGTTAAACCCCAGCGGAATGCTGTCCAGATTTTGAACAAACATTTATGTCTCATTCATGTTAATTTTCTTTCTAATGTTAAAAAAAAGGGGGAAAAAAGTGAGATAGGTTAAAAAGAAAAAATTAATGTTGAAGTGCTGATTTATTGTTAATTCTCTTATTTTGTACAGAAAACTCCAGATACTTCAAGAGAAAAGCTTGTTTGGAATAAAAAGGGTTTATTTCCTACAGTCATATCAGTGTAAAACTTTTACCTAGTTCTGCTCTTCACCATATAATTGCTTGCTTTTCAGCATACTCGTTGCAAAGCAAAGGCTGGTTAGATCAGCCAGTCTGCTGGATCAGATCTTATATTACATCTTGAGCTCTTTGAGTGCCATTAGCATTTCCTTTTAGAAGTGAAGAAATATTGACAGTTTGGTAGGTTATCTCGCATTTTACTGCACGTTAGGGCACTTCAAAGTCTTTATGTAGTGATGGGAGCTGTCATGAAGTAGATGTGAAAAGGGCCTTTGGTCCAACTAAACGTGTCAGCAAAAAGATTTAGGGCAGATTGTTATTATTAGAAATCAATGTATTTATTATATATTGTTCAGGAATATTTCCCTTTGGAGGTTACTGTGAGTGCTGTTTCTGTTTAAAATGTGTCAAATGCCAGTAAAATTAATTCCTGCAGAAAACCCAGGGAGCCCCAACCAAAAGCTTTGTTATTATGGGAAGGCACGTCTCTTACTCCTTTGTGCTGTGATGCACCAGAGGCAGGTACACACACAGCACACCAGCAGAGTGCCTGGCATGTGTCTGTGTGTGTGTGAGATGTATTTCTGCACAGTTATCACAATCACCTTTATGTACTAACGGAGCTCCTCTGTCTGCTGTGTCTGGAAAGGCTTTGTAGAGATCTGTGCTGTACCTGTTCCCATTTTGTTATATTCCTCTTTGTAAACTGTGGGGTTTGGTTACTTACAGTTAGTTACAACAGCTTACTGCTGCTTAGGGCAGGTGTGTCATCTTTCTGAGGCTTGAACACCAATGGTTTTTCCCTGTACTTTAGAAAAGAGAAGCAGGACATTTCAGAGTTTTGTAATTAATTGGATGTAGGTTTTCCTTCCTTGGTGTCTTGTTTAGCTATAGGTTTTAAGTTATAGGACCTTGGATTATGGGAAGAGGACAGAAAAGGAGCATATTAGCAGAAACATTAATGTTGGAAGTCGTTGTCCTGGAACAAAGATTCATTTTCCATTCACCCTGTGATTTACAGCACATTCCAACCAAGTGATTTGGCTATGGTCTTCTGGCATAACATTGTTTGCCCTTTCCCTGACATTTTGCATATAAAGAAAAGTTATGAGCTTCTTGGGCATTCAAGGTACCAGGAAATGCAGGAGTCTACCTAATTTGTTAACATGAAATTATAGATGTCAGACACAGACTCTGTTAGTTAACGTTGGTTAGAGTAATGCTGCAGCCAGTTGATTGTATTACAGTCATGATGAAGAGGAATGGTCTTTTTTTGCTTTTCTGGGATATGACAGGTATGGAGCCAAGGCAGATTTAAAGTGTAATGAATGAATAAGCATTTTCTGTGGTTTGCCTGACTCTTCCATGAGCTCCATTCCTGTGGTGTTGCTGCCACTGTCTTTCTCTTTCCTCAATGGGTTAGTGCTGGCATAACTTGGAAACAGACTTTTCCAAAGCAGTATAGGAATTGTCTTTTAAATGCTAAACCCTTCTGTAGCACTTGAACGTTATAACCTTTTAAGGGAGAGAAACCTCCACCCAAAAGTAGCATAGGAAGAAGACACTGGGCAGGGTTTCAAAAACTCAGATTTATTCCCCACAAACATGCATTTCCATTTGTTTTCCCAAGCCCAATGTCTTCACAGCTACAAGCAAAGTATTCACTTGAAAGTGCTAATATCCTCAACATGTGTCCCAAGGGAAAGCAATGAGATGCAGAGAAATGGCTGTGTCACATCCGACACATCTCTCTAACACCCGTTTCCCACATCCCCACACCAGTGTTGACTCCTCTCAGATCTCCCCCAGCTCTGCCATCAGGATCTGGTCTGTGTCTACACCTCTCCCCATCTTTTTCCCCACTGATTCCCACCTGACTTGCTCCTTCAATCAGCTATGCCCCTGACCGGCCTTCATCCCCTGCCCACCCTGACCCTGCAGCATTTTGACACCCCAACTCTCAAAATTTGTGACTACTGGAATCAAGTTCTCATGCCTGGTGGTTTCAACCTGAGCATGCCTCCAGGTTTGCACTGCTCCTTAGGTTTGCTTCCTTTCACTGGCTCCTGCACTTCTATCCATGCTTTCCTTCATGTCTTTTCTCTCACTTTTCTTCTTTTTCTTCCCCTCAGCTACCTTCCTTGAAGTTCCCTTTCTTAAAATATGCTTCTTCTCTGAAGGCTTTCATCATTAATCTCTCAAGAAACTATCTTAGAGTCTCATCTGCTGCGCTTTGATTTATTCGTTGTGCAGTTTTTTTGGCAAGTATCTCGCAAGAACTGAGCTGGTCATCCTTCTACCTCCATTCCTAAAGGAAAGCTTGTGTGAAAAGGTGGGCTTTCAGAACTTAAATTAAAAGATCATGTAAGTAAGATAATTGGATTTTAAAAAAAGGATATTAGGATCTGAAACAGAATGTTTACTTGCTTTGATGTGCTTTGGGAACATATGTCTGCACAGTGGGTTGTGTGGCTGATTAAGTATAAAACAATCTGAGAAAAATTCACCACTATTAAGCTTAAATCAAAGATCTCTCCCTAAGACACTAATTTGATTTGGGTTTGAAGGTCCCATATCAACCCTAATTTCTACCTTTGATGTCTTGTTTCTTTGTGTGTTGTATAATGGAGGGCAACCTTACTTACAAAAATTTGCAGCTTCCTTCCATTTTAAAAGCAAATATTGTTATTGTTGTGTTGCAGTTGTGGCTACAAATGTCAGCCAGTAGTAGACCCTTGTTGTGGTAAATGCATTACAAATGCAGTGAGAAACCATATGTGGTCAGGAGAGTCTTTAATCTGAGAACCAATTCCTGTGCTCAGGCTCCCAACTTTGCTCCCTCCAAAAGTTGCCCCTGTCCCCACTGAGGCTGCCAGCAACCTGTGAGCTTAAAACTGTTGTTAACTTATGGAGGAACTTAGATGAAAAAGGGTTTCAGGCTCTAAACCAAAACACTTTTGATTTCATTATTAAAAATAATACATATCAAGTGAAATCAAATAGGTTCTTTGATTTGTTCTTGGTTTTAGATATTTTAAATATAGGATTGAAATCAGGTAAGTTTTGAATATGGAATTGTCTTTCAAAAAGAAAAATGAAAGATGTTTACCACTGTTCTTTCTTTTTTCACATTTGTAACAAAAAAAAAAAATTTTCTTACCCGGAGCAGGTATTTTAAATTACTCATATGCTAGAAGTAGCATTAAGTCTAAGGGATGAGAAAAAAATCATGCAAAGAAATTGTACCTGCCTTAGATTATTATATTGCATAGATGAAAAACAGGAGTTGTATTGGAGACCTGTTCTTGTTCTTCTCATTGGTGGCAGAGGTTTTTTTTTTTATTTCAGTAGTATAAGATTAGACTTTAGGCATGACAACTACCACTGCCAATGGATGTGAAGTAGGGTTTTCCTAGTGTCTACCTAAATCCTTCTCAAAGCACTGCCCAGACCACAAATTCACAAATAAGGGATTTCATACTCAGAGATTTTTATCTTTTAAGGCCCAATGGAACTACCACAGTTATCTGATCTGACACCTGCAACACTGGCCATAGGATTCCCTTCTTTAATTTCTGCAGTGGGAGAAATTACTATTTCCTACTATTAGAACTCCAAACCTTGCAGTGCATTTAAAGACCATCTTTTAGAGAAGCATCTAGTTTTGCCATACAGTCTTGTTTGCAATGCTGAATTTACCAATTCCATCCATAAACCCATCTAATGAGAACTTAGAATTGTTGATAAAAACATCTTTTTAAATAGATGCTTTATAGTTACTAATATTTTTTTGTTTTTATGCTCCTTTTTTGCTCAAAGACAGGTTTAAGGGAAAAAGAGAAAATAAATACAAACTGCACGAAACACGCCCATTCTGCAAAAAAGCTGAAACAATTTTTGTTCAGATTGACAATTTTCAGTGACATCTTATAAGTGAGAGCATTAACTGCTGAAATAGCGATAGTAGCTCTGATTTTCTATATATTCATCTTTGTGAGTATGAAAAGAATTATTTACCTTATTTTAGAGCTGAGAAAGATACAGGGCAACAAAATATTACTTGTGCTGTGCATCCAGATGGAGCGGGGGCTGGGAGTTAGCAGTGGTGTCTCTTGAGTCCCCATCTGGATCTCTTTGTAGAGGGACACTGCTCTCCAAGTTGGTAGTCTTATATTTGATCATCAGGTCACTTTCCTGGGTAATGGTCAACTTGTTGCAGTGCTGGGAGAGCTGGGAAGCACCAGTATTTCCCCATCGCCTCATTACCGGGCTGGCCAGGGGAGAGGCGGCTGTGAAGCAGCTCCTGCGGCACATCCTCTGCTCTCCGAGCTGAAAACACGGCAGGGAGGGAAATCTTTGTGAATGATCAAATGCCATGTGAATTTGATAGTCGTGGCCCAGGTTTGACCTCTGGAAGTTACCTTGTTTTGAGGGACCTCGAGGGGTTTGATCATCAGGGTACCGCACAACTGTTGCGACCTCTCGCCCTTCCTGTTGTAAGGGACTTTAAATCAGAAATAAACAGAGGTGAAGCTGAGGG
This sequence comes from Cinclus cinclus, assembly GCF_963662255.1. Taxonomy (NCBI): domain Eukaryota; kingdom Metazoa; phylum Chordata; class Aves; order Passeriformes; family Cinclidae; genus Cinclus; species Cinclus cinclus. The sequence goes on from NC_085054.1 coordinate 17,756,296, forward strand.
GCTGGTGAGAGCTGTTTAGACTGAATCATTTAGCATGAATCCAGGGGCACTTTAGGTTTCCTATTGAATGCAGCTTTGGCCTCCCATCCATACAGTGTCTGCCATGAGGGCAGTCCATTTTTCAGTAATGTAGATGGCTTTTCCTTCATCTCCTTCAGACAAAGGTGGTGTTCTGGGTACACAAGACTTGGAAAAACAGGCTAGGAAGTTTTATGTAAAGCAAAACAGAAACAAGGGGTTTTATGTGAAGTTTAAAAAGGACCGTTGGCTTTAAAAGCTTTTTTTTTTTTAAAGCAAAACTCTACCAGGGTATGATACCCCTCCCCTTGAGTAGTTCTGTTCCTTGCTTCCATGTCTCTTTAGCAGCTATGCATTTCTTTATTGTAGGACAAAACAATTGCCTTCAAGTGTCCATATTCCATTAAGCATATGGAAAAGTATTCAGTCCTTTGTTTTCTGCAGAATAAATTTATTTGTCACTTAAGTATTAATTTAAGCTACTCACGGAACATTAGAGCTTGGTAATTGTCCACATTTTTCTGGGGTTTATTTAACTGATGGACATTATTTCAGAAATGTGCAACTTCTTTAACTGTTACATTCATTGCTGAGTGCCCCTTGCAGAGGCTGCAGACTCACAGCAGTGGCGAGTTGTTGCCTCATCTCCACCACACAAGATTTTGGGATTGCTGATGCATGTCCACTGAGGGAGAGTGGGAAAAAGCCCCCCCAAGGCCTGTTTCATAGCAGCCAGCACTGGTTTTACCAGTTCCTGAGGTTTTCCCTTCCCTGGAGCCCAGCCCAGTTCCTCAGAGAGGATGCTGCTCCTCTGCTGTGGGACCACAAGGGTTCTTTCTCAAGCACTGTATCCGTCAGCAGCATCAGAAACAAACACCTGCCAGGCTCCAAGGCACACACAGGAGAATGGTGTTCTGCCTCACTGAAAACAATGGGCTGAGGTTTCCTTGTCTTGGTTTTGAAAGGAAACTTCCAGCTCCTTCCCCCAAACTTTGAGATGAGACTGCAGAGCTTCAGACAAGCTGTCACTCCTTTCAGCAAAATCCAAGAGGCAAGAAAATTAAGCAGATCTCTTTTCCCCAGTGTAGGACTGTTAAGGAGTGACCAGCACCTGGGAAACCTCCAGAAGTCTCCCAGTGTCCCATAGGCAGTGTGTGCCATGTCTCAGATGCTGGTATCTCTCCTTTTGCTGATTGTGCTCCTCTGCTCTCACGTGTTACCACTGTCCCACTGTTTGGCTGTGCAGGCAGCTCAAGCCAGGTAAATTGTGCTAGGACTTCTGCTCTCCCAGAGGGGTCATCCACTGCACTAGTGAAGGCCTGCTCTGTAAAGCCTTTAGTAGTTTGTATGCCCCCAGCAGCACCATGAGGTCCTGCAGCTGTTAGGTGGCATCAGGTAATGTCTCCCACACCTCAATGTCTCCATCTGCTAAAGAGCAGCAAAGGAAAAGCCATTCCTAGTGGGGGAGGAAATGAATCCAGGCTCATGTGCTTTGTCAGAGATGCAAATTGCTCTACAAGTCCTGAGCATTAATTATAGAGCCTGGGCTTCTCACTGGAGCCATGGGGAAAATGGGCCCCTGGCTCACATTAAATTTAATGGCGTTTGGACACCCAATTCCCTTAGCCTATTTGAAAAACAGAATCCCACTTTCTCCAGATATATATGTGACCAGGTGAAATCCCTCATCCAACTGCAGACAGCAATATTTTTACAGCATTGTGTTCAGCAAAGCTAGGAGCTCTCCCTTAGGCAGGGGGATGTTTTCCTCCTGCTATCTGTGGGATCCAGGAAAGAAGTGGAGAGTGACATGGACAGCAGAGGTCTAGACAGGAAGCTCTATGGACAGGCTGAAGAACACAACCTGGAACCGTGGTTTCATTGCATAGGCTGTTCTACCACACCAAGCTGAAGGCTGTCCCATTGCAGGGTCTGGGGCATGGGCATGGAGAGTTCTGCATGCCCTGGATGTGAGCTGGACATGGGGACAGAGCTGCCTTCCCCCAGCATTGCTTCATCTCTCATCCTCTGCCTCTAAAGAGCAGAATGTGATGGTTCTCCTCTGCAAGGAGCAGACCTGTGAGGATACAGCTGCCTCTCACTGTGTACTTGCAGTGCTAGTGCGATGGCTCAGTGTGGGATGAGATAAGAAATAATGCAACTGGGAAAAAAGTGGGGAGTTAGGAGCAGAAGATGCCCCCGGCTGAATGAGTTGTTCCTGGAAGGCAGCTCCTGGAAGCCATGTTATTTTGCTGCATGCTGCACTGTGGGATGTTGTTTTGCTAGAATTGTAGGTGTACAACAGTGAGAGGTGATCCCTGCCTGGAAGGCCTCACAGGAGCCAGACCTTGATGGAAGTATGGCTATCCTAGTCCACAGATGGACCAGTGAGCAAAGACAGGCTTTAAGCAGTTCCATAAGGAACTGCCTGCTCTCTAGCCCAGCTTTTGTGCACAGGGCCAACCTTGTTCAAACACCAGCTGCGTTTCCAGCTGCATGCATTTTGGGGAAATTCTTGATCTTTTTCCCAGTGTTACCTCTTTGTTCAGGGTGGAGTTTTCCTATTCTGAGGGACTCCGGCATTTCTGCCTAATTTAGCACAGAGAAAATGAACAGCAAACCCTTCATATTGTTACACACATTTTAGATGTCGGCCTCACAGTTTGATCAGCAGAGGCTCCAAAGGCTCGTAAACCTGGTAATACATAGTTCCAGGACTGCATCAAAGAAGTTCACAACCCTTTTGGGAGAAGCTGTGAGTACTGATGAAAGAGGGAACTTATTGTATATGTAAGAAAACTCTTTCATGGCTTATGTATTAAGGCAGGCTCTGTGGCCCAGGGAAGATTGGGGCTGCTTTTAATTTACATCTCCCCTCACTTAATATTAAGTCTTCGTCAGAAGAAAAATTAGTCAGATGTTTTCTTAATGACATCATTTTTTTTAATCCTGTTTCATTTTTTCCAGATGAGGCGGTGGAGATTATTAGAAATGAATTGAAACTAAATCTGGAACAGAGACTTTGATTCACTTCTCCCTCCTCCCCAGTAGAAATAAATTGGTCGGCTCCGTGCTCGGATGCCTTTATTAGCAGCCTCGACAGAAACCAGCCCCAGCGGCCTTGGCTGCAGCTTCCTGAGCTCGCCGCCGCCACGGCTGACGTCATGGCGAGAGACACCACAGAGTGACTTTGGCCACCCCATAATTTTGGTAATGGAAGGCCATGGCAACACAGGTGGGGAGGTTATGAGGTCTGAAATAGCCATGCCATCATCAGTTTGTCTTTCAATGTCATGAAAGAAAACAGGGTCGATGGTGGTGGGTGTTCCTCTGGCAAAACCCCGGCCTGGGTCTGATGAGCCACCTTTTTTGGTGGCTGTGCATCTCCATAAAGCCTTTATATGTGATGGGTTTTCACTGCCTGGTGTTTCACACCACCAAGCCACAGAGTGCATTTGTACGGGAAAGTACTTTGAACTATAAATATTTCAGAAAGCATTTAATTTACTACCCATCAGCAGAAAGTGTTCAAAAAGCCACAAGGTTTACTAACTTATCACAAAGACAGAGAAACACACAGAAGATCAAACAAAGACAAACATGCTTGTTAAATTGCTGAATAAGTCTGCAAAGCTTATATTACATTTTTGTGTGGTTTTGTTGACATGCAAGTATTACAAATAAATTAAAATGCACCTGAACTGTTGATAAGGTAGGGTGGGACTGAGATCCTGGCATGCTGGTGGCATGTCAAAACTGCTCAGAACATTGTGTTTGTGGTTGTCTGTGCATGGGGAGACAGATCTTACATGCACTCGCTAATGGCATATTTGGATAGTCTTAGTGAAGGGCTTTTGTTATACCCTTCCTTAGATCAGCCCATGTCCCAGATCCCTGACCTCCGAATCCCTGTTGTCTTCTGAGCTCAGGGTGCAGCCCCATGGGGTGCATATCCATCTCCCTCAGCTGTGCCAGAGCACCCAGCCAGGGACGAATGCTGTCCCTGCTGTGACCTGTGTGTCAACACCAGCTCTGCTTCCAGCAGTCTGTGAGTACAGAGAGAGCTAATACAAAGCAGATTTTGCTCTTTTGTTTTGCCTAATGACAGCTCTGCCTCTTTGGTGTTTAGTTCAGATTTTCTGCTTCTCTGGTCAGGGTGAGTAACTTTTTCTCCTTTGCACCCTCTGTGGTTTGTCTAAGAGGCTGGAGGGTACAGTAGAACACGTGTCTAGGAGAAGTCTGCACTTTATCTTCCATCCTTGTTCACCCTTCAAAAAACTGCTTAAACACTGAAAGATGCATGTGACTTTTTTTTTTTTCTTTTTGTTACCTGCTGAATCCCTCAGTATTTACTGACTTTATTCTCAGGTAGCACTTGTCCTGAGGAAGATCTGAGGGATTTAAGAGAGGCGGCCCCCAAAAAGCATGCAGTAAAACCTCTCATGAACTTTTGCCCTCTGAACTGTACCACCAACCTGTCAAGGAGGTTTGTGCTGGCCATGATGGACGCAGGAGGTGGGGCTGCTGCACTGGCCCAGGCCAAGCTGCACACGCTGGGCTGAGCAAAGCACAGCTCAGGATCACATAAGTTCTTGCAACATTTCCATCCTTGCACAGAATGTCCTGTCAAGGGTTTTCTGCACATGGCAGCACTAAACATCTGGATGTCCAGGGGCAGTGAGGAGCTTGAAAACCCCAGGTTTGCCTCAAATATCGTTGTGTGGCCAGCCTCCCTGTGCAAGGAGATGGGGTGGGATCTCTAGCACAGGGTGTGTTCCATGCCTCCTCTATGTGCAGGCCCTGCCAAAAGCAGCTTGTGCCCCTTTCCACAGCAGCCCAGTTGGGCTGAGCCACCTTGCACAAATATATATTTAGTGCAATACTAAATACACTGTGGTGCGTGTCCACGAGAAGCTTGGTAACTTCAGACTCTGCATATGCCAAGAAGAGAGGATTGGCCCACTATATGCTTGAAGTCCTCCCTTGTGGGCAAAGGTGGTGGGGCAGGACAGAGAAGGGTGGCAGGCAGTTGTGCCTGCTCTGGGTGGCTGTGAGTGACAGCGTGTCTCTGTTTTCCTTCCCAGGCCTCCTCCTCTGAGCGGCAGCCCCGTCATCTCCGACATCTCCCTCATCCGCCTGTCTCCGCACCCTGCTGGGCCTGGCGAGTCGCCCTTCAGCCCACCACACCCCTACGTGGCACCCCACATGGAGCACTACCTGCGCTCTGTGCACAGCAGCCCCACGCTCTCTGTCATCTCTGCTGCCAGGGGCCTCAGTCCTGCCGACGGTAAGACACTGTGCTACTGCAGTGATTTTGTAGCTCACCAGGACTGAAATTCCCTAAAACCTGGGGATTTACAGCTGCAAAGACTCAGCAGCTGCTCTCTGAAGTGGGAGAGCTGTCTCTTTTTCTTTTTGTTGGTTTTTTTTTTCTTCCCCTTTAACTACACATTTGTTTTGCATCATCGCACTGAGAAAGCAGAGCGTGAGAATAGCTATTACTGCTGGATCATATTATAAATATTTTGTTTAAAGTATGTTCCTTTCTGCAGCACTCTCTTTCTTTCTTCAGAGCTTCCCTGTTCTTATGTCTCTGCTGGGACCCAGCTTTCCCCAGAGAGGGTCACAGTTGTTCTGGCTGCCTGGCCTGGCTGCAACTGATGTTGCAGAGGAGACAACGCCAGCTGGGTTATCCCCTGTTGGCTTTGTGTCTGGGGTCAGTGTGGCTCCTCAGTGAAGGCGAGGGGGTATACTTTCTTCCTCCTTACTCCTGAGCTGCTCTGCAGCAGCCTTCAGGGAAGGATGTGTGGGAAGTTGGTGCTGGTTGCAGGCAGAGGTGGTCATGCTCTCTGAGTCCTGTCAGACCCTATAGGTTGGAGAGCTGGGGACGAAAACATCCAACAGGGAAAGGGGAAAATGCACAACACTGATTTCACTTGGCAAGGTGTAAGTCATGCCTTACTTCATCAGAAGAGCTTCATTACACAATTGCAGGTGGCAGACTGAGTGCCCAGGGAATAGCTGTGGACCTGATCTCTGCATGCCCAGCAAACCCCAATATCCCTCAGCTCCCAGGCGGCTGCAGGGGCCAGCGGCCCTTCAACACTGCAAAGTACACCAGACAGCAACAAGGCCCCTGGATTAGTTTCTGGCAGCATAAAACTATCTTGTACGGCTAAAACAACATCACTATAGTGATGGAGTCATGCATATGTCTTCTTCTTCCCTCCCCCTAAAGCGTCATCCAAACTCTCAGGCACCCGCCAGAGAGAGGTCTGATGGTTTGTGTGTGTGTGTTCTGCCCTGTCCTCGCCTTCCAAAACCAGTTTCATTGTTTGCTGTGGAAGAAACACATTGTGTTTCGGGTTGCTTTTCTTTTCCTCCATTTTTTGTTTTTTTGTTGTTTTTTTTTCCCTTGTTTAAGGTGGTGGTAAATAAGTTAATGGGGCAAGCGGGTGGGGAGCCAGGTTTGAAAAATTACAGCTGGGAGAAAGTGAGTGTAATTGGCTTTGGCAGCCAAAATGGTTTTATGCTTCCAGACACTAAACCTAGCTCTATGCATTAGACCTTGGCTTTAATTTCCTCACGCTGCTATCGGGAACTGGGCTGCATTTGTCTTTCCTTCCTAATAGGCAGGGATGTTAATGCTGACAGGGTTACTGCTGTCAGCAGCCTGGGCCCTCTCCCCCCCTCCCAGGGGTGCTGGCTGCGTCCGAACGGGAGGATTATTAGAAGGGGGAACGAGAGATTGTTTATAAATTTGCGGAAATGGAGGAATGCAGAGGCCCCAGCCTGGTCTCCTTTGTCCACAGAAGCACGCCCAAGCGCACGTCACGCGCGCCCTACGCGGAGCCGTGCGGCTGGGGCTGGCGGGGGGCGCGGGGGGAGACGGGGCCGCCAACGTCAGCTCCGAGGTCTAACACTGTGGTGGGAACCTTCTCCCTCCCCATGTTTCTCTCCTCGCCTGCGGCTCCAACAGTGGCTCATGAGCACCTGAAGGAACGAGGCCTCTTCGGGCTGCCCCCGCCACCACCGGGAGCCAACCCTGCTGACTACTACCACCAAATGACGCTGATGGCCGGCCACCCAAACCCCTATGGGGACCTCCTCATGCAGGGCGGGGGAACAGCCAGCGCAGCCCACCTCCACGATTACCTCAGCCCTGTTGATGGTGAGTAGCAGCTTAGGTTCTTCCTAGCATGGCTGAAATTTTGGGTTAGATGGATGGGACTGATCTCCAGGTGGAGGTTGCTGTATGTGGTCACTCTGCCCTGCCGGAACCTTTGGGTGCTGCACAACAATTCTTGGCTTAAGAGGTCACCCCCTTCCATAGATACATATAAAATATACATAACTTAAAATATGTACATCCTGGTCTCTTAGGGAGGATGGCATGGCTGCAGCATGGGTAGGAGATGGGCTGGTTCAGCAAGCTGGGCATTGCTACTGTCCTGCTGCATTGACCATGGGTGACTGGAGCGTGCCTGGGGACAAGCTTCATCTCCAGCTCCCCATCCCACCCTGAGTTTTGCCTGCTTGGTGTCTGGGGTGAAGGCTTTGCATGTCCATGCAAAGCTGTGCTAGGTACAGTGGACTTCTCATTTTGGCTGGGATCTCTCAGGTCCATAAGGAGAGAAAATACCTAAATGGGGAGGCACAGTAGAAAGAATATACTAGTACTTTGTACAAGGAAATTTTTAAAAAGCAGGAATGTGGTATTTGTGATAGTACTGGGTGTTATAAAACCCAGAAAGCTCTTGCTTCTGGCTAAATGAAGAAGAAATGGAATCATGTTAGGCACTGCAGTGCTGAGTCACCCCTGTGCCCTGACTGCTGCCCTAGGAAGATATGTGGAAGCATATATGAGGTCCAAATGATTTTTAGAGATGTTAGAAATATGGTCCCTTTCACTTCATGCTACATCTTGCAAGAACTGGGGTTGTACAGATATTACAGAGGGCAATTTGGGGATTATTTCTGCTGCAAGAAGAAGTCTCAGCTCAACTTTAAGATTCTATGTCTTCTTCCTGGGATGTCTTTGGATTTGCCTGTGGACCATTACAGTTTTTGGAGTGGAGATCTGCATAATTTCATTACTGCTTCAAAGTTTCTGTTGTTGAGCTTTTAAGATGAAAGACTTTGTGGTCTTGCTGCTTCATAAAGTGACTGGTTTAGAATGATAAAAGCTGTTCTGGCTGCTCGCTGATGGGAGTTTACAGATACTTCTAATGGAAAAACAGTTTCTCCTCTGCGGCTGCTGTGGAAGTTTTACCTGAACAGTCATTTTGTGCTGCCAATTCCTAGATTAAGTTGGAAGCTGGATCCCAGTCTGAGAGAGAGCACAAACTCCTTGGTACCATCCTGCCCTTGAACACCCAAAATATATCCCAGGCTCCTCGGCTACAAAGCAGCTGGTCAGTAAGACTGCTCTGTCTTCTCTCCCAAGGGTTAATGCCTGTGGTTATAGCAGATGGGTGCAAATGAGCCCTGCCAAGTTCTCCTCGGGCTCATGAACAAGACTCCTTCCTCCTTGCCTCCTTATTAGTCCATCTCTGACCAGCAGTGCCTCACTGAAGTGCCAGATAAACAACCAGTGAGGGAAGCAAGCACAACTGTTTTCATGGTGGTACAGGCTGGATCCCAGCACACCAAGATGCTCATCCTCTGGTTTGCTGAAGATCAATCTTTATCTGAGGCACTGAGATACTCCCCTTGGCAGAAGACTCTCATACTGTTTGCCTTCTCCTGAGAACAACTCTATGGTGAATCATGTATCAAAGGTCTTGGTTTCATGCAGCCAAGCTCATAACCATGATTCACTGCAGAGCCAGGGCTCAGCAAGCATTTATTACGATCTTTTGAAAAAGCTTTGTTGGTGATTAACTGGAAAGCCTTTCAGGGCTTTCACATGTTCTGCATGAGATGGAAACTTTGAAACATTGAGAGAATGTGACAGGAGACACTACTTTTTAAGAATGTATAAAGGAGCACCAGTCCAGTACCAGGCTCTGGTCCACATGCCTGGGTTTATCCATCACCCAGAGAAAGAGAATTGTACATTATTAAGGCAGAGAGTAAAATGGATGCTCTGAAATGATGAGGAAACAGTGTCTCCTTCTCTTTTTAGAAAGTTATTTCAAAAATTTAAATCAGCAGGGCCTAAGTAAATAGTTGAATAGATAATTTAATAAAGCATCCTCTTATGGTGTTTTTCTGAGACAAGAATATCAGTAGCACACATAAACCCCCAGTGAGTCACCACCTCACTGCATCTGTCATTCAGAAAGCACTTTTCTCCTCAGGGAGCCCGGGAACATAGAAACTTTACAAGAATTAGTTTGCTGGAAGTGCAGGTAGCTCTTGTTAAACCACATGCAGCACCATCATTCATCTGTGATAACATTGGCACCTGCAAAAGGAAAAAAAGGAGATAAGCATATTAAATCTGGCCTGTTCAGTGTCATGTCAATTCCAGATATCTGCAGGTTGGTCCATGGGAGCTGTAGACACTGGGTATGGTAGTTCTTCCACAGACACATACCTGTCCCTTTCTGGCTCCTGTAATTGCATCTCTTGGAGAATTTCTCAGTGCCTTCACTGTTTTTGTCAGTGTTTTTCGTTCCATCACGTCTAAGGTCAGGAAAAGTAATAGGATATAAATGTCAGCTGGAGCTTGTTGGTGCCAACCCTGTGCCAGGTCTGCTGCGTGTTCACATGGTAACTGAGCTGGGCTGCCCAGATCTGCATCTCTGCTGGGTTTTCAGTGCGCAGCTAGAAGTTAAAGCACTAAAGTAGACCAGATTTACCAGACTGCTGTGGTGTTCAGGTCAGTTGTAGTGGAGACTAAACAACCCTGCAGTTAGCTCTGCTGTTACATTTCCTCATCTGAACAGGGACTCAAAATCCAAGAGAGGAGTTTGAATGCAGGCTTAATCCCATTTTCTGTAAAGCCTGTATTTTCAAATCAAAAGTTAATCACTTTCCAATGTCACAGTGTTGCTGATGGGGTACATTTGAGACTATCTACAGGTTCTATTCACCAGATCAAAATAATATGCTGCATGGTGGATTATACCAGGTGATGGAGTGGTTGTGCAAGAGCATCCCTGCGGCAGGAAAGACTTCTGGGGAGCACAGTGATCCCGGAGAAGGCCACCACTTTTTAAGTATGTTTAGTACTTTCAGCTGCTTTTTCCCCTAGGCACAGGGCTTCCTGTGATTACCCTCAACCCTTCAGGAGGAGCCATTTTCTCTCAAGAGGAGTCCATCCAGATTGACTCAATGCTGCTTCTGTTATAGCCCTGTATACCAGCAGATCTCAAAGTGCTGTACAAAGCAAAGCCATTTCATCACTGGAGACCACAAAGGAAAAGGAGATCAGTGAGTAGCGGCAGCTTTAAGAACAAGATAAGGATCTTTGGAATAAGATTCTTATGGCCAGGGTGGAAAATAGAAACCATCTTTAAATCCATCACTTTGCACAGCTTTGAGATTGTGATTGAGTTGTCCATGCTAATGGGAAAAAAACATATTGAGTGCATGTTAGGTCCAAGGTAGTCCCTCATGTTGATAAGGCTGTGTAGGTGTGTTTGTGCAACAGTTAGCAATAGCAGGGGTGATCTTGCACTTCTGTCATTGCATTTTGTCCAGTTCTGGAGCTAAAGGAGGGATCCCTGCCCTGTTTTTTGCTGCCTGGTGCCAGGTAGTCACAGATGTGTTCATTCACAATCAGCAGTTTAAGTGAGAAAGGGCTTTGTTCAGCCCAGAAGACCAGCAGCTGGCACAGTTGCCTGGGATATGGGCAAATCATTAAGCAGGACTTTATTTCCCCAAATCAAACAGTGATTCAGCTTCACCAGCCTCTTTCAGTCAGTGTTGCTGGAGCCTTTCTCCTTGAAGGAAATGATTTAATAGCCATCAGGGTAAGCAGCAGGGCTGGCAGTGCAGCAGGGTGGTGACTGTAGTTGGCAGACACGTGGCTGGGAGAGGTGAGCTCAGGACCCTCTCCAGAAAGTTCATGTGGAGCAACTGCTCCACAAAGACAAAAGCAGAGAGCCAAGCCTCATGGTGACCTGGGAAGGAAGTGCTTCCCCTGGGACTGAAGGGACAGCAGCCGTGGATTTGCAGGCTGGATGTGCTGGATCACAGATGACTTCCCAACCAAGCCAGCTGTTGGCTACTTGGGCAGATGGCGCGCCCTGTAGTCGCTTCCTTAAAAACTCTCAAAGACCTATTTTTTTGTTGTTTTCTTTGTCCCTGCATAGAATGGAAACTTGCCTAAATCTCAGAAAAGGTTCAGAGAATGGGAAACAATTTCCCACCCATTTCTAGCCAGCAGTGCTGTTTTCATCCCCAGAAAAATATGTGCAGAAGAGAGAAAAAGTCCCAGAGCACCCCATAAGTGCTGTGTCTGGAATCCTGCTGCACTCTGGTTTCTAAAGAATTCAATTTACATATGCAAGTTGGGTCGACTAAACAGTTACCTTGTGGATTGGGAGTAGAAGAATGTAGCCTTGTCTTTCAGGGAGGATTTGAGGGAAGCATTAATATTCCTTGAACTGCAAAGTTGATCGGCCTGGGGAGAGAAGAAAGAAGGGTCCCAGAACAGTGTCTGCTGCCAGAACAAATGTCCAGCATCTGCTGCAGTCTAAAAAAGAGGTGTGTTGCCTCTGCAGAAGGAGAGAGGAGAATAAAGAACTGGTTACACAAAGAGTGTTTGTAGTTTATTGCCGCTTATCGATTTTGGGACCATTTTGTGTTTTTGTGGGGCCCTTGGTTTTAATTTGGTGATGGATTTGGAGGGGGGGGGAATATTTCTGTGCATGTTGGATGGAGTTTTCTTGGTGAATGATGAGGAGGAGGGACCATTCTGATAACACTGTATTTATCCTGGGGCTTGGCCAGGGGATGCAGGGGAAGCAGTGGCTCTGGCCAGGTTTCAATGAGGCGGGAGTGGGGCAGGCAGGGTGTGAGCCATCTGCAGCCCATGTGCCTTACAGGCTTGTCTGTTAGGGAGCAGATTCCCTCAATGATCTTGTGTTGCTGAGATCACAGCAAAATGTTTGTCTGTAAAGAGCTGCCTGAGATTTCCTTACCTTGAAGGAGCTTCCATTGAGTGCCTGGCATTTCCTTTCAGGAGGGCTTTGCTGCCACTATTCCTAGTGTGACATTAGGTCTGAATTCTCCGTCCAGAAGAAAACATCTCTTGTAGAATCCTTCTGCAGGAACCTCTGCTCCTACCTCCTAGAGGAGTCAGGGTCTGATCCTGCCCTGGGGCAGTGGGGTCAGGCACTGGAGTTGGTCCACAAGCTGCCACATGTAAGAGCTGACCATTTGGTCATCACTGACCTGTTGTGGATTAATCTAAATTTGGGAGGAGTATCCCAGTTTCTGAGCAACTTGTGGATGTGATAATTCATAGGCACCACAGGAGAGTGCCAAGGATACTCCTTCCTTCTAGCAAAGAAATCTGGACTTCTCTCCCAGCTCTAAGATGTCTGGAGGACTGGGCCGGGACATTTGGCAGATACTGCCAATGTCACTCAAAAATTCAGCATTGGATTCCTGCAAGTTTAGAAATTAGATATTTAAACACACACACCCCAGCAGAGAAATGGCTTTTGATTGTGAACTGTGGCATTTACATTGACTCTGAAAAGATAGTGCTGCTGTAAAGTCAGGGGGTTTTCTACTGAAAAGTTACTCCAGGCAGTTTTGAAAGAGTTCCTAAAAGTATGTGAGTCATATTTATTCTCTAGCATGTAGACCTGAGCTTGTGACAGCCACTGTATCTTGGTCTGTGTGTGAAATGGTAAGGAAAAGCCAGTGCACAACACTAAAAATACTCTAGAATGTACCTGGAATTGATTTTTTTGTAAGGAGAGGCAACAGGGTCAAAGGCCTTTGGTAAATTTTTCATTATCCTTCATGGGCTGCCATCCACAATGAAGCCACCAATGACCAGAGCTTTGGGCTCCATACAATACTGTAACCTTCTATTTACCAGTTCACTTTTTTCTTGTTTTGCTGTATGGACTTTGGCCCATCAATTCTTTGTGGGCCTGGGTGACAAAAAAGAGGTTTTTCCATATCTCAGTAGGATTCAAGGGAAAAAAAAAACTGAAGATAAGGAAGATTTCCATCTGAGGAAGAGAGGCACAGAGAAACTAATTTTATAAACTGAAGTACTGGTAGAGGAGTGGAATGTTTTTTTTAAATAATTTCCTACATTTATTTCAAGGTGTGACTGTTTCAAATTCCTTAACTTATGACTTTAGGTTTCTGAACACAACTTTCAGAACAGCAGAAAAAATGCCAACTTTTTTTTTTTTTTTCCTTATAGGAGTGTTGAAGGGGGGTACTCTGACAGTTTGGGAACTTCCCCCGACATATTTTCCAAACATCAAAAAAATTTTTCAACCTAGTCCTGTTCATTTTGAGAAGCCAGTATTTTTGAAAGGGGAGAGGAGAGAGGAGTGTTAGTGATAAATGTTCCCAAAGCTTCCCTCTGTGTGTCTGAAAAATGGATCCCACCTTTAGTTATTTCTCTGGCCACAGTCCCTGCTGAACATTTGGGTGTGGCTTTTCTTTTGGAACATCACTGGACCTCAAGCAGCAGAGGACTTAGCTTATGTGCTCCAGTAGCTGTCAGTCAGCCTATGTTGAACACCTTGCTATGTATAGCTGCACAAATGCTGACCACTGCTGCCTGGTACCATTTAACATTCGTGTTCCATGTCCTCATAACAGGAGATTCAGGTCAGGCAAACTTTATTATTTAGAACAAATCCAGTGTTGTTAACCTGCTTTTGAATAATAATTTTGAAAATATTCTCTCTTCCTAAATGCACTAGTGAGCATTTCTTCATGTGCCTAAACTCCTTTTCCATTTCCCAGATGATTCTCTTCCCAGCTACCTTGGGCAGGCTGTCATTAAGAAGAGAGGAATTGTTCATCCATAGCACGATTTTAGGTCACAGCTTTCTGTGAAAGCCTGCAAGACCTAAGAGGGTTTTGTGTAAAGCTTGAGCCCAACCTAATGGATCTGCTATCAAACATTTCAGGTAGCCCACAGTACTTACAGGATCTAAATTAGAGTGGACACTAACACAATGCATATTACTGGTTTTGGGCTGGAGAATTCCCAGGTGAGCTTGATAATCTGACAGCTTCCTGCAGAGTTTTACATGGGGAAAAAACGATATACCTGTGTGCAGCAGGGAGGAGTGCCCATGTTGTCTGCACTGCTGAAACCCAGGTTTCTGTTGGACATCAGGTCTTCTTCCCTCTGCAAATTAATGGGAACCAATGGCTGATCCAGCATTGTGGGCATAAATCATTTGAAGGAACAACGAGAAATGAGTACAAGGCTTTTCTTTCTATTTAGTAATTTATCAAGGGAAGTGGCACATTAATAAACAGATCTCCCTTGAGATGTGGGAGTAACAGAGATAAATATGACTGTCAAATCTGGCCTGCTTCCTTCTGTTAGAGAAGGAGGAGACTGTGGGAATGCAAATGCAGGAAACAATATCTGTATCTGGAAAGATGCATATTATTTGTAGGACAGAAACCCTGACAACTCATCTGAGATGGGGCCCCATTGCACTTGGTGCAGTACGTACAGAATAAAATACAAGCCCTGTCTCAAGGAGCTCATCTAAATAGATGACACTGGGAAATAGGGACACAGAAAGAAGCAGCAACTTGCTCAAGGAGGGGTGGCTGAGGAGGACTGGGAAGAGCACCCAGGTCTTTCCAGGTTGTGGTTCATTTACTGAATTCTTTACAGCCAGAGGACCATTATGACCTAGGCCCAAGCAATCTTCATGTTGTTTGGTCCAGGGCTCTGGCAGGGCTCAGATTTCAGGAACCAGATGTGAAATTCAGGCATTTTGCATTTCTGCCTTTCAGGCCAGCCTTTGCTGAGGGAAGTTCATTTGCTCAGTTTGGTGTTGCCCACAGTGCCTCTTCCAAGTGGCTGCATCTTTTGTAGCTTCCAGGGATGTGTCATACAGGGCTAGAGTCTTCTAGCTGCAAGCATTTGGGAAGTTTGAGCCTAATCCCTCCAGATCATGGGACAGCTTTAATACTCACAAGGTGTTTTTTATAGACTGATGCCCTTTTCTGTTTGCTGCCTGATCTTTGAGTCATGTTTTCTAGCATCTCTCTGCCCCGTGAGGCTGCACAATGCAGTTGTACAAAATACTATAATAAAGTGTTAAACATTTATGCAACAGTCTAATTTTAAAGATAAATTCCCAGTATTTTCAAGATTTTCAGTAAAAGCATTGCATTTAGCAGCTCTTGAAGCTGCTTAGGTGTAGAACAAGTCACAAGAGTGTTTGGTTCAAGTACCAACTTAGCCTTGGATTTCCCAGTGGGATGTTGGGCAAGTCATCTGTCTTGTACAATGAGGGTCATTATGGGGACTAAGAGGTTGGTGGTACTAAACCCCATTGATTACACAGCACCCAGACATGGAAATGGAGAGCCATTTCGGTGCACAGGCGAGTCATGTGGAGACTGGGACACTGCAATCCAGCCACTGGTCTCTGGGAAATGCTGACACAGACTGCTGTGAGCCAGGACAGATCAAGGAATTGTTTGATCACACTGCAGAATACATCTTACCTCCTTCTACATCCCATTCACCCTCTCACATACCGGCACTGTCATCAGGATGGCGAGTTCATGCTCTTGCAAAGTGCCAGGCTTGTATTTAGCAATGGACAACCAAAATCAGTGCTTTCAACCAGCTAGAGGAAAATGGCTCATATTGCCTGTTTGGGCAGTTCAGTGTTTTTTTCCTGTGGTTAATAGGATATACCCATAGGATGCTTTCTGGGAAGACCACCAATGGAAAAGTCAGGTGGTAATACATTACTGTGCTCATCAAGGGAAGGAGCTGGAGCAGCTGAGCCCTCCTGCACCCCTGGGTGGATGGCAGGGATTACCAGCCAGGACCCATTCCCAAGTACAATATTTTACCCTCAAATTTTATTTATTTTTTAAATATATAATCCAAACAGTGCTTGCTTTGGAGGGATGAGTCATTCCAGTCAGAGTTTGGATCTGGTACCCTGTTACAGAGGAAGGTTGTGATATGGCACATCTGCAACTCCTGTCCATGCTACCCCATGAGATCTGCAGGTGGGTCAGGCCTGGGCAGAGTTTCCTTTGGGTGAAGTCAGTCGTTCCAGTTAGCAGTGCCCAAACACTGAGGGATGCCAAACCTTTACAGTAGTAACCCGTCATGTATTGCAGATCCATAAATGGGCCTGGCAGGGTCGGAAATTACTTCATGCCTGAATGATTGACAATTACTAATAGAGTCCAGGCACTAGCAGGTCCCCTCGGAGGGGGAGAGCTTGAACTCTGTGCTTGAGCTGCCAAATTGGTTTTCTTAAAACTCTCAATTTACTTTCAGGGTTTCTGGAGCCTCGCCTCCTCCATTAATTGGATGGTCAGCATTGTGCTCACACTCGTTTGGTTTCTGGTCCCCCGCACACAGGCACACTCTCACCATTTGCAACGGTTGCCCCGGCTTGGATGTGCGGCTCCCCTGGCCTGCGGCTCCTGACACTGAGTCAACAGGCATGGCTGAGCTCATGGAAACCTTGCAGGGCCTTCTCCCTTTTAATTTAATTTAGTGCCTATGAAAGGGGGTGATGGACAGGATTCTGTATCCCATGAGGACAATGGAGCAAGTGGGCGCTCATGGCACTGCCTGATCCCTGTTATTCAGCACGCAGAAGAGAGAAAACCTCCCATCAAAGGGCAGTTGGTCCCTGCACTGCTCCTGAGTCCTGAACATCCCACAGCAGTCATGAGTGCAGCAGTTCTCAGCACTTCAGCCTGCCTGCAGGAAGGGAGCAGCCCACTGGTCTTGTCTGACAAAGTCTCTCTTCTCTGCAGTGTCCCGGTTTTCAAGCCCACGGGTAACTCCAAGATTAAGCCGGAAACGAGCCCTGTCTATCTCCCCGCTCTCTGATGCCAGCATTGATCTCCAGACAATGATCAGGACCTCCCCAAACTCCCTTGTGGCATATATCAACAACTCCAGAAGCAGTTCAGCAGCAAGTGGCTCCTACGGCCATTTATCTGCCGGGACGATCAGGTAAAGCTCTGGGATCAGCTCCATTCAGCTGAGGAATCATCCGCATGAAAGAAGGGATGATCCTCCAGCAAGGGAGAGCTTCCCTTCCTCACAGCCTTTGCTTTTGTGCATCAGGGCTGTGTGGCATATTAAATCAAAGCCCCCATGTGGTTTTGCATGTGGAAGGGTATTTTGTGTCATTTAGGGTGGGGTTTTTTTGGCTGGATTTGGGTTATTGGCTACCACGTTTCCAGTAATTACAGTATGATCATGCCTCCCTGCAAGCAGAAACAGATAATAAATTTATCTTTTAAAATGCTCATTGTGAGCAATTTGACTGGTTAAGAAACACTCTGATTTAAGAGATTGCTCCAATGTACTCTCCAAATTATTGTCCCACATTCTTAGAAAAGATGTTGCCTGGGTGGATAGAAGAGCCTAATTCTAAAAGCGTATTTAAACCAAATCTAAACCCTTGAGTAAAGTTTTGTTCAAATCTTAATTAAAAAGCACTTACATTAGGCAGCTGACTGTTGTCACTCCCTACTGTGATTGCTTCACCAAAGTTTCACAATGTTATTATTCTTTTTATTACTTAACTGTTAAAAATGTTAGATCTAATTAACACTGATGTTGCAAAGCAAAGGGTTACAAAGATTATGCATGCTTAAAACTTGTGGGGGAAAACAGAGATGTTGTTATTAATAAGTGTAGCATTAATTATGTAAGTTACTTTGTCCAGCAACATAATTTAGAAATTGACTGTAAAATCAAACATAAGGCTGACATAGGCAATTTGCAACTTCTTATCTGGTAGTCATATTTTTTCTAGTCTTTTTACCTGTTGTCATTAGCTGCACATACCTGTAGCATTTCAACTTAGATATTAAGAGTAATACCTGGTATTTTTAACAAATCAGTAGAGTCCAGGGACTGACCTAATGGTCAACTCTCAGCCTCTAAGGGAATAATCAACTAATAATAAGGAATTTGAAACCCTTCTCGGTTCTAAAAATATACCCTAAATGTCAGGATTTGTAAAATGGGTTAACATATATAGCAGCATAACTGCCAGAAATTCGACATGAGAATACTTTTTGTTATTATTTTAACAGCATCTTAGAGGCAGGAATGAAATACTCTCTCCAAAAGCAAAATTGGTTATTAAACATGTTTCTAATTATGGCCCTATTCTCTGAGCACTCACACCTTGGGCAGATTTAATGGTGTGAGAGAAAATATCATGAGGGTAAAGGTTCAGGGCAGCCATTTCTTGAAGGTGGCAAATAATTTTTGGGCTGTCCATGGTTCATGTATCACACATCTAGAGCTACCACAGAGCATCTCCCATACTTCTCTTTCTCTGCCCAGCGGACTTGCCCCTGGGAGTGAACCCTTTTTTCCAAAAGCAGAGCATTGTTTTTACTGCTCTCCACTGCTGTATTTTGTCTTGGACCTGTTGCCCCAGTTACTGCCAAGCAGCCAGAGACGAGCAGTGCTCCTGGTCACTGCTGACCTAGATGGGAGATGAACCAGTGACCTACATAGGAAGGGTGACATGCTTCAGCAGTCCCCTGAGCCAGCACTCCCCTCACCTGAATGCAGAGTAAATTGCATGATTTTGGACTATGTTAAGTGGATACTTATTCATCCCTTCTGTAATCTGTGCCAGGTGAGCCAGCTGATGATTGTTTTTCACATCCAGGTTAGCATAACCCCAAAGCTGCAAGTTCACAAAAGAGGTCTGCCTTGGAAAACCGAGAAGCCTTAGGGGCTGAAAAACCAGATGTGCCCAAGTCCCATCCTCTTCTGAACTCCCAAGGGCTTTTGTTGTTTGTTTTTTGTTTGTTTTTTTTTTTTTAACATAGGAAGCAGAGAAATCACAATCAGTCTTATGCTTGGGTCAAAACAATTCACAAGTTTGCTGAAACACGTGTGAATCAAATAATGACTTTGCAGTAAAGCAGGCAGTCAGGCTTATCACGGTATCAAAGGCATCTATCTGGGCATTGCAGCCTGGCTCCTGGAGTCTCCAGGAAGCCAAACTTTAATCAGTGACTGGCTAATATGGTAAATATAGTTTAAAATAACTCCTCATAATTTCTCTTTCTCCCTTTGTTGCAGTCCGGCATTTAGCTTCCCCCACCCGCTTAACCCTGTGACATACCAGCAGATCCTGACCCAGCAAAGAGGCCTGAGCTCAGCCTTTGGGCACACTCCTCCCCTGATCCAGCCATCTCCAACTTTCCCCCCACGGCAGCACATGGCAGTCATCTCCGTGAACCCATCACCAGCACAGAGCAGCAGCAACAGCAACTGCATCTCCGACTCCAGCCAGGTAGGGACAGCCATCCTGCATGGCACATGTGGAAATGGAAGCACGTTTTCCATGGGGTGTGGGCTTCCCTTCATGATGCCTGTGGGAGTTTCAGCAATTCTCTTTTTTACTCGCGCTGTCCCTTTATGTTGCTTTTTCTTTTTCCTGGCAAGTGTTTCTGAATTAGTCACAGATAAATTTTGTGCCCATCTCCCTTCCTTGCACCTACCCATGCAGAAACCAAAGGCCTTGGTCCATCAAAGTATTGAACATGATATGCAAGGTCATCCCAGGCAAGAAATCTCCTTGATCACATTATGTCCTATTGAAATTGAGGGAAATCAGTTGCTGTAGTGTTTTGCCAAATAAGCACTTGTGAACCAAGCTTCTTGCTGGGACCTTCACCAATCCCTCCTTCCTTTCATACTCAGGTGAACCATGATGATGATCTTAATCTTTAACATGTAAGTGCATCCTATGTAGGACCTCTTCACATTTTACTTGCTGTTCCTTCTCTTTCAGTAGATGTTTTCTCAGTGTGTCCCTGCTGTTGATTTTTACTGCTAAATTTTGCAAAACCAGGGGCCAGATTTTGAGAACTAGGAATGAGATCCCACACCTTAAATACATCCTTACAAATACCTGTGAGCACACAAGCACATATATGTGTGCACAAGCCCTGAACATGCACCGGGTTAGTGACTATGCCTATCACATTCTTAATCATTTTTCTTTTCCACTTACATTCCTTCAAAGTCTAAATTGCAGTTGCTTTTCTCCCCAAAGAATTATTTCACCATATGTCACACCCGTTTCAAATTGTTGTTTTAGTTGTATCATACTGAACTTTTAAGACTGGTTTATTGTTTTAGGGTTTCTTGTGGCTGTTGCACTGCAAACTCTGTTTGTTATTGCAGGTTATTTGATTGATTGGTTTTGCTTTCTCCTTACAAACTGGCTACCAAAATAATGTGGCTGGAAGGAGTTCCGCCTCTGTTTAATAATTTTCAGGACCAATCTTGAGCAATTAGCAAGAGTATTTTAAATTTTAGTGTTCCAGTTTTATGCACATACAATGGGATATTTTTTCTGCTGAAGTTGTTCTTATTTTTTAAGAGCTTAGCAAATTACACACATAGTCTTTCATGGACACAGCGTGCCAGAGTCCTCACATATAACCAGAGCCCCCTGCTTCCCCCAGGAATTCATTCTCTCAACAAATAATTTCGTCATGTTGAGAAATAAAATTGGCTTGGGTGGGGGTTGTATGAGGCTTTCATGATTATGCCATGGTCTGGATTGCTCTGAAACAGAGCAGCAGTGGCGAGGCCGAGCTCACCGATGAGCCTGCAGAAGCTGGGGCTGCCCTTGGTTCTTCTTCCCTCTCTCCCATCCCTCTGCCTTGCACAAACCCACATGGGCTGGTTTGCATATGAACCCCAGGCCAACCCTGCTGTGCCTTGTCACTCCTGAAGCTCAACCTTTACTGATTTTAAGGTTAATTTTTAATGAGGAGCTCGGCCACTGTCTTGTCTGTCATCCCAAACCCCGGTGCCATTTTTTGCCTGGTTTTCTTTCCTAGAGCAAGCAGAGCAGTGAGTCGGCCGTGAGCAGCACCGTCAATCCAGTAATTAACAAACGCAGCAAAGTCAAGACTGAAGTTGAGGGCTTGCCCCCAGTGTCCCCAAACACACAGGTAACCTCCCTGCTGCGAGCCATGTTTTGGGGTTGAGGTGGTGAGCTGCTGGGTCTCATCTTTGGGAATGATCCTCTTGGCATCTTTTGTTGTAGCTGGGAGCAAGGCAGCAAAATATGCCAGGCAGGCAGGTGTCTCTTGGAGCACAAAGCACAGGAAGGGATGGGGCAGAGCTGCAGTGACTGAGTGAAGCATTCTGTGGGTACTTGGGACTCAGCTTGCTGTTGCTGTGCTTGAATAGGAGGAAAAAGGAGAGAGCAAATATATCAGATGTAATAATGTAAAAATGATGTCTGAGTTTTCTGTGCTGCAAAGCAAGCAGCATTAGTGTCTCAGAGCAAACATAGAGTATGAAGGAAGCTTGCATGTAGGTAGAAAGCTTGCAGAAAAGGGACGACTTCTTAATTCAACAAGGAATTGCTCCTAGAAACATCCTTTACACTGGTGACACAACATTTGACACCAAGAAGGGCCCAGAGGCCTTTGCTTTCTTTCTGGAGCTCTGTGATTGCAAACTGTTTAATGGCTGACAGTATCCATCTGACCGTCCTTTATCACAACTGTAAACTATCAGGAGTGCTCTGGGCACTTCATTTTCATGAAATATTAGGCCATGTTATTGTCAAGCGAATGGAAGAGTTGATGACAAATTTCTCCTTCTGCCCTGGTTCAGGAGCAGGTCTCAGCATGATGCATGGGGACAGCAACGTGTGCAGTCATCAGGGGGCTGGTAAAATTGATGAAGATAGCATATCAGGGAAAGATAAACATGCTGTAGTCAGCACGATTAGGGCAAAGAGACACCTCTCTGGAGCTTTGAGTTTAGGAGTGCGTCTACACACTGCTGCAAAATCACATGCCCTGAAAAACCAATCTGGCTACTGCCTGGGCTAATAGGGCAATGTGTTTATTTCTCACAGTAAATGAAAAAATATTTTAAAGCCATCACTTGCATTCTCAAAGCATGTGTTACTGGAGGAGCTGTGGGATAGACTGCTTGCTCAACAGCTCCATCCATCCATCCATCCATCCATCCATCCATCCATCCATCCATCCATCCATCCATCCTCCATGCGCTGCTCCATGCACAGATGTGTGTACCCCGCTTGGGCTGCTTGGATAGCACCAGCCTGGCTCACCCCTGCAGCCCTGCTCCAGGGGTTTCATCCACTGGCTCTCAAAAACATGAAATTAGCACTGAGTGGAGCAGGAGAGTAGTTTAAAGTGATGCAATGAGATTTGATAGAATAGCAAGGTGAAATTAGGAGTAGGAAAATGCACGCTGATCATCTAATAGTTCCTAATGAGGCAGCATGTGAAATAATCCCCAAGGGAAATGTATGTTCCACATCTTGCAGCATTTCAGTATTAACTGGGAAATTAGAAGGCACCATGTAAAAGACAGCCCATTTTGGGGAAGGAGAACAGATTAAAAATGTATGCGGGTATATATATGAATGTAGCGGGTGTCTCCTTTGGTCTAAGCAAGAAGAATTAATTAACTTTAGAAATTCCTTTTCTGTGGGAGACTGTGCTGAAAAGTTGTGTTACAGTCAGTTAGTAATTGACTGATCCATTTTTTGCTGACTATGAAGTTCATCTATCCCCAAAAAACATGTACGTTTTGTTTTGGAAATGATGCATCTGAAACACCTCAAGCAAGTTGTGGTTTGGGTGTTTGCAATCCTTGGCCAGACAATATCTCCCACGAGGGTTTGTGCTGTGAAAAATGTAATCAGACAAGATTTGTGGGACACAGTGATGTACCAGGGAAGAGGGACCTGAGTTACTGAATTTCTGCAGTGCCACAAGAGAGCTCCAGGACAGATTTAGACTAGCATAGAACTAGCTAGAAATGAAATAAGTCAATCCTTTTCAACAAATGAAATTGTTACAATTCCACTTTTCCAACAGAAAGTATAAAAATTTTGGCAAAATAAGATTTTAGTAGAAAATTACAATTGTCTGGGCACTGCACTTTGCACAGAGACAAACATTAAAAAAAAATGTTTACAGCTCAACCAAATAAGAATAGGAAAAATAAGCTGCTGTTTGAACGTTCTCAGACTATTGCTCTGGTTTGAATCTTCAGAAGTGTTTCTGTATATAACTACAGTTGCCTGTCCCAAGAGCCACCTTTGCAATATCTTTTTTTTTTTTTAAATAAGAGCTAATTAAAACAAATCTCTTCCTCTCCATGTCTAAACTTTTGAATAGTAAAGTCACTGCTAGCATGTATGTCATGAGCTAGTTAATGAGAATTGGTGAACTTCAGTACAGAACGTCTCGCTTTCCAAGCCCATATAATGCCATTAAGTCATTAATAGATGCAGCTCCCCAGTTGGCATTGGGAAGGTGCTGGTGGAGAAGGAGGTGGCAGCCAGACAGGTCTGTTTGGGCAGATCAGAGACAGAGTTTGTGTCTACACACATGTGGGTCCAACCGGAGCATCTGATCATGAGGAATAGTGTCTGCTGTGATCAGCCACTCCAGATGCCCCTGTCTGAAAGTGTCCTGGAGGCAGGATGCTTTGTGCTAGGCAACAGTAGTATCTGGGAGGAAAAGGAATGAAGGGGGTTGAAACCTGCAGGGTTTTGTCTTGCTAGATTTCCAATACTGGGTGCTGATGGTCTTGTCTGTAGTGCAGGTGTCTGATGCATGCAGAGCTGATAGTCATCCTTGCTTGGATTCATACTAATAATGTTGTATGCTACACTATTGTGTAGTTGTCCATGCTTTAAACATAGCAGCCATAACAAAAATCTGTGCTTCCTTTAGCACTGAGGAGCTGGCTAGATAGAGAAGTTAAGGAGAGAGCTCAGAGTGCTCACAACATTAAAGTAACTTATTTATGAGTCCAGAGTCCCATGAGCTCTGTCCTCCAACTTACTCTTCACTGGGTCTTGCTTAAGCTTTCCAAATTCCCCTCTCAGAGAAGCACTTTGAGACCTCACTACTTTGTCCCTGAGGAGCATCCTGCAGGCATAAATCTTTGGGTTAGTTGTCCTTTTCTCATCTACTGAGAGATGCAGAAAACAGGAACCCCCTGCACAGCCCATGTCAGGTGAGTGTGGGCTCTGGACTCTGACTGCTCTGCGATTTCTTTATGCTCATGTTCCTCCAGTCCACCCAGATCAGTTGTTTTGCTCCAGCAAAGAGCACAACCAAAGGTCAGAAGCCAGTTCTCTTCTTTCTTCAGTTTTTCCTGGGACTGCCCACAACCCAGCTGAATCCAGGCACTGCTTCTGCAGTGGCTTTGGGGTGTTCCATGTCTTGTCAACTCTGATCTACTTCTGCCAAAACCCTGTAGCTCTTTATTTCACAGTAATCATGGATGTTATGTAGCCACAACGAGCATGGTTTTGTGATCAGTTGATACTTGCCCTGTAATCTATGAATGATGGAGGAATTCAGATGAAAGAAGTTCACCTGATACAATGCACTGTTATGTGTTGCAGGAGCATCTGACAGACCTGAAAGAAGATCTTGATAAGGATGAATGTAAACAGGAGCCTGAGGTTATTTATGAGACTAACTGTCACTGGGAAGGGTGCACAAAGGAATATGACACTCAGGAGCAGCTCGTCCATGTGAGTAATGGTTGGGAGGAAACCCCAGCGATAAATTTGGGTTTCTGTGCACTTGTCCTCATTTTTTATCACTAGCTGCTGTACAGGCAGAGCTCACCCTGGGAGCTACTAAAGGTGCAAATCAGAGATACGGTGTGTAAACACTGCCAAAGCAGGTCGCTGCTCCCCGAGGAGTTCAGCTGAAAGAAGCCTCTCATAGATTATGTGATATTGCTCCCTTCTCAGCTGCTGAGGCTGCACTTTCAGTCTCCCTTGTGCATGGCCCAATGACAGAAGGCTCAGTGCAGAAGACCAGATCAGAAAATGGGGAAGGGGGCTGAGCCCTTCTCTCTTCACTGGCCATATTCAGCTACACCAACTATGGGTCAGGGATCATCCATGCTGTCCTCAGTCCTAGTCCAGGCTGGGAAAGCCTTTTAAAGTGCTGTTAATGAGCTGTAGAGCCATATCACTTAGAGGCAGTGACCTGCACAGCTCATCCCTCCCACAGAAAAAGAGCACTTTCAGAGTTTGGAGATAGGCTCCAGTGTCTGAAATACAGAAAGTGGGTTGATTTTCTAAAACTTGGGAAACGGGACTTCCATAATCACAGTGATATTCCCAAACCAGTGTCAAAACTGCTCTCTGAAGGATCTCCAAATCAAGTCATTAATCAGATTTTCAGTTCTAATTAATTCCAAGAACCTTTTGTATGCTGTGCTTCATCTGGGTATCCACTGTTCAGTTTCCTCTGGCTTCTAGGGTCAGCTCATACTCAGGGAAGTGCCTATGAAATCAGGCATGTTCTGTGTCTAAGCCCCATCTTGCTCCCAATCCAACACCCTCACAGTCCTTATTTTGGTTCAATGGTGTGAGTCCCATTTCTTTGAAGTCAGCCCGTATCTGCTGGGAATTCACCAGCCCAGCAACCCTGATGCTTGCAGCAGAGTTTTGGATTAAACTCATTTTGCGACAGGAGCTGCTACCTTCTCCTTTTCCTTCAGCCTTTTGCTGCTTGTCTCAACCAGGTTCCCAGCTTGCCAGGGGCCACCCATGTGCAACTCACATGTAGCCCCATTCCTGAGGGTTTGTGTCTGCTTTCACCGTTTTTTATATATCTTCATTTTAGATATCTTTAGATGCCCCCGAATAGGCATCAGTCACCATTTTCCCAAGTTCTGGACACAAACATTGTCCAGAGGGACTGACTCTAAGTTATAATTTTGGGCACATGCTCTTCTTCCATCTAAGGCTAGGGCCTGCCCGCCACTGCCAGAAGCCACTGGTTCAGTGCACCAAGTCCTTGAGTACAGACAGATTTGGAAACGTTTTTCAAAGCTGATTGAGTGATAAGGTGCTTAATGGGTTGCACATTGCATGCCATGGGGCGTTTCTTTTCTGGGGTTAAACCACAGCATGCCTGTCAGATGGGCTGGGCTCACATTTGTTCAGCAGTTTTTGTGTGTTTCCCTCTCAGATGTAAGAAAAACTAACTCTGCCCAGAGCAAAGTGCAGAGTATCAGGCAACTCAGCACAATTTATTTCCAGAAAAAAAAAAAACAAAGAAAAACATTGGATGAAATATCCCAAGATTTTCCTAAATTTGGAAGGTTACAAAAATTGAGTCTTCTATACTGTCATTACTAGCAACATGGGGTTGTGGATTTGGAATGCCCAAAATACACATGCAAATGAAATACAAGTGTCGCAGACCAGCTTCTGAGAAGATGCCATCTCACCATGCATGGAAAAACTCTAGTTTATGTGCAGAACAAAGTACCTGGGTGAGCAGGGTCTGTTCCCCATACACAGTGTGTTTGTGGGAGAAGTGCATGTCAACAGGGAGCAGCAGGAGTGATGACATATTTTTCCAAGCACCACTGCTACTCCCAACCTCAAAGGTCACACTCAATTTGAGAGAAACCCAAGCAAAACCTTCAGCCAGGTAGGGGCTAAGGAGCTGTAGCTGAAGTGGGGTGAGCTGTGCAACTCCTCCTACACCATGTGATGGGAAGCAGATGTTGCCCAGACAGGGAATGAATAGTCCTGAATGGGGTCTACAGTTCCCCTTCCAAAAATGTTCTTCCTCTGGCTCAAATAAGACCAAAAGGGTAAGCCTGTGCTCTCCCACACTCCCAGCATTGCTGCGTGTAGTCTTGGTTGCAAGTTAGACTCCCACACAAACAGAGCCTGGAGTCATATCTCCCCAGTCTGGTCTGGACATGGTTTAGCGTGTCCATGGGTCTCTGGGGAGGTTCATCAGATTTCCACCATCTGAAGCTAAAATCTCACACCAATGCCACATTGTAAAACCAGAACTGCAGGCAGCAGAACTCTAAACCCATACAAAACCTCTCCCAAACCCAGGCTCCCCCAGTTCTCCCAAGACACAGTTTTGGCTCTCAGTGTTTACATGTGGTGCCCAAGAGACCAGCTGAGCCCCACACACCTCTCATCCCTGGGAAGAGCTGGGACCCTGGGCAGCAGGACCCTGACCCCAGGATTGGACTGCAGCACACAGAACACTGAGACTGGATTCAGCTGAGACTGTGAAGGCTGATGTACTTCTGTGTCCTCGTGCTGCCTCACTGCCCTGAGAGAGTCTCATCCCTAGCTGCAACATGTGTGCCTGGCCTTGGCCAGGGGACGAAGGCGGGGGCAGGAAAAAATCTCAGCACAAAAAAAGCCAAAACCCAAAACCAAAGTGGTTTATTTTAGGATTTCCTGTCAGTGAATGTCTTCTGAAAACACAGGAGTGAGGACAGGCATTATTTTTGGCAGTGAGACCCCATTCAGAGAGACAAGGCCACCACGGGAACGGCGCTGCCGACGGGCTGGCCTCTGGCTCTGTTTATTTTCAGCAGGGCTCCATCTTTCCTGCGCTGGGAAAAAAACGACCCACTTCTCCCTACCAGAGTGGATGAAGGCACCATTTTGGGTCTGGCTTTTCAACACTCCAGCACAGAATTTCATGGGCCAGAGTAATTAGCAGTAATTGAGCTCTCCCTGCTGCATAGCTCTTAGATGCTGTCATTTCCTGCCAGCCACCAGCTCTGGAAGGCAGGTGGATGTCATGGGGCCAGCATATGGACTTAGAAGCATAGGATCATTTAGGTTGGAAAAGACCTTTAAGATTATTTAACCTGACCAAGGCTTGTCTCCTCCTGTCCACCATCCTCCAGCAGTGCTCCAGGAAAGAGTCACAGGTGTGTAAATGCAGCACAGGAGGGTTCAGCAGAAACAAAAATTACTCTGTCATTCCCCCATCAAGCAGCTGGGGACACACTGAGAGGGCTGGCTTCTCCCCAGCACCATGGGTCCCCACTGCTTTTGCAAACCTCCCATTTTTAGCCTGTTTTGTACCCAGTGTGCAGCTGGGTGCTGCACACCTTTATCTGCAGGACACACCAGACCACAGTGCTGGGTCCCGTGTCCCTGGTGTCACCTGTGCACCTGGCACGCAGGTGCAGACAAGCATTGGGGAGGGAACATCTGGCTTTCAGGGCACTCTGTGTGATTCACTGGCATCAGCTCTTCCAGGAGTGACCTGGTTTTCCTTTCTCTCCTGCCAGCACATCAACAATGATCACATCCACGGGGAGAAGAAGGAGTTTGTCTGCCGCTGGCAGGACTGCACACGGGAGCAGAAGCCCTTCAAGGCTCAGTATATGTTGGTGGTGCACATGAGAAGGCACACGGGAGAAAAGCCACACAAGTGCACGGTGAGCTGGCAGGGTCACATGGTGCATCTCACTTGGAGAGTGGGACTGGGCTGGGGTGATCCAAAAAATGTGTTTGCAGTCATGGGCATGGCTTCAGGTAGGGCTCTACCAGGCCAGATGCTGGCAGCAGCTCAGAGCTAGTCCAGCCCTCTGTGTCTGGGTAACAGCTACTTGCAGGTTAGATGCTGGGGACAGGACAAGAGGTTGAGGAGTATGGTTGAGGTGTTAGTGGGCAAAACAACATTCCCTTGGGAAGAAGTGTTTCAGATCTACCACAGAGATCCAAAGCAACACAGGACAAATCACTTAAGGTGAAAATCCAGCCAATTTAGCTGCCTGCATTGAAGAAAAAAATCCAGTAATGCCACTGTGGGGAGCTGCCTAACCCTGGTTGTGTCTAACCTGGCATCACCCATTACAGCTGCTGGATCTGCAAGATTCTCTCACCCAGGGACCCAACCATGTACATACTCTCCTTTCTAGCCTGGGAATCTAGGCCAACACCTCCTGCCTCTGCTCTCCTGATCCAGAGGTGAGGTTAAGCCATAGGTGCTTAAACCCCAAGAAGAGCTCAGTCCCCAGATCTTCTGCATACCAGCAGCACTGTGTGTAGGATTAAACACTGCATATGGGGCACTATTTTGTATCTCAGCCCTGTGGCTGCAGGCTCACTGACCACAGGGGAGTGCTGGGCTCTCCTCCTCCTCTAGCCTCAAGATACGAAATCCCATATGTGCCTTCACACTTGGAGCCTCCCACCACACTGCTTGCTGATGTGGGGCAGCCAAGGATGCCTGACGTGGGGCGCGAGAGGGAAGCAAAGTTTTGGAGTTCGATGAGTGTGGTCAGCTGATGGGAGAGGTATTCACAATTTCCCTCCTAATCTCCTCCAGCCCTTATTCCTCCCAAAGGTCCATCCCTGTCGTTTGATATTCTCTGCTCTCTGTCTTCTCCTCCTGATGGCATTTCATGCTTCCTCTGCTGTCAGCATTACGCTGTTCCTCTCCCCAGAGTCTTGGGGATGAGTCTTTTCCTGCTCAGCAAATGTCTGAGCCCTCCTCCCATATCTTCCTCCTCTTCTGCTCCCTTAGCCAATTCCAGTCCTGCTTGCTCCCTGGCTCTTCCCCAACTCCTGGTTACAGATATTAGGATATGTATGATTTGCTTGCTGCATGACTCCTTTATCAATCTTCCAGGCCTGTGTTCATTTAATTTAGAACATAAGCTCCCCCAGGGCACAGGGCCATGTCCTTTGTTTTAATCTTCTAAAGCACTTTGCCCAGTCTAGTGCTTTACCAATCTTCCTTAAAAGTATCAAGAAATATTGATTGTAGGTGCATACGAAGTGAGCACTGAGGGCAAGTGTAGCCTGCCCTTGTAGGCAGAGAGGCTCAGGAGACAAAAACAGCAGTGGCTGCATCCTCGTTAGTGTTGTGGTGGAGCAGGAAAAAACACTGCTGCACAATCCTGCCCTTCTCAAGCCTTCGTTTTGTCACATGGGAGCAGTGACAAGGCTGTGTTTGAGTCTCAAGTCATCCTCTGCCTCCTGGAGAACTGCAGGCCCTCCATGCACAATATGTTGCAGCAACTGTCCCCAAACTGGAGAACCACTGTTTTCCAGTTGTCTGGGATAATGGCAGCTCTGCAGACGGTGCCCTTCTGTGGCAGAGCATTCCTTGTCCAAGTCTGACAGTGATTTTTCAAAGCAACATTTGTTTCAGACAAGAAGTTTGCGGTGTACATAAAGCTACAGATGAGCCCAATTGCAGCCTGGGGTTTGGTCAAGGATTATTTCAACAGATGACAGCCAGAACTCCCACTGGCATAATCAGATCCACACGTAAGAGTGGGAACAACTGCTTTGAACATGCACAGGCTGCTTTGCTGAGAAGCTCTTATTTGAAAATGTGGCCTTAGAACTTTTGCTCTTAATAACTGCATTTTTATGTCAGTATCCAGCAAAACTAAAATGGAAGCATGAGTTGTCTCATGCTGAGTTCCCTTTGTTTTTCAGCAAGAGGAATGATGTATTTCAATAACTGTAAGCGACTTGAATTGTAAAGGATTGTTTGTACAGGGCAAGAGAAGAAAGACATATACTGTGCTACCTCAGAGCTGTGGCATGTTCTGTGGGACAAATGGGCTAATGAAAGTTGTCTGAGGAAGAAAAACTGGATCCGTCTCTCCCTGACAAAGCTGTGGAAGAAATCAACTCTTGTAGGATGCTCCTGGTTGTTGAAGAGACGTGGATATTTCAAGAGCAGAGCAAATTTACCTTATGCACACCATCCCTATGGCAAAGGGGATCTTAAGTAATCCTTCTTTTCCAACACAGTAAAGTTGCATGGGATCATCCTGTGCCTACATGCTTCATGGGTTTCATGGACTGCGTGTTTGCCTCCCTAGCAGTCCAGCAGGTCCTGTGCATGTGGAGCAAAAGGCAACAGGTGCTGTTGCTATTGAATGCAGGTGCCTTTGGCCAGGCCTGTGGACGTGTAGGAGCACTCAGCTGCCCATGGGAAAATCAGACACAAAGCATGACCTGTCCTGCTGTGAATCCAATTTCTTCACTGGCCAAGACTCAAACAGCAATGTGAAGTCTTGTCACAACTGGACTGAACTTGTAGACATGTTTAAGTGATGTGACTAAAATACAACACATACATTACAGAAGGAGGGGCTGTTTGTTGAAATTTAAACAGTGTTTTTTGTATAGGAAGTATAGCCTAGGCTTTTCAATACTCGCAGCTGAACAGGCAGTGCAACATTTAGCTAGAATTTGTAAGGGAGCCTTGCATTTCTTAAAACCTCCCACTTGTTTTGTCAAAGAGCACTTAAGAGCCTCATTGGTTTGAGGTGAAATCCTCCCATGCTGTGACAGGGCAGGTGCAGGGAGAAGCCTCCAGCCCAGCCAGAATGGAGGGTGGCGGAACTTACATCACCTGAAGCCTCACCACATCTCCCAGGCTGCTCCTTCTCATTGTGTGGGCAACTGGTTTCCTTCCAAGAGGAAGGTTCCTGGCCTGTTTTGTCATCCAAAAATCCATCTGTCTTCAGAACTGAGAGTCTTGTTTTTTAAACTAGTAATGTCAGACAGCCTGACCACAGCATCCTCCAAGAGTAGACCCAAGCTGTAATTTGGAACACTTTAAAGCTTGCTAGATTTCTGTTTGTGTGTTAGGGGACTGTCTGCCCTTTCCAGTGCTGGTACTAGTGAGGTTGCAAGGCTGGTCAGACGGTGGAGAAGCTGTCAGTTCCCTAGGCAGGAAGGAGGGGGCCCCTGTTTCTGAGCATATTAGATGCAGAGAGGTGGCAGGAGGGGTTAAGAGAGCCCTGGGAGGAGTGGAGGGGTGTTTAGCCCTGCTGGAAAAAAAGAGTCACTTGTTGAAATGTCAGGTGGGTGCCCAACAAGGAGTAGCACCTCAAATATTACTCACTGCTGAAACTCTCAGCCTGCCTAGGGAGGCAAATTCTCCCAACAAAGTGGATGTTGTTCCCTAAAACACAAGCCCTTTAAAAAGAAGAAAAAAAAGAAAGAATGAGGAACAGATGAGAAGGGTTTAGGCAGGGGGAAAATCAAATTTTTCTGGTTAATTAATCATTCCTCATGTGTTTTTTTATTTTAGTTTGAGGGTTGTTCCAAAGCCTATTCCCGCCTGGAGAACTTAAAGACACACCTGAGGTCCCACACTGGAGAAAAACCTTATGTCTGTGAGCATGAAGGCTGCAATAAAGCCTTTTCCAATGCCTCGGACAGAGCCAAGCACCAGAACAGGACACATTCCAATGAGGTAAGCCTGGGCTCACCACAGCTCAACTGAGGGCTTTTTTTAAAATTTTGCTGACAATAAACATACACTTTACACACTGGACACATGTAAAAAGAAACCTACTGTAATGAGAGGTTTATCTTATTTTTTAATGGGATTTGTGTTGCTGGGGAGCCAGACCACATTAGCTTTATATTTATGAAAGCCTTGTTTGAAATCATAAACAGATGTTAAAGTATGCAAACTTTTCAATCAACTTTGGAAATTAAAACGAGCCTTTTCCAAATTTATAATTTTTAATAGCACAGATAGTATAGTACAGTTGTGCAAGTGGTGTTTAATATTACTGTGGAGCAGACTTGAAGTAATACAACAGCTACCCTGGATCCGGATGCTCTGGAAATAATACTCCCTCTATCATTTGATGTACAATGATAGAGCACAATGCAATGCTTTGTTAACCTTGGATAATTAAGACCCACTATTAGTAGTTGGGGAGCAGAGGAAATTGCCTTTATTGTAACGCATGTGATGGTCTGTTGCAATCAACCACGGCCGACGATTGAAATTTATATTACCACTAATTAGCTGACAGGAGAAGTAAAAACAACACTCTAAAGTTCTAATAGTGTTTTCAGCCATAAAGAATTCAGTCTGTAGCCTAATTTGCAACAGTTAAATATAGACTGTTGGAGCATGGAATGCAGTTGCCACGGTTGACAGCCTTTTGAAGCAATGCTGTGTCTACAAAGGGCTTGTTGGGAGTATTTTTATCTCTGGCATAGTATCAGTCAGTGATAACCAAAGCTCTGTAGGTTTCAGAGATTCTGACTGAGTCAGAATAAGGACTCAAAATCTAGAATCCTCTTCCATGCTGAGATGATGCTGAGATGGACCAATGAATGACCATGATTCCAGTGTTGTTTGAATTGGTTTGGGTACGAACCCAAACACCAGGATTGTTCTCCACCAGCCAGACGCAGGTAAAAAATCAACCCATATCCACACTTAAACTGGATAGTTTGGAGTTGTTTTAAGGCTACACCAACCTTGAGGCCAGGAGGGACCAAAAAGATAGGTTGCAGCGTCTTGTCTGCTCAGCATCCTGCATTCTCAGTAAGTGGAGTGTGACTACATCATTTTTCTATGTTAAAGCTTCTTCCCCTGAAAGGTAGGCAACACATTTTGGGTGTTGGAAATTGCCCTGGATGCTTTTTCTGCCTTCCTCCAGTGCTGGATCCAGTGTCCCTTTCATTGTTGATATTTCCACCTCTTAATTTGGCAGTGTTAAGCCACTCTGTATTCTCACTTATAAGCTGAATAAATCAATCCAGCCACTGAAGATTTACAGTTTTGCAACACTTTTTCCTGTTTTAAAGGAAATTTGCATTTCTGTTGGATTCCTGAGGATTCTCAAGTGAATGGATCAAGACTGCCAGTACAGCTTTCAGTGGTGGATACAGACTCACTCAGCCCGGTCTGTGCACACTGACAAGGCATGAGCGACTTTTTTGCGCGAAGATCACTGGAGCTCAGATCAGGAGCTTTGCTAGGCAGGGCAGTTTCCCATCTGAGCCAGTTAATTAATGTCCCATATGGAATTTTCATTTTGAATGTGTTAGTAAATGTAATTTCTCCAATGGGTTCAGATTCCCAAGTGATCCAGATCAGGAGCTGCATTGGATCTGGGATAACTCTTCACTTCATATGAGCAGAGCTCGAACACACTTGAAAGTCAGCTCATTTGGGTTCCTCTTGTGCAAGAAGGTGAGGCTGTAGGGCAGGAGCATCCAACTCCATGTCTCTTGTGGACCCTGATCTAAATATGCTGACACTTGGCACAAGGTGCTTTCAAACATCACAAATAAATCAAAGAGTCAGATAACAGAGAGGGATTTTATCCTCTGCAGTTGCTTCCCCTGAAGGACACCAGCCCCTTCTCTGGTGTAGGAACAACAGAGCCACTAGTGGAGGATCTGTACCAGTTCAGTTGGCCTTGCTACAGGAACTACAAGGCACTGCCACTATCCAAATAATCTTACATTTGACAGTCATGCTCACTCCTGAACTGCTGTTCAACCCTCCTTGATGCAGTACAGACACACCCCAAGACTTGTGGGAGATCTGTACGCTCTATCTGAGCCGTATTTTTGACACCCTCTTTTTGAGGATCATATAACACATCGTTTACAACAGATGGTGTCCCTCACAGCAAAGTTCATCACAGTGGGCAGCAGGCCCAGGCAAGGGTCCTGCATCCAGCTGTGGCCATGAGCACTGGCTTAGCAAACTGTACTGAGACCTTGGCTCAGAAACCCACACAAATGCAAAGCAGAAGTTTGTGGCTGTGAATTTTTCCCATTACCCATTGGTAACTCTATTGTGGTTCTTAGCTACCTTCTAAATATTTTCCTCTGCTTGCAGTGTTTACTTGGAATACACCAGTTTCAGAGTTAGTCATCCAAGTCTCCTCTAGGGGAGAAGTTCCAGGTTCCCTGTATTTGTCACTATTATTGTGTGACAGGATGTAGGTGTAGGGTCCAAACATGCTGAAGTTCAAGGCTGGGGATATGTTACCACACTGGCTTTGGTTTGATTCTTGAAATGTCATACACACAATTCCATTTTAAACTTTCAGTGACTGTTTGAATCCCTTCAGGGAATACCTTCAAAGTTACACCTGGAAAAAGGGCTCTCATCCTGTGACCACTCTCCAGGGCACACACAGAGGAGTGGCATGAGTTCATGGCCAGCTAAAGACTCAGAGTGACATTTTCAGCAACTTCAGTTGAACAGGGGCAAAACACATAAATCCAGTTCTGCTTAGTGCATGGAGAGCTCTCCAGTTCTCCCACCCTAAGGAGTATTACCCTGCATGTGCATGAGAGTAGGAGGGAGGCATCTGAGATATCTAAACTTTGACTTCACTAGGATGAAGATGTCACTAGATGTCAGAATCTGAATAACCCAGGAATAGATGAAGGCAGGCCAATGAAGCAGCAGCTGTGTTCAGCTCAGTTGCAAGGGGTATGGCCTGATGAAGAGGATGATTAAATCCCCTTAGGTGGAGTGTCTGCTGTCCAAGCAACAGTGATCATGTTACCCTTATTGCTGGGGTGGGTCTGAAAAATCAGAACTGTTGAGCCTAAAGCATATTTATAAAAAAATCTTTGAGCTGCTCATATATAGGATTTTTTCAGCACATACGGTGGGCATATGTGCTGTTACTTGTAATAAGGCTTAATAGCAGTAATAATATTTCTATAATGCTAGTCCTAAAAGTTGAATGATATTTTTAAACAAACTATTTTAATTTTTGTACTTTGGTTTACCCAGCTTTAAAATATATTAAATATTTACCTCAGTGGGGTGTTACATGGATTTAGCTGGTTTAAGTGATGTGCCAAGATCAGTCAGGAAGCATGCTTTTGAATACAAAGCATGCTTCCAGTGTTTTTCATGTGATGATGCTGGCTTTCTGCAAAGAATATGTACTCTTTTGTATTTTCTCACTTAAGTTCCTGGACAAAATTACATTAACAGTTTTATAAAAAACTATTAGGAATGGTCATTTTGGGTAGCCTTCGAATAACATCTGTCTGTTTTTTCTCATGGATCTATCCTAGTGCATTGGCAGAAAAATACATAGAGTAGTTGTGAGGCCAAAAGCAGGAAGGGAGCTTCCAGCGCAGCAGTACCAGCTCAAACAACTGCAGTGCTAATACACTTTGGAATTGGAGACTCAATAAAATAAAAAAGTTAAAAGAATAAAAGTATCTGTTTGCTGACTTCTGTTTTCAGAAGCATGGCTTCAGCCTTGTTTTCCTGTGGCAATCAATGATTCATGAATTCAGGATAGACTGCTGTCGTCTGAAAAAAACATTGCATGCCTGTGGTTTGTTTTGCACAATAGCAGATTTCAAGGTGACAGGTGCTGGAGTGGTATGATAGATTGAGTAGGGTGAACCCAGTCTGGCTTGAATTCACTGGACTTCCATCAGCCAGAAGGTTTCAGACATTTTCTTGGTGTAGACCCCACCTTAGCAAGAGCGAATGTGTTATGCCCAGTCCGCTACATCACGTCCCTCCCATCCTTAATCAGGAAACATTCCTGTGGCCACCCGAGCAAATACATACATGGGAAAGTAATACTAGGAAAATATTTCATGAATTCTTAGCTGTCTTTTGATCCAGAAACTGAAAACAAGAAGTTTAGCCAACATGAAATGACCAGCCAAGTCTGTGTGGATCAGCAGCAGCCCATATATCACATCTTCCATATCTCAGTCTTACAGAGTCCTGTGGAGCAGATGCTCCACATTTTGCTGCTGTCTGCTGCTATGCTCATTGTATTTTCTTGGCCCATACACTGTACCTGGAATATTTCGGCTTACTCTAAATATAACCCCAGATTTGCTTGTGTTGCCAGAAACCATACGTCTGTAAAATCCCTGGCTGCACGAAGCGGTACACGGACCCCAGTTCCCTCAGGAAACACGTCAAGACAGTGCACGGGCCTGATGCTCACGTCACGAAGAAGCAGCGCAATGATGTTCACCCAAGGCCACCTCCACTCAAGGAGAATGGGGACAATGAGGCGAGCGCCAAGCAGAGCAGCAAGGTGTCAGAGGAGAGCCCCGAGGCTAACAGCACCACGAGGAGCATGGAGGATTGCTTACAAGTCAAAACAATAAAAACAGAGAATTCTGTGGTAAGAGCAGTTGCTTTTGGCAGAAATGACGTGGTTCCTGACCTCTCTGATGCAGTGGCATGTAGTTTTTGTATTCCATTTATGTCTCTGGGCAGGTGCCCTTCACCCTTAGAGTTCAAGTCCAGAAGTGAAACTGCTGGTCTGGGCACAGTCCAGTACATTTTGTACCTTCCTACCCAGTGTCATAAATTCCTGCCCTTGTAGTCACGGGTGCCATGTGATGCCCTTTGCTGAGCTTGGCATTCCTGTGCTCTGAAAGTGGGTAAAACCCAAGAGTGTTGTGGTCAAATGAGCTTTACCTACCTCACCAGTTTAAATTGAGGAAGGGTGCAGGGTGGTGAACGCTTCTTGAAACAAAGGTCTGGCTTAAACAGTCCCTTTTCTCCTCCTCCCTGCACCCTTCACTCCTTGTCTTTATAGTCTGCTGCTGTTTGATGAAGACAGTGGGGATAAAACTAGCTGTTTTATTTTTGTTGAGTGTCTTTAAGCAAGTTCAATTCCTTGATCCTGTCCACTGTACACAGAAGCACAAAATCACTGGAACCTCTTGAGATCATCCAGTCCCACCCCCTCCCTGATCAGTCAAGGTTGGCTAGAGCAGATAACTCAGGAATACAGAAATTCAATACATGACTACCAGCTGCCATAGAAAATTATAGCAAGATGATGGGGCAGGGGAGTGAAATTAAGAATAAACGTGGGACCAAGGCTGTGCCCCACAGAGTACAGACTGTCACTCAACCATGATCAGGCTTTACAGCTCCAGCACTTGAAGCAAAGACCATTTATCATCTTTCTGTCCATTACAGCAGCTCCACAGTTGGCAGTAGTGTGGTCACTGGTACTAAGGAGCTGTGTATAGTGGTGGTTTCAAACACATCAAACCTCTTGCTCCCCATCTAGGATGGAGGAGGAGATGGAGCCTTGCAACACACAAATCACTTAAGCCTTTTGATGTTTCTTTTCACTTTTGTACCCAAAGTTCTCATCTGCTGCACCAACTCCGAGTGGGACAGGGTATGGGCTGAAGAAAAGACCTTCACCTGCAAAGGAGTGTTCATATAGTCCCCAGACTTCCCACTTGAGCTGAAAGGACTTTGAGCTCCAAAATACATGTTTTCTTGATTTGAATCCAGGTTAAAAGATTGTTATTTGTGTGAAAAAAATGCTCTGGAGCTACAAAGATTTTCTCAGAAGGGTTAGGGGATGTGTTGTTGGACAAATTACTAATGAGCAGCATGTTTCAGTTAGGAAAAAATTTGGTGTTTACATATCCAGAAATGTCTCTAAGTGACTAAAGAAACAGTTTCCTGTGATGAGGTTCTGTACTGTGTTACAAAAGCCGAGTTTAAGAACCACTGGACAGAATGACCTTTCTCCAGTATTCTTCCTCCGTGTGTTTTATTGGTTTTTTCCTGTGAAAACACTGCCACAATTACAGCTCCCCACCCTGGTTCTCCTGAAGGTATGGGCTTGTTTTCCTACCACTCTGTGCTCCAGGGTTCCAGCCAAGTCATCTCACTGGTAGCAGGGCCCTGGGTCATGTGTTTCTCCTCACTGTCCCTCTCTAGCACTGCGTACTTCACTTTGCTCATCTAACAGGTGGCATCTCATCTGGTGGGTCCACATCCAAGTCCTGTTTCATGGTTAACATTGGGGTGGTGGGAGGGGTGAGATGCCTCACTGGTTCCCATCATTCCCAGGCTCCTTGTTTTGACCCATATTTATGTGTCACCCCAAACCCATGGAAACAGGTAGAAAGTCTCTCCTAGGAGCTTTTCCTTGTGCCCCTGAAGAGGGAAGTATGGGAGTGGGAGATATGTTGGTAATTTGTGCTGTATTCTGCATTCCCCTCTTCCTCCTTTTACTAACCTGGTCTTTTTTGTTAATGCTGTCTTTGTCCTAACAACCTGTTCTTTATTCCCACTTACCCCTCCTTACTCTACCTTCCTAAGGACAGTCGGTACTAAGGTGAGCAAAGAAATCCTTTGTATTAAAATATCTGTATAAAGCATGTCTCCTGGAGATCTCTCTCTCTCCATTTAACCCTCACAGGGTGGAAGTGGAAGTATTTGGGGCAGTGGGGAGGGACAGGAGAAATTTACTTGAGTGCAGAAAGGGGGAGAATGCAGTGCCCAAGTATTCCCTTTGCCACCTTTCTCCCAGCATCAAAACCTTTCCATTAAATCTTGGCATTGCAATCTCTATCATCTGGACTGAAGGGCAATCAAAGCCAGTCAACTCTGCCCATGGGGGGCTGCTATGGAGTAAAGTAAAAACACTGCAGCACTCTGCATTCCCACCTTGGCCCAGGGCAGAGTACTTTGCCTTTTCAGCACTCCCATTTTTTTCTGGATCATGGGCCTGGAACAGCAAAGTCAGGCATCCTGTTTGGTAGCAGCAGCAGAGCAAGTTCAGACCATTTAGTGTCTGCTGCAAATAAACTACTCAATGTGAGTAGTTGACATTCCTAATGTAAATAAAATAAATATTTGTGGTACTTACCTGCCTTAACTGCAAGTGGGAGTTTGCAAACAGTGAACCAGGTTTTTATCTGGCGGGGAAGTTTGTCAGCTAACCTAATTATATGTTAGGGTATTTTAAAGACAGAAATACCTTGTGTCTGAAACACTTAAGCTTTGATCCCATGTTAGATAAGGCAGTGCTTGCTGCAATATACCTTGCACAACCAGGTGACGTGCTGCTTTTCTTCGAAAAACATCTGTCCTTCTTTTGAAGGAAGGGCATTTGGTTTCTCACCATCTTGCAGTTGAATCACCATGGTTTTTCCAGCTGTAGGATGCTGTCCCATCCTCCTCTCACAGGAAAGAGGCACCTGCCTTTTAGAAGAGCTGAGATCCTGCATCAGGGAGGGGTAAAGACAGGGGAGAGCCTAGGATAGGAGCTTTCCTAGCCTCTAAGACTAACACTGGGAATGTTGGGATCCTGATCTCTTTCCATCCATGTTTTCACCTGCACAACTCTTTTTCCTCTTTTCCCTCCCCAAGATGTGTCAGTCCAGTCCTGGTGGCCAGTCGTCATGCAGCAGTGAGCCATCACCCCTTGGCAGCACCAACAACAATGACAGTGGAGTAGAAATGAACATGCACAGCGGGGGAAGTCTGGGAGATCTGACAGCGTTGGATGACAACGCTCCTGTTGTGGACTCAACAGTCTCATCTGGTAACTCGGCAGTCAGCCTGCAGCTAAGGAAACACATGACGACGATGCAACGACTTGAACAGCTCAAGAAAGAGAAACTCAAGACAGTTAAGGATTCCTGCTCATGGGTGAGCCCAGCTCCACAAGCCAGAAACACCAAGCTGCCTCCCATTTCAGGAAATGGTAAGCCTTGGGCATGGACCATATCCTGTAGGAACTTTCCAGAGTTTGAGTCTGGTTTCATAACCAAGAGTCTGCCCTGGAGGAATGAGGGTCATTTCTTACTGCCTCTGAGTCATGCTTTGATAGATAAAGATGTCAGGTAAAATGGACAGCTTGGGTGTAAACACAGCCATCTGGTGATGTGCAAGAAAAACCCAGGTGCTCAGTTCTGCAGACCTATGAAGGGAGACAGAGGTGTTGGTGTCCTTCTTTCTGAGCTTGCCCAGAGCCCAGACACAGCTGTCTTCATTGTCCCACTTACAGCCACAAGACTGCTTGCACTTATTCCAGCAGTAACAGTTCCCCAAGGGCTAATGTGCTTCCTGGGAGACCACTGGAGCACAGCAGCAATCCAGACAAGACCTCCCTCCATAATCTTGCACTGACAGACCTTCTGTCACTCAGAAGCTCCTGGCTATTGCGTCCAGCTTCATATATTCATTTCCCACTGGCTGGTAATTCCTCGTAAAAGCATCTTTTTGAACCTTCTAAAGATCCTCTAACTTGGCCAAGAAATCCAAAGGCATAGTGCCTGGGTTATACTAGCTCTCAGAACTTGTCAACCTTTGGGCTCTCGGCCTGCTCTCCCTGACTGCCAGAGAGTAGCTGTTGTTGTAGCTATGTGCTGTCTCTGAGGCAGTGTTCACACCTACAGTGTGAAAAGTCCTACCTTTTTCCTACTGAGGGAAGCCCACATGGAGACATTTCCTCAGAAGCTGAGTATAAGGGGCATACTTGTTACACTCTGCAACAGGGACTTCTTAACATCTCTCCTCAGACTTCTTGCTCCCTTTGTATGAACATAGAGCTAATAATGAAACTTGGAATTCACTAGCAGCACATGAAACTCACCACCACTGCCATGAAATATTTGGGGGTGGATTTGTGGGTCTGTATTCTGGCACCTAGAACACTACAAAGTGAAATTTCTCAGCTAATCAAACCTTTTCCTTTCCTGCAACCTTTCTTTCAGGCTCTGTTCTAGAAAACAGTGGTGGTTCTTCTGCTATACTGCCTAACCCCAGAATAATGGAGCTGTCTGTCAACGAGGTTACAATGCTGAACCAACTCAACGAGCGCCGTGACAGTACAACAAGCACCGTCAGCTCTGCCTACACTGTCAGCCGCAGGTCCTCAGGGATCTCCCCGTACTTCTCCAGCCGCCGTTCCAGTGAGGCTTCGCACCTTGGGCACCGCCCCAATAACACAAGCTCTGCTGACTCCTACGACCCGATTTCCACCGATGCCTCCCGCCGGTCGAGCGAGGCGAGCCAGTGCAGTGGGATGCCAGGTCTGCTGAACCTCACACCAGCTCAGCACTACAGGCTGAAAGCCAAGTACGCTGCTGCCACAGGGGGCCCTCCTCCGACTCCCCTGCCAAACATGGAGAGGATGACCCTGAAGAACAGGATCTCCCTTATGGATGGACCAGACCCCACCTTACCCTCCATCCGCGTCCCACCAGGCCCCAGGCGTTGCAGCGATGGTAACACCTATGGCTACCCATCAGCTCCAGCATTTCCCCATGAGGTGCAGGGCAACTGCACAAGACGGGCAAGCGACCCCGTGAGGAGACCTCCCGGTGACACTCCGGCTCTCCCACGAGTTCACCGCTTCAACAGCACCAACAGTGTGAACCCCTTCCATCCTTCACACCCCACAGACAGGAGGAATTTTGGTCTCCAGAGCTATGGGCGCTCAGACGGGAACCTGCCCCGGCACACCTACTCGCCCCGACCACTGAGCATCAGTGAAAACATCACCATGGAAGCCATGTCTGGGGAGACAGATGCAGCCATTGGAGATGACGACATTATGCTGCCAGATGATGTGGTACAGTACATCAAATCACAGAGCAATGGGACAGTGGCTGAGAGCACTTCCATGGGGTACAGCAATGAGATGCAGAGCTTCCAAGGAAGTGGGAAGCTGCAGCCTCCAGCCTTGCCCAGCCAGCGGAGGATGGCGGTGGCTGAGACAAGCATGAGCCACTTGGGACCCATGATGTCAGAGTGTTCCATGAGTTTTGATACTCCTTCAGACATGAATAAAAATAACATGCCTGTCCAGTGGAATGAAGTCAGCTCGGGCACAGTTGATATCATGTCCAGTCAGTCGAAGCAGCAGTTTTCACAAGGGAACTTAGCAGTGGTCCAGCAGAAGCAGAACTTTGGTCAGTACCAGAACTACAACCAGCAGCAGCTGCAGCTGCCAGACAACAGCATGAATGCAACACAGCAGAGTTTTATGCAGAGAAACATGGGCATGGACGGGCAGAGGCTAAACTGCATGCAGCTGCGGCAGCAGCCCATGAGCCTAGGTCCCAGCATGAACCCCGATATGGGCTTGCACACAGGGTATAACCAATCACATCAGATGCTGAGCCCCAGTGCAATCAGTGGCAACCCAAATCAGATCTCTCCTAATTGTAGCAACATGGCAGCAAAGTCTGGACCCCACCTGCACCCTCAGCAGATGGACA
Organism: Cinclus cinclus; assembly: GCF_963662255.1. Taxonomy (NCBI): domain Eukaryota; kingdom Metazoa; phylum Chordata; class Aves; order Passeriformes; family Cinclidae; genus Cinclus; species Cinclus cinclus. The sequence continues at coordinate 17,799,063 of NC_085054.1, forward strand.
TGGTGACTGACCCTTCCTTGATGGTCAGGAGCAACAGTGAGCACACAGTGCTAGGACAGGTCATGCATGAACCAAGTCAGCAGAACTACTCATCTCAGTCAAGCCACCTGAACTTCCCTGTGGCTCAGGAGACCTTTCCTCAGCCCATCATGACCTCCAATCAGCCCAGTTTTGAGCCTCAGCAGAGCGTGATGAGTTCAGCTGCACAGGCCTATCCGCCTGGCATCATCCAGCCTCGTCCTCCACCGGAGCCAAACCCGGGCAGCAGACCCCGAGGGGTCCGCACCACCCACCAGCTGGGCTACATGAGAACTCCCCATCCTACCAACACCATCAGCCCTGGCCAGGAGACGACGGAGGCCATGCATAAAAGAACCAGCGACATGTTGCTGGCACCAGCCCAGCAGTGCGCAGACGGCACGAGGGACAACAACTTGATGTACTATTACGGCCAAATCCACATGTATGAACAGAACAACGGCTTCGATAACCACGCGGACTGTCGGGTCAGGCAGCAGCAGTGCGCACAAAACAGCAAGCCAGCCACTCTGCCTTCCCCAGGAACAAACCAGGTGTCCAGCACAGTGGACTCTCAAGGTCTTGAGCCACCCCAGATAGATTTTGATGCTATCATGGATGACGGGGACCATTCGAGCCTGATGTCAGGAACCCTGAGCCCCAGCATCCTGCAGAACCTCTCCCAGAACTCCTCTCGCCTGACAACTCCACGAAACTCTCTGACACTGCCCACCATACCTGCGGGGATAAGCAATATGGCAATAGGTGATATGAGCTCCATGCTAACCACGCTGGCAGAAGAGAGTAAATTTCTAAACATGATGTCGTAATGGTAAAGCACAAGGCCTTGGTGCTATCCAAGGGGCTCTGCATGAAGCAGTTGTATGAATGTGCTTTTCAAAAATAATCTGTTTCAATAGAGTAGGGTTTTTATAAGTGTTAAATACATTAAAAGATTTCATAATGAAAATTTTTAAAAGTCTGTGTACAGAATTATGTAAACTATATGCAGGCAGTTCAGTACCACAAGGGTGCACCTCTAGTATTATTTTTTGGCTTGGTTTCCCGGAGCACTGAACAGTATCACCACCAAGCTAGGAGACAGCATGAGGGTGGTTAGAGATGAAACCCTCCCTTCCGGGAAGCCCTGTAAATAGCACTCCCCATCATTTTCTTTTAGTTAAATTTACAAAAAAATTCCGTTTCCAACCCATCCAAAAAAGAAATGGGAGGATGCAGTTTTGGTTAGAATAAAAGCCATACTATGTATTCTGCTCTGATGAAAAGTAGGGTTTAGTTATGTCTCTAAACAAGCCCTCTGCCAGCAGTATTGTTTTATACCATAAATACCTTTGTACCTTGCAAAGAGCAACGTTTCCAAACGGCTTCTCAGCAAAGTGCCTTACCATGCTTTCTTGTTAAGTAGCCAAGGCCTCTCTTCCTTTAAAAATCAAATATAGCGTATTGTCAGAAGCGTATATAAAATGTACATTTATAAAAACATAGTGGTGTTTCTGAGAAAACATTGGAAAGACACATTGATGAGACACATAAAAGGTGAATGCACACTTTGATCAGATGTGTTTACAACGTGGTTTATATCATGTGCACAGTGGAGCAGAGGTCTGGGAACAGCAATCACTGGGAAATAATCCCCCGTGGCAGGAAGGCTCTGCATGCAGACTGACATACATGCATAACTTTGCACCTTCTGAACACAGTGACTTTCTGCAAGTGCCCCACATGCATCTTTAATGTCAGAGTGCTGCATCACTGCTGCTGTGCAGCTTTGTAGCAGTTTTGCTCTCTGGTGGGTTTTCCATGCTAAGGTGCTCAAATAAATAAGTGATGGTGATGGAGAGAGTTTTATGATCGTTCCAGCCCAGTGTGCACTGTGGCAGCATTGGGGGAACAGGTTAATCTGCCAGGGTTCGTCTGTGTGATGTGCTTAATGCAGGGTTCTCCCTGGGCTCCATGTGCACAACAGGCATCTTGCTGCAATGTGGAGCCAAGAATAAGCCAAAACACCCTGCCACACAAGCAGGCTTGTTGGCGTGCACCCAGTGCTAGCTTAACATGTCCCACAGCATGAAAAAAAACTGCTATATCCAAAAAATACACCACAGTCAACCTGAGTTGTTCATTTGACTAACAGACTGCACCTGCAGCCTGCAGCACCTGCACTAGCAGACTGCACTTGCAGCACTAAACATGTATAGTCTCAAAACAAGTATTTGAGTCACAAGAGTAGCTTGATCAGTGAGAATCTCTTGGAAACATCATTGAGGAGGAGATAGGAGGAGCAGGGTCTTCCAAAGCCAAATTCTTCACCAGAATATAAGTGCTTGTAATAGTGAATAGCTGTTTCCAGGACAGTCCCACCTGCCAGTAAGTTGATCTTTGTTGCATTATTTATTTTTGCTGTTGTTAGACAAAAGGGTAGAAGCAGTATGGTGCATGTACTTGGGAGGAGGCCTTGCTTAACTTCAGACTGTGTTGGACAAGGACAGTTCCTCTCATCCTGCTCTCATAGCCTCAAATACTTTGTACCCCATTCGTTGAAGGGCAGGGAACAGGTAACACCCCCCCTGCCAAGTTCTTCCAGCTGAACTGAGTAAGCATCTGTAGAGCTTCACTCTTTCCTTCCCATCTCCCTGTCTTAGCAGTGTGATGTTCTCATTTGCACCTGACTCTGTCCCTTGCACAGGACCAGGACAGCTCTATAAAGGTGTTTTCTGGTGTCTTTGCTTTCCTTTTGCACAAACTGATGTCAGGATCACTCTTCCCAGTATGACCAGGGGCTGACACGAAAATGCCACGTGCTACCTCCAGGCAAACTCTGATCTCAGACAGGCAGGAGCTGTGCTTGGCAGTGGTGGATCAGGACAACTTTGCTGCCAGGTAGTCCTGGGTATGGCTGGTGCAGGGAGGTGCTGCTCAGCACCCTGCAGTCTCATCCATCCTCCTCCCAAATGCAGAGGGTGCACACAGGGTGCTCTCAGCCCTGCCCTTCACCCCTCAATGACTCCTGCTGATTGCAGGGTCCAGGGTGCATGAGGACAGAGAAGCAAAGCAAGGTGCCTGGCTGTTTGTGTCTCCTGCGAAAGTTGTGTTTAAAGGGATTGTTTTATAGTCTGCTGTATATATTCTCCTGCAGTTACTGACCTTGCCCTTGCCTTTGCATTTATGAAAAGAGGGCAGTACATGTTTTAGGACATTTTATGTTGTCCTGGACACTTGGAATACAACTGGGCATCCCTTGTACTGAGATGGATCAGGCTTTTGTGTGTCCTTTAATTGCTAATCTGACTTTTTTAACAGTTGCAAAGGCCAGTGATGGTTCCTAAGTCCTTCCTCACACATATCTCATTAGCAAAATTTAAATACAGAAGCAAAACCAAATCTCCAATGACTTGAGATTTTTTGGACTTTCCAGTGGTGGTCTTCCTTCCTTTACTGAAAAAGTATTATAATAATCTTTCCAGCACTGTATATATTATGTATAGAAGACATCATTACTAAAAGTACTGTAGGTGAATTGTTCTGTCAAATTTATATCTTAAGAACATTTTTAGCTGTTTTCTACATCATAAGAATGGAGGTAACATGCTGAACCTGTATATAAACCTTTTGTACATTAAAAAGTAATTTTTTTCATAATTCATCGTATCTGTCTGTTGTTTCTTTTTGTTGGCAAATGGGGGTTGGCTTGGTCTGTTGTTACCACACCAATACAGTCAGCTGGACCCTGGTGGTGCTTAGGAACAGCTGGTGAGGAGGTGGTAGGGCAGGTGTGTGATACAGCACAGATGTGGAATGATCTTGCCTTGAAGAGCTTCCACTTAACAATGAGATGGAGGTGGCAGAAAGAGACAGAAGGGTCAGTGTCTGCTGCAGGCACAGTCCTGCTGCCCAGGTGTCTTTCACTGCCTCTTGGCAGAGGTGGTTTGAAGGACAGTAGTGCAGCAGGGGTCGTACAGGACAGGGGCTCAGAGCAAGGGCTGGACAAATTTGTCAACCAGAAGATTTATCATAAGAATGGCTTGTTCACTGACTTGGTAGTTTTCCAAAAGGAGACAGAAGTAGGACAGATTAGCAGAGCTGTGATGGGCCATGACAGTGGCAAAATTGAATATTGGGTTTGGAGAAAGGAGAAATTAATCTGTGCATTATGTATGTGATGGGAGGCAATTATTGGGTGAGCAACTGATAGATACATCAGTTGTGATCTAGTTAGAGGCTCATACAGCTCCTTGATGAGAAAGATTTAATTTGACTGCAGCAAGAGTTAGCTCAGCTACTCAAGAGACTGATTTTCAACTTGTTTTTGTGGAGGGGTGTTGGTGTGCACAGGGCTAGAGCCTTAAGGGAGGGTGAGGAGGCTGTTCACAGGTGATCCTCACGGGCAGTTTGGAATGAAAGCTGCTGAGCAAAGCACTTGGCCAGTGAATCAGTGAATTAACTTGTTGCAAATGAACCAGCAGTTTCATGCAGAAGAAACTGAAGGGGATGCACTCCTTTTCCTGTGTGTGGGATCCCTCCTGAGATGATTGGCAGAATCAGGTATGCAGAAGCAGGTACCTATGGGGCAAACCCTCACCCTGTCTTCAGGATTCCTATATATGGGATGAACCCTCTGGGCTCCTTCAAAGTCCATGGCAAGAGATTGGCACATCCCTCTTGTGAAATTAATCTCTCCTGTTTTAGGCACATGGAATGGGGTGGACATTTCCTCTGAAAGGTGTGTCGTTGTCCTCATTGATTACAGAGAGACCCCAAGCAGCCAGCTTAGATGCCTTCTCCAGTGGGGCAAGGTGATTCCATATTCCTGTAGATCTCTTACACCAATCTGGTCACCCTCAGCATGATCCGAGGTTGAGTCAGTGAATGTGTTAGTGATCCTGTTAGCCTGTAATGCCATTGGATAAATATCACACCACTCTGTACTGTCCAAGAACTACAGAAATCCCCATAAAAAGGCAGTAATATTATTAAAAGGAAATTGTTCAGATCTTTTCTATTGACAAGGCTTTGGAGACTCAGATTAGCTCCTACTGCTTTTCTACTTCAAACACTTAAAGTAGGTTTCTAATCTAGATCAAATGCTGCTTCTAGCTGGTGCTTCTCTTCAGAGTTCAATCAGGGTACACCTTTGCCAGTGTGAGAACATATTTATTACTTAAACTGGGCTAAGATTTCCTAGGATCCCACCTGAGGTCATGTACCAGCATGTGCATTTTTACTGCTTTACCATCCTGGAATAAACAAGGAATGAAAGGCTCATTGCTCCAATTGTAAGCAGGTAATAACCCTTCTGCAACAAATGTTGTTTATAAGCCAGAGCTTGGAGTTTATACTACTGTGGCAGCTGCATAATATTCAATTAACCTTCTTTTTAATCAATCATATCCCGTATGAAAACAAACCATCCTAACAGGTCTGATTCTGACCTTCTTCGGTGAGTGTTAACTTCACTCCCCAAACCAGTAGGAGCATAGGAATAGTAAGATCCCACTCTGGGTAAAACCATCACAGCTCTTTAATATTGAACTAATATCTCAGGTTTTCCTGGAGGGGAGAAAAAAGCCCATAAAAGCTACTGTTGCTGGATGTGATTGCACTTACTGAGTACAGAGTCATTCCAACAGCTCTTTATTGCAGTGGTCTCTGTAGGGATGACATAGGGGCTCTTGTTCTTTACGAGCTGTTGGATCTACTTGGAAACGCATACGTGTGGTAAACAAATGGTGTGTTTTATACTATTGGAAGGACAATTTATGACCAACCAAGGCCTCTTGCAGACAGCCATTTAACTTGTAAGTAAAATAACCTAACACTTAAGAAATTTAGAAGCTACAAAGCAACCCGTGTTGTGCCCAGTACACTTACTTCCCTTAGATTTATGCTTCATGTAAAACTTGAAATGGGCATATTAAATATGTTCGTTGTAAAAAAAAAACCAACCAAACAAAAAAATAAAAAAACAACCCAAAACAAACAAAAACCAAAATCAAAGTGATGTTTTCACATATACTGAGGGTTTGTGACTACTGTAGCTTCCTCCAACTGCACCTCCCTATTTCCATTTTCCCCACACTGACCTGTCAGGCAGATATGTAGGGGGCATGGTGGCATGCCTGCTGTCACCTTTGGAAGAGCTGCTGCACACAAATACAGCGCACTTGCTGGAAACATCTCTCAAAGTGTTGATGGCTTACCAAAAAGCAAACTCAGGCTGATAACTTTGCCTGTTACAGGCTGTTTTGCCATCACATGTAGAGAGGTATCAGCAGACAGCAGAAGGTGTAGCAACACAACACAAAAGGCAGCTTCTGCACCAAAAAACAGGGAATAGGACTACATAAATCTGTGATCTACATTCCTCTGTTTAGCCTTTACCCTTACTAAGTACAGCCCAGGAGAGTCTTCATAGAAAAAGAATGTTTAAGGAAGCACTTTGAAGCTTGGTCTGATGCTCTAAATATCTTCTAAAGGACTCTGTCTTTTCCTTTCCCTTTCTCCATTCGCTGTGCAGAAAGAACACAGATGAAGACAGCCTTCACAAATGTCCCCTCTCTCTCCTGTCACTATCCCTTTTCTGTTCCTCTTTGGGAAGGACCCTGGAGTGCTCTGCCCATACAAGCATCTTCTCTGCCAGCTTTGACAGACAGACATTTTTTGACTCAGGAGCATGAGGAACAGCTTTCCTGACACCTGCAGAGTGAATCATGCAGAAGAAGAGCACACATTTCACAGCTGGATATTGGCCAAAGCACCAAGGTTTGTGTTAGAGTGTGGTGGTAGTTAGTGGCTAAAATAGATCAAACGGAATGAGGAGAGCAGAGGGAAGGAAGCAAAACTCTGGACAAAGCAGGGCTAATTTTCTTCATGGCTTTGTGTCTCCTAGTATGTCTTCCACTTGGAAAATTCCATGGGCCATGAGGTGTAACTGGCCATGACAAAAACAAAACAACGAAGTGATGCTTATGGGGGTGCAAGAGAGATCTAATTTTAAAGAATTTAAATCTGTAGAGTTTCACATAAAGGACTTCTGGAACAAGAGCACTGTTTTTAGCTCTGTTAGTTCTTTTGCCGACTATTGTGTTGACCAGTCGTGCAAGCAGCCATCCCCTGAAAAGGTGCTGTGACCAGAGAGCTTCAGCCACCTGCTCCGATGGCAATGAGCGTGGCAGTGACAGCAGCCGAGGAATGCAGCTGGGATGGATTTGCAGAAGACTTGGAAAGGCACTCCAGCCCCAGGCCTGGAGTCTGTAGGTGGGCTGCCCCACCCTTTGGCAGCACCAGTATCCTGCTGCAAAGGCATTCCCAGGCTCTGCAGCTCAGCCAAGCTGCAGGAAACAAACGTGCTTCTCCCTTTCTGCCCCTGTTACTGTATAGCACCAACTTGGTAATCTCCAGGTGGCTTCACTGGGCCCTTATCCCAGCTGGCAAAGCAGCCCTCCGAGAAGGTACCTGCCTGCTGCACTTACCTGTCTGATTGGCATCTGAGAAAAGTGTCTCCACTGACTCAAAACTGATGAATTCTCTTTTTTCCTTTTTTTTTTTTTTTTGAGTAAGATGTCTTGATGCAAATCGTTTAACCTCTGTGTCACTCATCAATAATGACGATAAGTGAAATTCGATGAAATGCACAGAGGATTAAACATCACTCCAGGCACACTGAAAGAGGGAGGCACAGCTGTATCCGGGAGATCTAAAGGAGGGGTGAGAAAATGGGTTTTGTTCTGCAGTCCAAAGGCTGAACACCCTGTAGCACCAGCACCAGCTGCAGAGGATGCTCCACGTGGTGATTGTAATCGCATCCTGCAGGCCAGTGAATTTCCCTTGTTAGCAGCTATCCAAGAACTAAACAGGTCTCACCTTGCTTGAGGAGCTCCCAGGAAATGATTGCTTGTCTCAGCAACGTCAGGAGATTTGTCAGAGAATGTGAAAAATGTTTTCAGGGAATAGAAACTGGAGCTGAGCCAGTTGAAGGTTTCTATTTAATTGGAAAAAAGAAAATAGATCCCAGCATTTCCATCATTAACTGGAAATAAGTGGGAGCATTTTGAACAAATCAGCAGTGGTCTATGTGCTGAAAGCACCAATGACACCAATGTGTTTGAGAACCTTTTTCTTAGAGACAAGAGCCAGCATTGTGGTCACTGAACTCTTCCAAAAAATGGTCTGTGTTTGCCCAAATTATGAGGGAAATTTATAACCTGAACCCATTCAAATGCTTTCCCAAAATTTAATGCAGACTAATAATACATCAACAACTTTATTCTAAAAGCCCTCCAGCTCTAAGCTTTGAATTTACAAGAGCATGGGGCTGAGACACAACTTCTCAAGTAGTCTTGTACAAAAGCGATATCAAAAAGATTTTCAACTAAACTATTATCTGAACATTTCTTTAATAATGTTTTAACTGTCATTTATGTTTTTAGGTTTTCTTTTAAAAGGAAGAATTATTATGCAGAGGAATGGGCTGGTTTCATCACAGGTGAACCAGTACCAGAAAAAGTTAAGTCTCTAAGGAGCTCACATTGAGTTGTTTTCCACTCCTGATCTTTTCTACAGAGTTGTTTCACTTGCAGGAAGTTGGGATTGAGCAGATCTCACAAAACAAAAAGGTGTAAAATAAAGTAAGGGGCTGAGGGCCTTTTAGATTAGCATCATCCCTCCTTTTAACAAGAAAAAACACATTTTTAGCAGTGTTCAAAATTATTCCAGATAACACACAAAATACTGTGTACTGTGTTTCAATTAGATTAGCTGAGGTAAAACCTTTTTCCCAGCCCTTTTTTAAGTGCTGACAAAGTTCTTCAGGCAAAGCACTGGCCCCCAGATGTTCCGACAGATTCAGCACAGCTTAGAAATGGCTTTTTTGTGAGCACAACTGGTGAACAAAAAGGGTATTTCCTCCCCTCAGAATAAACCCCAGTGATAGAGAGGATGAGGTTTATTATTTTAAGATATTTCAAGCACCTTTACTACTACTGAAAAAAATTACATTTTTTTCTGAATAAAAATAGCAGGAAAACTATCAGGGGATTGCAATTGTAAACTAAGTCTTGTATATGCATCAGTGTTCTCTATTACACTAAATGAAAACTATTCAAATTAGGGGGGGGAATCATCAAATGACCTGGGGTTTTTTTGTTTGTTTTTGTTTGTTTGTTTGTGGGTTTTTTGTTTGTTTTTTTGTTTTTGTTGGGATTTTTCTTTTGTCATTTGTTTTTTCTTAAGACAACAATTTATGAGCCTATCATTTCTCACAGTTAAAGCACAGAGCTACAGCACTCATGGGCAAAATTAGTTCAACCTCTGCCTCACAGAGCAACCTGCTGCTTCCTTTAAGAGTGGGCTGATTTTCTGAGTTTTCCTACAATATCTTGGAGCTCTTGCTTTGGGGTTGGGTGTTTGGGGCTTTTTATTTATAAATTTGCTTATATTACTTTTCTCTCAGGGGAAGCTCTCCCTTTACAAGGAAAATAGCCTTTGTCCAAGCTGGCAATCAGCAATGGAAAAAGAAAAAAAAAAAACAACAGCTTCATTTAGGTCCAGGGCCCAAAAAATTCTAGTCACAATTCCACACACACAGTCAAGGGTGTGTGCCTTCAGTGGGGAAGCCAGAGCTTTCCTTTCCATCTCTCCAATTGCATAAATCCAGCTCAGAACATGAAATTCCTCTGAAAAATGTGGCACCTGTTGAGAAAAGTCTTTTCTTTTTCACTGGAAGTTGTAATGAGAGACACAGCCACGAGCATTAGAAAACCACAGAATCATTTAGTTTGGAAAAAAACCTCAAAGATCATAAAGTCCAGACATAAAACTAACACGGCCAAATCCACCACCTAACCATGTCCCAAAGCACCACATCCACACTTTCTTTCAACACTTCCAGGGATGGTGATTCCACCACTCCCCGGGGAAGCCTATTCCAATGCTTCACAACCCTTTCAGTGAAGAATTTTTTCTTAGTATCCCAACTAAACCTCCCATGAAATGCAGCAGAAAGCAGACAAAGAAGCAGGAGTGGGTCTGAGCTTAGTGCCAGGAGTCCACGTAGGAACCAGTAAGGTGTACAGCACAAGGGGTGACACCAACCCCCTGCAGCCTCCAGTGTGCTCAAGGTCACACTCAGAGGACAGCTCAGCATGTGCTCCATGTGTCAGGAAGCAGGAGATGGAGCAAGCCAGGGTACAGCCCAGCTGCGTGGGAGATTTAAAAGACCACTGGGATGTATTGGAGGCACAATGACTTTGGGTAGGTTTTTTCTGGCAGCCATAGGAGATTATTTTTTTGTTTTGCAATGTGCTGGATGAGACAATGTAGGTACCATCAAGCCTTCATCTCATTTAAAAGTTTATTTTAATGAAGTCACAATAAGGCCTCCAGCTGGAAAGGTTATTTATTAACCTCTTATTTACAAATTGAGCCCTGATTTGAAAATTAAGGCATTGTAATTTAATATTAACCCACATGTCAGAAAATAATGAGACAAACTACAGGGAAAATTGCATTCCATATTGCAAAAGACCCATTTTATTTATAATGACCAGGATTACAAGTTGTGCCAACATTGATGGATCATACTTTAAAAATCTTGATAGCTCATTCATTTCTATAATTATATTTATTACAAATTAAATAAGTTGCGGACACCCTTGATATACAAAGAGACAAAATTAATTTGTGAATCAGTATTAATCTGTCATCAAACTAAATGAACTCCCTTTCTGGCAGTCTACTGAATATAATGTACTGTACCAGACTCTACTCAGGACATGAAAGCAGCGAAACTGCAAGTCCAAGCTGTTGAAGGAACACCTCTTCAGCTGGATGTATGTGATTTCTCAGTATGGCTTTTAAATCAAGAGATTAGACCACAATAGAAAACTTGCCTAACCAACTTCTGGAAAGCCAAACAAAATGTGATGTTTCCAATCACATCTGTTCTTGCCCTCCAGTCAGGTCAGTAGTAAGATGCAATGTGCAGCTCTTGAGCACTTCTCCTGTGACCCACATCACACTGGAAGCTGAAAGGCTGGTGCATTCCTGCTTCCTTTCCTGGCCACGCAGGTCCTGAGGCCTGGGGCAAACCCCTGCACTGTGGCAGCAGTGAGATATTTGTGCTGGACATCAGCCTGAGCACCACGGGAGACTCACTCCCCTCGGCCCAGGGAGAAGGGGAATGCTCAGATGCTCCTGGATGAGATTACAGACCTAAATGCTCAACAACTGCCACTGTGGTTAGCCAAAACCTGTGCCCATCTGCTCGGGGGGATTGTGACTGGAGACAAGGAGTTCTGCCAGCTTCAGGAGAACTCAGGCTTTCCTCCAATGTAGAAATTTGGAGAGGGAAAAGGGAAAAAAAAAAAAAAAACAAAAAAGGACAAAGACACAAAGATTCAGTGCTGCAGGTTAGAGCATATAGTCCCAGTGGACACAAGCAAAGATGGGTTGTGGCTGCATGTCCCTCCCTTTGCCTACACCATTCCTATTCCAGCATCATCCAGACTCAGTGCTGACAAACTAAAGCTTGGGCTGCTAAATATGACATGACTCATCCTAAGGCAGTGGAAGAGTTGTTTGTCTGTGGAGGAGGAAATCATTCCTGTGTTTACTGACTTATTATTTTAAAATTTCCACTGTATTATCTCACCCCTATTTCTCTTGAGTTAATCATCATCAACACCCCTTTTGTTCATCATCTCAAAGGCAGATTTTCAGTTCTAAAACTGGCCAAAACAACTGAACTCCCCTGCCATAATATGCTGATCTCTCCATGTCATTTAGCAGCTAGGATCAACTAATAAAGTGCAAGATGTAGAAATGTCATTCAGAGTTACCTACCCGTAACTAAATAACTTTGCAATGAATGAAAGGCCATTTTGAGCTGCTGCCTTAAAGACTAACTCCATCTCCATAAAGAAAGAAATATTACTCAGCAGAGACAGCCTGCATGTGGCATTAACAAACCCTCTTTGTGTTTCTGTAGGCAAGACTGACACCAAGTGAGTTGTGTGCTTGCGTCATCTTCACCTTATTTTCCTTTAAAGCTGATGACTCCACCCCAAAATATTCCTGCAACTTTAGGTCTGATTCCAGGGAGCAGGTGGGCCCCTTCACTATGAAAGAGAGAGCTCAATTGGTGTTTCTGAGCTCCAAAAACTCTCTCATATTAACTTCAGCTAGAGAACAAGAACAGTACCTGTTTTAGTAATATAACAGTAATTAATTCTGTCTGTTCATAGAGGAAAAACACAGTATTGCCAGAAGAAATTATTTATACATCTTTGTACGACAGTGTTTTTCCATTCACCTTTTTTTGGAGCATTTCCTTCAAAAGACATTAAGCCCATACATTACTATTTAAAGAGCTTAATTCTACCCAGGCAATAATGACCCATAAATATTCATGATTTTGTTTTAACATTAAAATAGCATCTGTTTCAAAACATCTGCAATCTGTTTTCAATGCTTCGGTAACATTTAAATTAACTGTAACTAATACAATAAACCACTATTAGGGATAATGATAATGAAGGATGCCCTATTAAGAGACATGAACAACATGGAACTGAATGAAAAACAAAACAGGGGGTGGAGGGAATGAACCCAATGGTCAGATACCAAAGCTCCTTGGAACTTAAATTCACAATTATGGGGCGGTTTCCTGCATGCAGGGCTATTGTTTAACCATCTCAGCTGCTGAGTGTCTGCTCTGCTTAGGTCTTGTTCACATTTCCACTGCTAGAAAAGTAATTTATGGTGGAGGCAGTGTGACTACTTTTAACTTTTTTTAAGGGAGACTCACTCTCTCCAGCTGAGGGGGCCCACAAGGTGTTTCTGAGCTGGGAAAGCAGCTCACAATGTGCTCGGGGCTCTCCCAGCCAGATGTGGTTGACTAGCCTGTTAACCTCCCACCCCTGTCCCCATCCCCAACGAGTGCTGATGGCCAGTGACTGTGCTCATGTCTGTGCCATGCTCCAGGCCATGGGGTTAACCAAAATGATTAACCTCCCCCCAGAAGGGGCTATTGTTTTCTGCTGTGATTTCTCCCTGTGGCCAAGACAGATGATGTCACTGCACATCTGTATATCGTTGCAGGGGTGAAGGTGAAGGTCGAAGGAAGGTTCTCATCCTCTGCCAGTGGGCTGACACTTGGCACTCGCCTCTGTGAGACCCACACGGACCTCACGCCCACAGCCCCCGGCTGGAAAGTTTTATTTTCATGGAAAGTCTCAGTGGGTCACCACTCATAAATTAAAAATTATATTTAAGGGGTTTTGTGACTTGTTTAGTTTTTTAAAGCCAGCCCTTCCTCTTTACTTCTCCCACTCCCTGACAAAAACCCAGGAGGCGTTTCTAATCGCCTGAACACAGTGAAAAAGGCAAAGGAATATAGCAGCTGGTTTTGCTCTTATCTGATGTTTTCTTTAGAAATGAATTCTATGCTAAAATGCATTTTTTCAGTCAAAACAAAGCCAGGACTTGCCACACATCTGTACAACCTTGATGCAATAAAAGCAGCTGTTTAAATAGTCAGAGTGACATCTTTTTACACCAAAATGCCCAGGCAATCTAAAGAGATCATTGCATAGGTACAAACAGCTCCAAGAAAGCCCTGGAGGCTGCTCATCCTTGCTGGCCCGAGCACTGCACCCCTGGCACACACCCTGCATCCTGGCTCTGCTCCCAGCCCCTGGCACCGGCTGGACCGGGTCCTGGCAGGCCACCACGGAGCCATGCCTCTGTGCCTTTCCAGCAGTGCCAGTAGCCCGTGGAAAGCAGAGCATAAATCCAAACCATTTAAAGTGTGATTAAGACTTCCCCTGATTACTGCTCTGCATGATATTGAATGCTTCGGCTGTCGGTGATTTATTGAAGTAATATATAATATGCTGCATTCAGTTAACAGTCCCCATCAAGCACAATCTAGCTGAATAAAAAAAAAAAAAAAAAAGTCAGAGAGAGTGAGTGTGTGTGCTTTAAGAGGAAATCTCCCTGGATTTAAAGGAAATTGAAATATGCACATGGTAATCTGTGTCCAAAGCTTTTAGCACTTTAAAAAGTGCCAGTTGCTAATACCACTGGCTAAAATCGGCAATTCTTCAATTGTTAATGGTCCCAGTGCCATCCTCACCCACCCCTTCCCTCCACCACCATCAGCTGGCTCCTTCACCTGCACTACTTTTTTTTTTTCCTCAGTTTTATTCCAGTGACGTTTCAGATTCAGGTTCTTTCGCAAAGGGAAAGCTGTGCCCACAGTGTTTTTTGTATCACCACCAGTACTAAATCAGAGGAGAGGAGGTAAAACTGGAGGTAACTGTAGTCTGGAAGGGAATAAACTGAGGCTGTCATTAAAAGGAAAAAAACAAAAAAACAACAAAAAAACCCAAACAAAAATAGCAGTATAAGCACTCAGTATAGTTCCAGTGCTTTAAATGTTTCAGCTTTAATAGCAGAAGTAGCTGTTAGTTATGCAGGGAAGAGGTTTATTTATTTTCATATTTGGTACTTAATGTATTACTACTCCTTTAGGATCTAATTCAATAAGATACCTCCACAATGGGCTAATTTTAAGGTGTCATCTTCAATTAACACTGATCTCAAACACAGGCCTTCCAAAATAAGGTGGCTGGCTTAGAAATTATAAGATTATAAATAAAAGGTTTTATTTGACATTTCCTTTTGAGGATCCATGCCTCCAAGTTGTTGTGTGCCTTTTTTTTCCCCATGAAGGCATAAACTTTGGAAATTACTTTCTGAAAGCAGCAAGAATGAAAGCAGACACTCTTGCTCCACAGCCTGGGGCTTTCACAAAACCCAGATGTAACGCTCCGAAATCATAGGCTTTTCTGTGCACCACTCAAACTTCAGCAAAACAAAAGTGCCACCTGAAAACACACATGGGGGTTGGGTTCGGTTTCCCTCCTTCAGTTTCTAGAACTGATTAAACAGGCCCAGTACCAGCCCTGATACTGATGATAAGGATGTTGCTTCAGCTCTGACGTTCTTCACAGACGTTGCGGAGCTGTTTTTGTTCACTGCAGCAGAGAGCTGACTTAAAATCAGTGTGTGATGGACATGGGTGCACATGTACATTTCCCTCTTAGAGTATGAATGGTTCAGGTGACAAGGGAACATTCTTGGCATTGCCCAAATGCCAGTGTTAACTGGCAAAGAGGGAGACTTCAGCTCATGTCTTTAGCCGTTCTTCAGTCTGGATGCCAGAGAGACAACTTCCATGGTGACTGCCAGGAGACAGTCACTGGAACAGGGTTCCTTCCCCCTTGTTAGATGAGACCTCAAACACACAGACTTTGGCTGTTGCGCTTTAACTTCTCTAAAGTACACACTGGCAAACAGTTCTTTATTCCCCCTGCAGTTAATGTGGGTATATCTTGATGGGAGCAGCAAAAGTGCAGCCCTGACCTGAGGGCAGGCACATGCCAACTGTTGAGTTCTTGCTTCAAGACCCTGGAGCTTCTCTGGAAATTGTCTGCAAGAATATTTTAGCCTGGGCATCCTATTTTCCCTTTATTGTTCCCTTTATAATCCCTTCATATCTAACCAATGTCATCATCATCATTTTAGCTTGAAACTTTCCACATTTAACTCAGCCCAAGGTGTGGACTGTTGAAAGCCTGGCAAAGTTGTAGACTCCTGGGTGTTCAAATGGGAAGACTCGAGGCAGCCTTGCAGAGAGGTGGAGGTCCCAGCTCTGCCAAAGAGCTGAAACATCATGTGCCCCCTGAAACCCAGAGAAGTATCACCAGCCCAGTGCCTGGACATTACAAACCTCAAAAATGCAGTAGCAAAAATATTGCTATTTCTCAGTCCAATAAAGCAAAAAATGCATATGCAATAAATTGCCCTTTTTTGTTATTTTTTTTCACAGTTTGATTATCCGTCACGATAAGACATTATTTAAAGCAGTGGTGACACTGTCTAATCATTCTTGTGAAATATAGACTTCTCTCTCCACTTCAGACAGAGCCGACATTAATACACATTTATGCAAAGCAGAGCTGGAGCTGTCAGGGGCTAATCTTTACAAGTATGATAAATGATGTTTATTTTCAGTGATGGAACGAAACACCCGGGCTGACAATAATTGTAATAAAAAGGACAGATCAACTTCTATAAAGTGATTGAATTACCAGTCTATTGCATTAATGCCTGATCTTGGCTCTGTCATAAACCTGCTTTAGGTTACCAATGACTGCACATTAGGAAACATCCACCTGCAAATCAACAGCCTGCCCTTGACCTGTAGCAAATGCAGGAGAGTCACTGCGGGATGCAGGGTTTGGCCATCCTTACAGTAAAGTTATGTTTCCTCTTCTTAGGCCAAAAAAGCAGCAACCTGTGTCTCTCAAGCTTTGCAAAAAAAAGTTTGAAAACCTCAGCAGCTACACACGCCTGCTCCACACACACACACTCTGCATGAGCGCCCACATGCAGGGATGCCAGTACTGAATTTAGTGCCTGAAGTGCAGTTCAGATTCACCAGCATACACAGGGACCAGCATATTGACTGTGGATCACCAAAGCACCCTTGAAGCAAAGAAATGGAAAGAGGTCAACCTTCCCCACCTTCCTGGGCAAATGGATGCTACCACTAGATTTTCTGTGTGGATATTCTGCCTGTGACATGAAAGAAAAATAAAAGGAACTTGAAGTCCCATCATCCAAGGGATGACTGAAACCTCTCATGAATAACTGTGTCAATAAATTGCTTTGTAATTAACTCCATCATAGGAAGTAAAAACAGCTCCAGTTTTCAGAATGGGACAAATGCTCAAGGAAAAAGAAGGAAAGAGACAAATAGAATAAAAACATACAGTTATGTCTCTGTATATTTATAAAAACATTCATGCATCTACTGCCCTGGATTTTCCTTCAGATTGGATTTCTGACATCAAACTAAAAACTGAATAGGAAAGGAGAAATTTGGGTTCATCAACAATCCTTCACAAAATAATATGCTGGAAACACTTTCATTCAGGTCAACCAAAGTATTTGCTTGCACTTTTGGATTATTTCTTTTCTTTTCCATTCCATTATGTTTATATTTAATGTTTATTTCATATTTTGAGTATCCCATGTTTCTATTCCAGTCCAGATTTGTATAGTATTATTCTGTTTCGTAATTCATTTTGCATTATTTCATGTAAGAATTTGTACTCTGGTATACATTAATGCACAGTGGTGCCAAAGAGAAGTCATTTGAGACTGATAACTTGAGATGTGCCATTCTGACAGCTGACTGCTGACTGCTCTGAATTTATTGAAATGAGTTATTCTGATTTTTTTTCCCCCTAAACTTAAGTTTGTCTGAATTGACACACTCCCATGGGGATGGCTCCATTTCAGCAGAGCAGCATTTTCTGACAGCACACACTAAGCAGGAAACTTCCAACCTTTCTCAGCTGGGTGTTATTTGTCAGGGAATGGGCATGTGTGCTGTGCCCCAGGGCAGGACCCCACTGGGACTGGGAGCTGATGACCACGGCTGGGCAGCCAGAGCAGGGATCACAGCCCAGATGATGGTTTCCAACAGCCCTGGCTCCTGCCCAGCTGCTGCTGGAAGGGTGATGATACTCCTGAAGGTCCTAACAGAGAGGGTTATGATTTTGTAAGAATATTTTTAAAAAGTAAACAGAGCTGATCTAGAGAGTTTGCTGACTGTATTGAAGAGCATCTCCTGCATGAATTTTTTCATGAAATAAACTCCATTTCTGCTGGATCTGTTCCTAGCATTGCTGTCACGAGGTTTTCAGCCCCTGCAGATGCACCTGCAGTCAGGAATGTGACAGTCCAACATGCAATGTGGCTTCTGCGTGCAGACAGAACAACTGGGAAGCCTACTCAGGGACAACATATATATGAGTGCAAATACTCCCTGTCCTGCACTGCAAAGGGCAGTGAAAGCTCATACCTCAAGTGCCTTTTCCTCCTCCCTTTTCCCACTCTGAACACCGAGATTTTCTAAATACCCCACTGTTTTAATTATTAAAAGGGGGTTATGTGCAATTGATGTGCATCTCATAAAGAGGGCAGGAACCTCTAAATTACATCATACCTCAATTTTACATGTCTTATAAATTCTACATGCCACTGTATATTCCACATGGTGAACTACTGTCAGAGTGAAATTCAACCTCATTGGCAGCTAAAGATTTTTTTTTCCCCAGACAGCAGTGAGAAAAGATTCAACGCAAAGTCCTGACCATTCAGCACTGCCTGTGTCTACACTTTGATGTCAGAAATGCTTGAGGGCTGAGTCAGAACAGCTTTAGCTGCTTCTGTCATATCCCACACATCAAAAAGACATGTAGGGGTTTGTTGCCCCATCAGCCAATAATGTCATCAAGACACTGGCACCTCAAAGTATTGCTGACCCCAAATGTGCTGGAATTCACAAGCCAGCTATGCAAAGTGCACATTTTAGCTAAAAGAAAGAAAAAAGCATTTATTTTTAAAGTAATGTGTTTGAGATTTTCCTCTATCTGGCCTTAGCTCAGAATTTGTGTGTGCACTGTGGAGTGCAGAGAAAGCCCTTGACAGACAAGGGGGCAGGAGCAGCCAAGCTACAGCTTTGCCCAAAACAGCCTGACCCACTCACATTCCAAAAAGTTACTGGTCCAAACAGACTAGGGTGAGTTTTGCCTGGAAGAAGGAGGAAGGTCTTGCATAAGTTGCTCCTCCAGCAGTGATGCAACAACCCTGGAAAAGAGAATCACAGAATCACAGAATATGCTGAGTTAGAAGGAATACATCAGGATCATTGAGTCCAACCCCTGAGCCTGCACAAGACATCCCAAGAATTCCACCATATGCCCGAGAGAATTGTCCAAACTCTTACTGAGCTCACACAGGCTTGGTGCTGTGGCAACTTCTCTGAGGAGCTGTTCTAGTGCCCAAACCCCTCTGGGTGAAAAACCTTTCCCTAATATCAAACTTAAACCTCCCCTGACTCACCTTCCTTCCATTCTCTTGAGTCTTGTGTTTGATCAGGAGTACACAAAACACAGAAAACTCCTTCACTGGCACAGACCACAAGAAGGGCATTTCACTGCAGCACAGAGCCACTGTGGGAGAGCAGAGCCAGGGCATCAGGGTGTGGGTGCATTTGCTCACAGGCTCTGCACATGGAGGGGACTTTTGGGGCTTTTGCTGGGACTGCCAGAGCAGGGAAAGAGGCTTTGACACTTGAGAGGGTCAAAAAGCAGTGCCACCATAAAAACTGTGCAAACAGCAGGAACATTTCTTTAATAAGTCTCCAGACAGATAAATCACAGCTTAAGGAGAGATTGCGGTGCTATTTATTAGTCATTTGTGCATGATTTGCTCACTCCATTGGTAGTGGAATTTCTTTTTTGGGTATTTAATTTTCATCAGAAATGATTTGTGCGCTGCACAGCAGTTCATACCGATGCCACTGCTCTGCACAGGCACCTGTAACCAGCCACCTACAGATAGCTCCAGCCCCCAAGAAAAGTGCTGACAGTGACCTCCTAAAGGAGATGCCCCAGTGGTTAAATGCATCAACTTTCACATGTACCTTTCTTATTTTTCAGAGCTCTTAGGCTTCCTTGCATGGCTGAGCAATGCCCCCCAGGTAGCACACACTCTTTTGAGCTGGGTTCCCTATTTCCAGCCATTTCCACATCTCAGTTTCACATTGGAAAACAACATGCTGGGTGGTAATGGGTGACAAGGCACAGAATGAGATAGTTAAAAGGCTGGTGTAAGTAAGACAGAAATCATTAAACACAAACAAATGACTTTCTAAAAGACTGACTTAAATGCACGGCAATTTGTACCTGCAGTTAATCCAAGAGGTTAAGTGAAAGCTGAATTTTCTTCCTGTATGTAACATCCAGCAATAAAACTCTGACAGGACTAAAGAGACAGAGCAGAAGCTCTAGAGCAGTTTTTGTTGTACAGGAGAGATCTTGCTATCTTATGGTTCTCCAAAGCAAATATTCCCAGGTTTTGGAGCAGTAATTTATCTGTCTCTCAGAGATACTCATTGTGGGACCTGACAGTTGGTTTGACTGCATATATTGCTGGGCAATTTTTACATTCCCACTAGCAAGAGGTAGCAAAGCAAGATCTTGCATGGTTGCCAGAAGTTTTCAAGCTCTCCAGGACTGGCAGCAGCAAAGACTACTTGGAATAGTTTAACTTACTTACAAGCTAAAAATTATCTCTATTTCTTGTCTTTCTGATAGTTCAAGACACATTCACTCCTTCCCTCAAAGCCCAATTTCTAAGAAGCAGCCATTAACCAAAAGGTTTGGACTTTGAAAGCCATTAATTGAGAAGCATGAGGAACCCTAGAGTGTGTCCTCAAGTAAAATCCACTTTTAACTTTATTCAGACACACAGAGAAATTCAGTCCCCAGTCTACTCCCTGTCCAAGTCCTTGAACTTGCAAGAAATATTAGTAGATGCTCCTTAGTGCATTGGTTATTATTGGAGGCACTTGTCAACTCTGTGTGTAATGAATAAATGCTGGAAATTTTCTGCCAGGGAATACTACTGGTTTGAGTCCAACTGGATGCACTCAGAAAAAGTGTGTGAGGGGCAGGGAGTTTTGACCAGCAGTTCCACTATTTTTTGCTCCTGTTATTAATTTTAATTATAAGTGTTAGCTGCCAAACACCTGATGGCATCTACCCCCTACCTAAACTTTGGAAATAGCAAATATTTGGGTGAGATTAATGATCTTTATAAGATTTAATAAAGATTTGGTTGCTTGTGGATATGTGTATAATGCTCTCCTGCTCTCTAGCACCACAAGAGCCTGGACATCACAGTGACCCCACAGACCAAGAGCCAAGGAGAGCAAAGCTCATACAGGACCACTGCAAGCTCCAACATCACACAAGGTCAAAAAACACTCCCCAAATTTGTCTTCAGGCTTGCATTTACCTGGCAAGTTCCCTGTAGATACCCCTCCAGAGCCTGAGCTTACCTCCACAATCCAGCAAGTATCTCCCACCCCTGGGTGGCTGTCACGCCGAGTAGTCCCTTTTAAAAGGAGTTACTTTCCTCAGCATTGAACTATGCTGCATGTTTCCCAGGCTGGGCTGGGACTGCAAACAGGGTAACACTGCAAAGAAAACTCCTGAGCTGTGCAAGGAAACAAAGGCTTGGTGGTGGAGAAACAGCTTCACTTTGAAAAACACAAATACTTAGAACACTTCTTGGTAAAGTAATTAAAAAGTGCAACACTGGCCCAAGAGGAGAAAAGCCAGTGCTTCTCCCCAGACAGCTGTGTGAGCCAGAGCTCTGTCTGTATGTGGGAGTGAGTAGCTCAGCTCAGTCTGTTAGCAGAAAAACAGCAGAGAGTGATCTGTTGGGAACTGTCTCCACACACAGACACACAGACACACACACACATACAGAACTTTGATATGTGGCTCTGACTCAATTACAACTGGCAAATACAAGGGCCAGATACGCTTGAGAATGATGCTTGACAAAACTATACCCCACAAAAGAGAACTTGGTTTCCCAGAGTAAAATAAAGCAGATAGTGGCCACATCTGGATTTCTTCTCACTCTCACATCACTCTGCATTTCCTGCTTAGAACTGGGATCTCCCCAAGAGAGGCTTTTCTTGTGGTATTTCTAGCTGGGACTGGACGCACCACAAATCTCCTGAGAAGGTCTTTCCTTCCAAGATTCATGAGCTGGAGGCTCATGAAGCACAGACAGTTCAAGGAAGTGTTCAACTGTGTGGATGCTTTCCAAGCTCTCAGCCTTTTGGGGGGTCCAGTAGCACTCACAGTGATAGAGGTTCCCCTCTCACCCCCTTCCCACCAGCATGGACTCTTGACATTACAACTGTCTGGAAAGCTCCAAAGCATTACAAGGGAGACAAGAAGTCCTGCTGTGTCAGAGCAGGCAGGGCTTGGAGAGCTGCCTGGCTGCTTAAGGCCCTGCAGCAGGAACCTCAAAGCAGCTGGTAATACACCAAGAGCACAGGGACATCACCAAATCACCCACCTGCTGATTTCCATTTCCAGGGGACACCAGCTTTGCTCTGTGCTGGGTGGTGAGCAAAGTCCAGTGGGAGCCTCAGACCTTCCTTTGCAGGAAAAAAAAACCCTCAGGTCAACATGAGCTCTTCAATCAATTCTGGTCCAATCCACCTCCATGGCACATGTACCCCACTCTGTTGGTCTCTGAGTTTTCAGGAAAGGTAAAAAACAAGCACTTTCAACAGCATCTAGCTGTTTGTGGGACACTTAGCATCTCAGTTCCTTACCTATAAAATGAAGAGGGACAGAGAAGCAGCCAGCATTTCCCAGCTTCCCTGGGATCTTGTGAAGATTAATGCATTAAAGAACAAAGTGCATCAAGATTCTGCATAGGAAAAGCAAGTTAGGTCAGTGTAGCACTGAGGAGGAGTGTATTTCAACACAAAGCTTGTTTAGTCCAAGGGAGGTTTAAAGGTTAAATTAAAGCAGAACAAATGCATCTCTCTCTGTTCCAGAGGGGACTGCTCAGTGTGTGGACATCAAGGAATGCTCTCAGGAACAGGAGGTTTGGAAACTATTGTGAAAACTGTGCCCAAGAAGAAGCGAAACCTACTGAATTCCCCAAGGAGCCTTTACTGCCAGCCTCTCAGACTTCTCCTCGTGGACAGAGTCTGGTGGTTTTGGACTTCTCTGCTCTTTGACCCAAATGCAAAGACTGGAGCCACACAGTCTGAAAGAGCTCAGCCACTAGGTGTCAAATGTGTCCTTGCTCTATTGTGCCTTCAGGGTAGCTCACACTGAGCTCCTCAAACCCAGCAGGCACTTCTTGACACAAACCTCCTGCAGGGTTAGGGTTAGAGACCCCTTTGTTCAATAACCCCACTCCTCAAGCACACAACCCTCCTTCCTTCCACTTGATCATCCTTCAAACCTGGAGTCTTGTATCTCTGTCTGTCCTGGAGGAAATCTCACTCTAACAGTGTGTTTTGGCACAGTATGCACTGCCCAGAGTCACATCACATGAGGACTGTGGTTTCATATTTTAGCACAGGACAGTAAGGCTTCCAGGACCTGTCCCTTTCACACGAGGCAGACACTATTCCAGAAGTGTGGAGCCACCTGGGAGCTGAATGCCCTCCAGTTCAATCTGCAGCATCATGCTACATGTTTATTTTCCTACTGAACCCATGACATGCATATTCCTGAAAGAGGACTTTTCTCCTTTCTCTCCAGGCAAGTCAATACTCTATGTTTGGGTCTCCTTCGACTGACAAAAAATAAAAAAAACCACCTAAAGTTCAGGTCTACCATTTCTCAGGCTCTGTTAGGAAATGTTTACCATTATCATGAGCCTATCTGAAAAAAAGTTAACTATTTCTATTTAAGCACTTATCTACCTAGACAACTCAGCACAGGACACATTGCCTCTGAATCCTAATGCCACACAATCACCTCAGGGTTGCAGAAGCCTTCCAAAGTTATTGCAAGTACCTTCAGATTGAAAGGCATTCCTGGCTCTTTCAGCTGGGTCAGACCTCTCGTCATATCCCATCCCAATCAAGACTCGTGTGCTTAGAAAAATGTTATGAGCCAGTCTTGTGCATCCCAGTGCAGTGCTGGGATCACGAGAACTCCAGGATGAGACCAGCCCTAACTGCTGAGCTGCACAGCTTCCATTCATCCAGTGTGCCCAGGAGTCCCTGCTTTCATGCTGTCACATGCAGTTCATCCATCTAGACTTCAGATAATTCAAAGAGACATAGCCAGTGCTTCCATCCTCCTCTGAATTAGGTGTACAAATATAAATCCAGGCAGGACAATAGAGTGATGGGATTCTGACACCCCACCCCCCCCCAAGTCTGCAAGCAGCTGTCACCCTTCATCCTTTGAACTATTATTTTAGATAGTAGAAAAAATTCCTTAGGTGAAATGTGATAATCCAGAGTCAGGAAAGAGCATGGAATGCTGAGGCTGGTACCTCGATCCCTGCCTCAACCTCTCCCTGGGGGCCCAGCTTCCACAGAGAAGCCAGGAAAGCACAAACTAAAGCAAGCAGGCACTGAAAAGTCAAGCCAGTCTTCGGTTCAGCAGGAGTCAAGTGTCCTGGGTGCTGATCTGTGATTGTTTTATCATTTTGCTTGGATCTGCTGAGCCCAAACCCCAAGGAAGATTTTGGATAATGGGGAAGAGCACACAGAAGATGTGTGTAAGGGATAGAGGCAAGAATCAGGAAATACTGGTGTCTGAGTGCAGGTATGGGCTTCAGATATGCAATAAACTATAGCCAAAAGGAAAAGCACTTTTCCTGCCCAGGGTGTATTGCAAAATTAGGCATCAAGTGCAGCAAAAAAAAAGAGATTCAAGTTAGACAGCAAGAAAATCTTGGTAAGGGTAATGCAGACTGGGGACAAGCTGCAGAATTACCTCATTAGAGCCATTTAGGCACTGGTCAGATGAATAAATACCTGTCTGGCAAGAACCAGGTGTTTTTGATCCTGCTTTCAGGTGTGATTTCTTTAAGCCACTGCCACCCCTCTGATCTTTCAGGGTGAGGGAATGGAGCTGAGGCAGTCACCTGGGGCAGCTGTGAATCCCAGCCTTGGGCTGTCTCTGGGAGGACTGGAGATCTCCATAGGAAACTGCCTTCTTGAGATGTCAGGGCTCCTCCTGCCAGCATTCTTTTCCCTCTGTCCAGGCTGGGCATGAATCCTGCCTTGGAATAACTCCTGCTCCTGGCTAAAACTGCTGTGAATGAAGATGTGTTTGACTTGTGGGAGGGAAAAATCAGGGAGATACAAGGGAGTTAACATCAGTAGAAAACACTAAAGGTACTGTCACTGCTACGCAGGCAGTGGAGGCTCGTGGGCAGAGCTCACACTTCCCCTGCTCCTGTCTTTCTTTTATTAGCTACAACCCATTTCAAACCACATTCCCAAAGACCAATCAGTAAAGAATCATAAAATATCCACAGATGTCAAAAAAAGTGTGTCACCAGTGCCTGGCACAGCACTGGCTGGTGATGAGCAGAACCCAGTGTTTGCTGGATGGCACCTGTGTCCTGCCCTGGCCACCCCTCAGCTCTCTCCCAGCCCTCTGCAGTGACCCCCCTCTCACATTTGGGTCTGCTGGAGTCTTGGCTGAATCAGAGGTCTTTGGTTTTATATACTGCCCCCCCCCCCCCCCCCCCCCCTTCCTTCTTGCTCAGCTGTGAGAAGCTGGAGGATTTTCAGTCAAGCTCTTCTCTACCACCTAGTGGGAAACAGAATTTTTCCTGTCTTGATGAGCACAGAGCAGAGCAGGACCTCTGGTGTGATCCTGAGCAAGCCCTTTGCAGCCCATACCCACTGGGATTATCTCAGTGGCCCCAAAGGCCAAAGCAGCCCCAGAAAGGGTTTCTTTCCTGACTCTCAGCAGCACTCTGGCTTAGGGGCCAGAAAGATTTGTTGGGAGAAGTTGTCCCCTCCATTACTCTCTTCTTCTAGTGCAATTAGAGACTGTCCAAGCCTATTTTCCTTAATCACCAAGAAAAAGGGCACCTTATTTTGCATCATCTCAATGCGGCACCCACATACACATACAAATAAAGCTGAATTTCCCCCTCATGTGTAAATTCTCCGTATTCTCCTGCCTCCATCTATCCAGACAAGGTTTGGGCACGAGCCACAAGGTCCCAAGCCGTGCTTGACCCTGCAGCAGTGGAGCGGTGATGCTCGGAGGAGCTGGGCTCTGGCCAAACTCCAGAGCAGGTAATTGCAGTCTGTGCACTTAAATTCCCCCTGCAGATGCAGCCGCCTTCATTTCCTGCCCTGAGCCTGGGGAAGTGTTTGCAGCATGTTGTTAAACAGCTGCCACGTGCTGTCCAGAGGCGCTGGGATTTCGGCAGGGGGGTTGGATGCTCCAGGGATGGTGACAGAAAGGGAACAAGGGCACTGGCTCAGGCTGCTGCTTGCCTCCCCACCTCCCCAGCGTGGTTCTCGCTGCTCTTTCTCACACGGCCAAAATCCTGACAACACCTTCCCCTTTCCTGGTAAGAAGAGCCCAAGGGGAAATCTCAGCTTTCCTCCAGCAATGCGAGGAGGCAAGGGGTTAAAGCGACCAGCGAGGGAGAGTTCTCCTGGCAAACTGGAGACCCCTGCCAGTTTTATGGGGAGGGCTCATGGGGGCGGAGGGACACGACGGGGGGAAGAGAATTTGCTTTATGGCTTTGACAGGAACTCCCATCATGGTATAATTATGGAAGCGAGAAGTCTGTGTGTAATGAAGACCATATGCCACATTAAAACACACATGCACAAATATTAGGCTCCCGTGAGGCCTGTGGGGGAGCTGGGGAGTGGATCAGGAAGGGGTGGGAGACCCAGCCCTCCCCCCAGTTCTCCTTACAGATCCTTAGAGACCTTCCAGCCCAGCCACAGCCAGGGCAGTGGGGATGTGGAGCAGCTGAGGAGTCCAGGGCAGCCAAACGTGGCTTGGTTGGGGTAAGAAACACCCGGTTTAAATAACACTGAGTGGAAGGAAGATCCTTGATGCCAAAAAAAAAGGAGGTTCACCTTACCTTGCATTGCTTCAGACAGCCTGAGAGCAAGGTTTCCTTCAGCAACAGTTTTTCTCCAGCTTCTGCTACGATTTTCCCCTTTCCTTTCAAACCATGCCCTCACTGCTCTTCTCTCAGGGGAAAACATCTGCACACAGCTGCCTGTGGAGGCGACCAGCCCTCCTCCTCGCCTGATCCAGCTGTGCTGGTGGGAGCCACACGACATCCCCAAGCAGCTCCTGGGCTGGGGAAGATGATTTCAGCAAGCACCAAGGCCACCCAGCTGCTGTTTGAAGTCTCCATGCCATCCTCTCCATCACCCTGCCTGAGCTTTATAATGTGAAGCTTTCTTGCCTGTGGCATATTAATCTCTCCTTTCCTGATCTCACGACTTCTGCTTCACATCTCCCACTCACTGTCTTTCTGGGTCCTTTTGGCTTCTCTGAGGCTGTTTCTTCATTTGCTGGTCACACACTTCCAAGATTACTTTGCTGCTCACTTTCTGCATCTGTCACCCTGCAAGTCCCTGTGACCCCCATGCCCAGCAGCACACACTCACCTCAGCACACTCAACTACCCACCATGTCCCTCCAGGAGCTATTCTCCATATTAACCTTCATAGGGATGGACAGAAGCTGTCCTTCACAAGTCTCAAATCCACTTACTATGTCCATCCTCCCCATCCTTGTCCATTCTTTTCCCTGCTGACAGAGCATACTCTGGCGTGGAGCAGATGATCCTGGTTTTCCCCACTCTGGACCATTTTCTCCCAGCTGGTGGTGGCTTAACTGGGAATCCCTGGCAGCCAGCTTAGTTTGCTCTTCCAACTATTTTGCCTGCAAAACAGGGGCAATTGCTGTTGTGTACCAGGGCTGGAGGTGAGAGCTGTGCAGGACGTGCTGTGGGCAGCGATGCCGCTCTCCTTGCCAAGCAGCATCAAGGGTGTCCAGCTGCAGGTCTGGCTGGAGTAAGCAGGGAAATGCAAGGCAAGGGAAAGCAAAAACTGATTAGCTTAACATAAGTTCTCCTTGCAGCAAAGGAGGGAAAAACGTTTCCCTCTGCCTCTCTGGTAGAAAAGAAAGGTGACAGGAAAAATCCCATTCCCTGTGGAAGAAAACACCAAACGCAGTAGGGGATTATTTCAACTGGTTTCACTGGGACTGGCAATGTACAGGAGAAGATAGCCCATAATTTGTGTTTTTCTTATCTTTCATACAGCCTTCGTATAAAATACTTTTTTCATTCATCTATACATATAGTATTGTCTGTCCTCCTAAAAAAAAGTAGCTGCTTTCCACCACCCATAGATGCAGTACAGATACAGGGATGCACAACTCCCACCCCATTGCTGTGCAGTATTAGAAGGTCATCCACTCCAGGAGGGAAGAGCCTGCATTTCCCAAACATGAAAAAGGAATCCCTCCAAGACTACAGCACAGAAAATGCCTAGATGAATGCTGCTGCCAAATGCATGCTCATTTTAGGATGTATCTGTCCTCATCACTTTATCAGTCTAAGTTCTTTCTGCATGTTTCCCACCTGCATCTCCTCCAAGGCAAAGCACTGATGAGCATTCAGTGTCAGGAGCAAAATTTTTAATTGTTACCCTGATTAAAAGTATCCCTGACCACAGTGGTTGAAAGTTGCTGATACTTAGGACTCATCCTCCTTAACACTCACTACCCACATGCAGCAAATCCTCCCCTGTGCTGCCCTTGTGCCTGATGAGAAGCAGAGCCATCCCCAGACAGGCCCATCCAGCCCAGCTGTGATGCTGTGAATTTTCCAGGGTTCCTGCACACTTTTACATCCATTCTTGGAGGGGAGAGCTGTCACATGGAGGTGTAGTGCCATGGCCTCCCTCGCTGGGGACAGCAGGGTGAGGGACAGACACTTCTCTTGCCAGTGTCTGCCGCGATCCGCGATTCCCGTCATGCACAGTGTGTCATTTCCCATGAGTACCTGCCTGTTTCTGCCATCTGCCATGATTTATAGAAAATGGGCAGTGATTAATAGCCCAGTCAATGCCGAGTGAAGCCATTTTCTTTCATTTACCTGCTCCCTGACCTCCCTGCACAGTCCCAGACAGGGGCTGGGAAAGTGTATTAATCATGCACTTAAAATATATTTAAAAGGGGAGATTGGCGGGGAGCTCGGTCGTATTTATGGAGTCATTTTCTATGGAGGATGCAAGCTAATTACCAGATAAAACAAATGGGTGCTTTGAAATGGAAATTAGTCACTTGGAGGTACTCAATGTTTGGTCCTTGAGTGATGCCCCAAACCCACACTCCTCCTGGGGCTCTCTGTCACCTACCTGAGTCCAAGTCCAGTGGCAACTGCAGCTCTCAGACAAAAAGGATGGAGGATGCCACACCAGCTCAAAGTGTGAGCATGGTGCTAAGAGATCCTTGGTACCAGAGAGGTCTGTGCTTCCACTGTAGCATGGTCACAGTGCTGGGCCAGGGGGTTGCAGAGGTACAGAGAGATCCTGCCAGGCTACGGTCCCCCTAGAGAGTTCCTGCAACAGAGAAAGGCTCTTGGGGAAAAAGACCTTGATTTCTTATGACATGAGCTGCATTACTAGAGCACATGGTGGCATTTGGCCCCTCTCTGGGCCCACAATTTTAACAGCCAGTAGGCAAGCTCCAGACCATCTCCCCAGACACAAGGCAGGCTCTCTACACTATCTTTTATGAGCTCCAAGCAGCAGGACTGGGGCTTCTCGTCCCTCAGCTGAAGCAGAGATTTTTTTGGGGGGATAAGCATTAGTGTCCCTTGCTTTCCCAAGCTCAGAACTAGAGCCCATGTTCACCTCTATCCTGTGTGGCACAGAGCCATGGAGTGGCACCCTGCAGAATCACAGAGCAGGTGAGGCTGGAAGGCATCACAATTGGACCACTACCAGGTCCAACCTCCCTGCTCATGCAAAGTCACCCTAGAGCCACATGGCACAGAATTGTGTCCAGATAGTTCTGGAGTATCTCCACTGAGGGAGATGTGCAACCTTTTCTCCCTGTGCACCCTTTTCCAGTGCTCGGTCATCGCACAGCAAGGAAGTTCTTGCTTGTGTTCAGGTGGAACTGCATTTTCTTTCCTTGTGTTACACCTCAGGGCAGCACTATGTGCACCACGTCCTGTCCAGTTTTGCATGGCCTCCCAGAAAATGCTCCTGTGCCATGGGCCCCCAAGGACAGCTGGGGTTGATCGCAATAAAAAGAAAATCCCCCATCAAGCTGAACAAAATTATTGAATTATTCTCACCAGCCAGAGACCAAAGGTTTGTTGACAACTTAATTAACTGTGTTTGTAATGAATTTTTGGCCACATGCAACAGACTAATTATCAAAGCAAACATTAATCTCTTTCTAGGCACATCAAAGTATTGTGAGCACAAAATATTTACACGAGTCTCAGATAAAATTCTTTGCACTAATTCTAACATAATTAAAATTATGTTGGGGCTAAGGTAATTATGCAAGGTGCTTATGTGGCATAACAATGTAACACAAGAGGGTGCTTATTTTTACCTAGAGACAATCAGCAAAGTTCTCAAACAAATGTAGTGTCTTTTAAATATATTTTCAAGGGAGAGAAAACAGCACCACTTTCGAGCTCAGTTAAGGCATTTTATATGGCTCACTAAGGCTGGATGAGATAAGCACCTACATTATTTGTACTATCTGAGCTTTTCCCAGCAATAAGTAGACATGGGTAAAATTGGTGAGTTTTAAAAGGACCTTGCAGCATTTCTTGTTGCAGACCTCTGTGCAATAAGTGATGATTTGCTTTTCTTTCCTTCAAAGTGCTGATCTGAATTTGATGACTGAGAGGTGGAGGAGACTGAAT
Source organism: Cinclus cinclus (assembly GCF_963662255.1). NCBI lineage: Eukaryota > Metazoa > Chordata > Aves > Passeriformes > Cinclidae > Cinclus > Cinclus cinclus. The sequence goes on from NC_085054.1 coordinate 17,829,474, forward strand.
CAACCCATTATTTCCTAAGGGATGCCCTTCCCAAGAATAGGCTGCATGAAGGGAAAAGAGAGAAGAGCAGAAGGGAAAGGGACTTGTCTTTTTCTGGGATGAGCTGTGGCAGGACACATCTTTGTTCTGGAAAGGGAGACACTATGCCACAAGGCAAAAGTGGCTTTCCCAGATATCCCCATGGCTGTAGAAACATCCTGGCCGTAGTGAGCTCAGCACCTGCTGCACGTGTCACCAAACAACAGCCTGCAGTACACCAGCGAACTCTCTGGGTGAGAAAATGACCACAAGGCAAGGTCACTCCCAGGTCCCACCTGCCATCTGTGCTGAGAGTCACTTCTACTGTCACAGGAGGTGACCTAGTTTCAGGGAGCAGGTCCCAGAGGCCTTACCCTGCATCCCCCACCATGCCATCCTGTTGTTGGGAACAGCACACCTGTGCTGCTGTGACCGAGGGCCTCGTGGTGTGGGCCATGCAGAGAGTCCATGGTGACCCAGAAAATCCTTCAGCTGATGAGATGAGGAGGCAAGTTGTCTGAATGCAAAAAAAAAAAAAAAAAAAAAAAAAAAAAAAAAAAAAAAAAATTGTTAAATGCTGCCTTAGATCTGCATCACAGAACTGAAGAGACATGGCTCCAGAGGTCCCTGACTTGCTTCATCCCTGATGTGTTTTTGCATGTCTGCCTGATGCTCTGACCCATCAGGCTCTATCTCCAGCACTGGGGATGAACACCTTGTCACTTCATGCTGGAACTCCCCTTAGAAAATTGTTAACTCTTCTCACTTGTGTGTGATCTTTCTGCCCTGCCCACCAGTGATGGGCAGAGTTGAAACCTTCATTGGCACAGCAGCCTCGTGGATCTCATGGGCATCTCCCAGGATGTCCATCTCACACCTGATCCCCCTCCTGATCCACAACAAGGAGGGTCACTTCCACGTGGGTTGCACTGGGATAGAGCGTTCAGCAGCTGTTAAAACTGGCCATTCTTTACAAAACATGGAGCTCAGCTCCCTCCTGTCCCACCACACCAGGTAAACAAGCAGCAAGGCCACAGGGACTTGTGCTACAGCACCATTCAGTAGCTGCATCCAGTCTCAGCACCGCAGATGTCAGGGCAGGTGTTCCTGTTTTGCCAGCTACTAAAATCAGCTCCTTTCCATGGCCTTTGGAGACATTTGCTGGAGGAAAGGCTGCCTTTGAACAGATTTCTGCCTAGGTTCCACTTCATTAATCAAATAATTTCTTGACACAAAGCCCTGAGGACTTGCTGGGGGTGCAAGGCCAGAAAGCAGGGTCATGCTGAGTGGCTCCAAGGGGCTTCCCAGTGCCATTGTCACAGACACACAGCTTTGAGGATCTTGTTAAGCTTTCAGCTTGATTTGCAGACTTGAAAAAAATTAACAGGTAAATTTGGAGCAACAACAAAAATAACTTTTCCAGTATTAGCTGGTGCTACTATCCAAAGGGCAACTAATTTACCCCAAGAAAAATAGAGCAACATCACATCTCAAGATCCTCAAAAGGTGACAGAACTATAGAGAGACTATCTGGATTTCTTTCATGTTGGTGGGACTTATCCTAGAGTTACTCAGGAGACAAGCCCTGCTGTTTGGCCATATGAGTAACCAACCAGCTAATTGCTTTGATGAATCTGAGGGTTCTGAGACAGAAGAAAGCCTAGTCATTACATCTGTGTGCAGGAGAGAGCTGTAACAGCCTTTCCTCTCCCTGACTTTCAGGCCAAACAGTTTTGGCATTTGTTTAGCATTTGAGTAGGTGAAGCCATGTCTAAACACTCGACAGACTCCAGGGCAGTGCTGCTCCTCAAAGTCCAATTGCCCAAAAGACAACTCTCACGTTCCTCAAGTTTCTGAGCAGCTTTGTGTTTGGAGTTTTCTTAAAACCTTCAAAGCTCCTAAAGGATTAGTGCTTGGCTTAACCTCTGGCAGAATTGACAGGGGCTTTAGGAGCTGGAAAGATTTTAGGGCTTTGTCCTTGGCCTTTCAGCAGAGGCTGAAACCTTTATATTCAGGTCAACTTCCAGCCACAGCATTGCTGGGGGTGTGCTCTAGTAAGAGCCTGCAGAGAGAGGAGAGGAGAGGAGAGGAGAGGAGAGGAGAGGAGAGGAGAGGAGAGGAGAGGAGAGGAGAGGAGAGGAGAGGAGAGGAGAGGAGAGGAGAGGAGAGGAGAGGAGAGGAGAGGAGAGGAGAGGAGAGGAGAGGAGAGGAGAGGAGAGGAGAGGAGAGGAGAGGAGAGGAGAGGAGAGGAGACTGCATTATAGCTGCTTGCAAAAGGGAGTGCCCTTACTGTGGTAACTGAGCAGCTCGATGTGGTTTTTACGAGTCTTTTAATCCTGACAAAACTCCCTCAAAATTAAGGGGTGTTAGCTCAATTTTAGTGACAGAAAACAGAGACAGAGAGCTCAGGTGTCTAAAGGGATTTTAGCACTGGCATAGAGGAAAATTACTCAGCATCAGTGTAAAAGGTGCATGGACAGCCCTCTATATTTTAAGAAGTTATAGTAACTCCAAAATCTGGAACAGAGCAATGTATGTTTGTAATCTTTTCAACATTATCTTTTCAAGTTATGAATAATAAATATTGGGAATTAAACAGAATCCTGACATTTCCCTGCTATCTAACAGGGAACTGATCTGAAAATCTGGTGGGAGAAGGGCTTGTAAAAATGAAATTTAAGGAATAAATAAATCCTTTAACATTTTCCACTTTACAGTTATTTTTGGCCTTTTCTCAAAGGAAAACAATCTCACGTTATTCCCAAATTATCACTCCCATCACCCTGAAAACCATGGGATTTGTTTATTTGACTAAAAACTATGAGACTCTAAACTGGGGGAGAATTAGTTCTGATTCCAGCCTCTACACCAGTCCCTGCCACCAGCTGCCCCCCTTTTGAGGCCAAACATGGGGAAAAAAGGGGTCAGGGTAGGCTTCCCAACCAGGATGGATCAGATGCTGCATCTCTGGGTCCCAGAAAAATTCCCAGGGCAGTAATCAGCCACCTGCAGGTTCTGAGGATGCCCTGGACCTCCTCATCTCCAGCCTTCCTCAGAGCCGCCAAGTGCTGATGACACCAAAAGCTGTTATGGGAATCCGGGAAGGATCTTGGCAGGCTGGGAGCAAGACTTGGGCTTTTTCTTCCAGCTGAATCAGACCTAAAACTTTTCTGCCTGCTGCAGAACGGAAGTAAGAATACTCATTCACAATTCCTTGAGCCCCTTGTGGTCAGCTAGCAAAGCAAAGGGAGGAAAACCCCGCAGCCACGCTCCGGGATGCTCGCAGGGACAGCAGGTGGAGCTGCGCGACCGCGAGTGGCACCGGGACAGAGAGAGACCCTTGGGGCTTAAGGAGAGCTAGGGAGTTTCTGCTCTGTGCCGCCTTTTGAAGGTTCCCTTCCTTGTGGGAAGGAGGAAGGGAAGGGAAGGAGGAAGGGAAGGGAAGGGAAGGGAAGGGAAGGGAAGGGAAGGGAAGGGAAGGGAAGGGAAGGGAAGGGAAGGGAAGGGAAGGGAAGGGAAGGGAAGGGAAGGGAAGGGAAGGGAAGGGAAGGGAAGGGAAGGGAAGGGAAGGGAAGGGAAGGGAAGGGAAGGGAAGGGAAGGGAAGGGAAGGGAAGGGAAGGGAAGGGAAGGGAAGGGAAGGGAAGGGAAGGGAAGGGAAGGAAAGGAAAGGAAAGGAAAGGAAAGGAAAGGAAAGGAAAGGAAAGGAAAGGAAAGGAAAGGAAAGGAAAGGAAAGGAAAGGAAAGGAAAGGAAAGGAAAGGAAAGGAAAGGAAAGGAAAGGAAAGGAAAGGAAAGGAAAGGAAAGGAAAGGAAAGGAACCTGCTGTTTTTTTCAGAAAAGACAGATGCTCAGAAGTTGGGATGTGGTGTTCAGCTGCCGGCCCCGCTGCCACCACAGATTTCATCTGCGGCCTTGCCTGCATCACTCGGGAAGACACCATTTTCCAGGGATCACAGGCAATTGCCAAGCAAATGGACTATGGAGCATCCCAGCTCCTACTCCCCCACTTCTCCTGGCAGCCCCCCCAGGATACAGTTCCTGCAAAAGTTTTCAAAGGTCAGAAATGTCCTGCTTGTAACCAAAACGTAGAGCCAGAGCTTATTTAGGGAATCTGGGGATTCCTGGGGGCTGCCTCCCAGGGCATAGCTAGAGTTTGCCTGCTCTGAGCCCCTGAACAAAGAGCTCTGGTGCTGGCCTCAGTGGGTGTTCCCAGAAGTGCTTCTATAGACACTTTGGTAGGTTATAAAACACCCTTACAAAGTAAGTGATTACAATTAACTGGGGTTTTATAGATGCGGAGTGCCCTTTGATGGTGTTTGGCTCACAGGAAAGAATGAAAAAAATTACTGATACAAGTGTGCCAGAGCCAGCAAGGCCAGGCTGACCTTGCAACAGATTCATTCAACTCCCCCACCACATGCTCAACACACCAGCACCCCAGGTTGTGAGAAATTGTATAGAAGAATAAAACAATAACTGAAGTGTAATAAGCTGACACACAGCCCTCCTTAGCTTAATTTTTAACCGTGAGAGGGACAATCAACAAAACATCTATAGGGGGTAGGTGCATTTGACATCCTCAAGGCATCAGATCCATGTCCTCCTGTGGGATTTTTCAGGGGTGGCAAACAGTTTCTGGGGCAAGCCTGGATGACATCCCAGTATCTGATGTGGGCAGACCTAAAACATTTTTAGAATAAGTCCATTTAAAGATAAGCTGTATTCATCCTGTTAGATTTAACTCACTGCTTCTCCAATAACTGCAGTGCAGTTGCATGTACACTATGCTGAGCTATCACACCATCCTGAGAGCCTCAGCACAGGGCTGGGTCCCACCCTGAGCTATCACAGCAGCCCTGCACACCCTGGCAATCTTGGATGAAGCTGTTCTTCAGGCCAGGCCCCAGCCATCCCAATTACTATCTAATTTATGGGCAGCTGAAATGGGAGAAGGTTTTGCTCAAGGCACATGTGAGCCAACATATGATTGCAATGGCTCCTTCTCACATTCACATCTCTGGAGTGCTTCTGCCACACAGCAACAGTAGGGAACTGGTTCTTTGCTCCATGAGAATAACCACAGCCTAACGTTGCACGAAACACGTAGGAATAAAAATAAAAGCGTGTTCTAACCACGTTGCAGCTATTGTTCTTCCACAGGATTTTCATCTCGTGGCAATTTCTGAGGGAGTTGAAGTCTTTGTGGTTTCTTGCATTTGGGGGGAAAAGAAGATCAAAGCACAACACCCTCTGAGATCTGGCCTGGGTGACCCTGTCCCCAGATGACTTGGTGTTTTGTGACATTCTGTCCTGCAAAACAGGCTTTAACAAGGCAAGACACACAAGTGGCTCAGTGCTGGCTGCCCCACCATGGGGATGAGCACCACGACAAGGTGAGTAGAGAATCCTGAACTCTCCATGGGGTGTGGCAGAATGAACAGCTGTGTCCTGAGTGAGGGCAGCACAATGTCCTAAAAAGCCCATCCTTTGAGACTTCTACTCTGCTGTATCCCACTACCATCTGCCCTGGGACAGGCAATTCCTTTGCACCCCAGATTAGCTCCCACTCACCAAGAAGGAGAGATTTTTGAAAACTTTCTTGAAGGAAAACAGCCTGGAAAGTTATGGGTACTCAGGATGGGTGCCTTGCATTCCTTGCCCACCTCCACAAGCTGTGGGCATCCAGCCCCTGCACTTCCAGCACACTTCCCTGCAAGGCTCCGAGAAACCCGACTCACAATCAGCACTGATTATAGCAGGGAGTTGGATCAGACACCCCCTCATGTCCTTCCAGCCTGATTTACTCTGCAATGCTACTTTTGTGGGCCACGGGAGGTCATCCCAGGCCACCACTAGCTCTTCCTATGCGCTTGCCTTAAAAACTAAACCACTTGGTGCTGCAAACCTTGACACAGAGGCTCTGCAGGCAGATTTCTCCTGATATTTAGTTTATCTCTTCAGCCAGCTCAGCTGGTACAGATCACTTCCTGAGCTGGCACAGGATCTAGAAGAGCCCATGCATCACAGCTGACTCAAGCCCAAACTTCTCAGGATTTCTTCCACTTCAGCTAAACCAGAACAAACCCACATGTCCCAGAAACATTTTGCTACAATCGACCAAGATGATGCAGAAAATCCAGGACTTAACTCCTGAACCCCTGTTAACTTTTCAAGGCTGAAGCCTGAGGGAACAGACATTAAAACCCTTCATACAGCAGCCTCAAGAGGCAAAGCAGAACTTTGAGCCTGGGAACTTTGATCACTTTGGTAAACAAGGAGGCAGGGATTGGGAGACTGGAGAAAGACTCCTCTAACATCCTGGTCTGCCCATAAAATGAAAGAATAGGCTGTACTTTTAAGAACTTTGCATGTTTTATGACATTATTGTCTGTAAACCTTCTTAGTTTCCTTAGTAATCAGAAAACCGACGCCTTCAGTAGAAAACATGATGTACTTGCCACAAGAGCAGAGAATGAAAATTGGTCTCCTATGCAAATAGTTCAATTATAATCAAGCACAAACACTGGAAAAGGTCAGGTTCCCAAAAGGATGTATATTTACATTATAAATAAGGAACTGGGAAACAGGAACAATATGACAGCTTTACTACTTGGGAACTGTGACTTGAGAAAGTAAACTGCTATTTCACAGGGGGGCTCAATGTGTGACAAACTCCCAGTGGTGGCACTGTACCTTTTTGGGGGGGGGGGGGGGGGAATGCAAAAAGCCTTATTCTTTTTCAAAAAATCTTGAGGCTGAATCTGAGAAAAGGAGGAAGTTTTTTATTTGGATTTTTCTTGGGTGTTCACTTAGCTGACCTAAAATCAGCACAAACAAGTCTGAAGAAAACAGAATTTGTCACACAAATTCTTCACTGAAGGTAAAATAGTATCTAAGATGGGTCCTCATTGTCAGGTATTAGGAGACATCAGTTCCTTGTATTTTTTAACTCCTTTTGATCCCCAGTCAAGGTTTGTTAATACAGTCTGGCTTTAAGTCACTTGAGCTTTCTTGGAGTAACAAAATCAAAACCACTAAATATTTTACTATTTATAAGTAATCTGTTATGAGCAAGTAATGGAGTCCTACTATAGCTTTGAATTAATGTATAACTTAAATAATGGCTAGCCTTGTACTGATGTGCTGGTTTTCATCCAGGAAGGCTTTAGGCAAAAGCAGAGCCTGATGGGGGTGGTTGAGCAATACAATAGAAAGAAAGAAAGCCGAACATAAGAAGGAAAGCAAACCAGTATAGAGAGTTATAAATACAAGACAGGAAATACATAAAGAAATATAAGAAAGCTTGCTGTAAGCAAAGACAAAACATTCCCCTCTGTCACCTTCCAAGAGAAGCCTCAAATTTGGAAGGCTGAGCACACAATGCAGCTCAACTCCCAGCTGCAGGAAGAGGTCAAGACTGGAGATGATGTGCCACAAACACCCTGTAGGTGTAGAGCATTCACCTTAAGAAACATTAAAATGAGCTCCAGTGCCCAGCAATGAGCCATCACTGCTCTGCCCCTCAGAGTGCAGAAACAGCAACTCTCCCAAGCCACCTACATGCACTCTAACACACCCACTTGGAGTGGGTGCTCCCAGACACAGAGCAGTACCCATATTCCTCCTGTCCCGTCATCCAAAAAACAGAGATCTATCTGGAATGTTTTATCTGTGACAACTTATCCTGAGGAAGGCAGCAAAACACCTGCCACAGGACATCCCTGTCCAGGGACCCTGTCCAGCCTGCCCTTGCCCTACAGGTGGTATGTTGTCAGCTCTTTGTGGTTCAATATGCTTTGCCTAGCAAGACAGATAGTGATTATACATAATTCATTATTTATCAGCACTTTTTCAAGCTGCATTATCAAGTATTTTCCAAGCATCATTTTACAGGTGGAAAAACTGAAAGATACAGAAATCAAGAATCTTTGCTTTTGATATACTAAGTTGGATATGTTCACTGATTTCAGTGTTTCTTTGGGTAAAATCTATGTGAGGAAAACCTGCATGTAACCAGTCTCAAGTGACAGAAGGAGCCCACATGAGTCAGTACCTTTAACTCCTGAATCAACTCCCTTACCCCCAATTAATCAGCATAATCACCAGATTTCCAGCTCACTAAAATCCCATTATGTATTGCAAAGTTTCCTGACCACTTCCAAACAAACAGAACCAAACATACAGTGCCTCCTGCCTAAGGCCAAACTACCAACAATACTGTTCTTTTACCTCCCCTAAACAGTTTAGGGTATTTTAAGTTTCGGGAGGGTTTTGGCCCAGGTATGTGCATACTCCCAAATGCATGTTCACCTTGTAGCTCAGAGTGAGTGCAAGGACACAGATCCACATGCCAACAAGGCTCTGAGCCTGCCTCCCCTCCCAGCACACATTGCTGAGGTTTCAGATCCCTGGGACAGGCAGGGATCAGCTGCATCAAGCACATTGGATCAGACTCGTTCTTTGCCCAGATGCAAATGTCAGAACAGGAAGGGAGTCCATATAGACCAAACCTATCTTATTGTAAAGGTAGGGAGGTGAGACAGACCTGTGAATGCAAGAAAACTCAAGCATTGAAAATACCCAGAAGAAGAAAAGGAATGGCCTGGGAGGCTGAGCAATAGAGTGTCTTTTCTCCTCAGAATCTAAATGAGAACAGACATAGACAAACAATCTTGCTTCAGCTGAAAGAGGGATTAAAGACTGCTTCCAAGAGGAAGGACCCTCCAGTAAATTGGAAGATTCAGCAAGGATCACAGAGCAGGACCTAGATCACTTGGTGATATTTGTGGGTCCCCTCCAACTCAGGATATTCTATGACTGACAGAATTGTTTACTATGGGCTCATACAAACTTCAGCAGGGCCCTGTTTATTTCTCCTCCTCTCTCACACATTACCTAACACTGCTGTGCAGAATTCACCAGCTGCAGTCCCAGATCCTCAGAGGTGGCTGCACACCAGCAGGGTGAATATCTGCACACAGCACATTAAATGCTCATATCTCTGTCTGTGCATTAACCACTGCTCCAGGCTGGCTGCAGGACATCTGTGTGACACTCTGTGCCAGTGCTGCACAACCATTTGAGAAGCTTGAATGAAGACAAAGCACAGATGTTTTCCAAAATCCTTAAGGACATTGTGACTGTTACCAACAGCTGGGCAGGCTTTCCCATGGTAACACCACAGCAGACAGTAATGCAGAAGCAAAGGAAGAGCTGGGGTCTGAGCTGAGCTGCCAGCATTCTAGCAAGTAATGTTTTTTCAGTAAGGAGCATAAGTGAAGATGCTGTTTCTGAGCAGAGTGGAATCTTTCCCTGCCAATTCTTCACACGGAGCTTGAATGTTCTACCATTTCTCCCATAAAGAAAAAAAAGAAAAAGAAAAGGAAAAAGAAAAAGAAAAAGAAAAAGAAAAAGAAAAAGAAAAAGAAAAAGAAAAAGAAAAAGAAAAAGAAAAAGAAAAAGAAAAAAATCTCTGGTACCCAGGTCTCTGTCTGACTGCAGTCACTTGGTCTCCACATGTAGTGGGAGATCCACAGTCCATGGTGGGCCCTGTGCCACACATAGCAGTGGGGGTGCTGTGGTCAGGATCCCTCTGGGAAGCCCAGGGAGAGGAACCCTTTGTGTGTGCATTATAGTCACAGGTGCTCGCAGCAGCAAAGCCATTCTGCAAATGCTAATCTTGTTTTCTCACACTCTGCCTCTCCATCATGAAGACAAAGGCTTGTCAAGATCAGTATGTTTGCTGAAATAAACCAAGACCTCCAAAAAGTTCCTGCCAGCCACACAATATCAGAGAAGCAAAGTGACCCCTCTCAAACAGGCTTCAGCATTCTGAGAAGTGCACAGTGTTTTGCCACATCTTTTGAACAAGTTTGTTTCAAGAGGTGTGCAGAGGAAGGAGGGGCAGGTACTAATGGGGTTAGCTCTGTGCTTGAAGAGACACAATTAAAGAGCGAAAGCCAAATTACATCTCAGTGTCACATATTAACACAATATATTAAAAACCTCTGAGGTTTTTCCAATAGAAAAAAGCAAATATACTTGGGGCAATACAAACCTGTATTGTCACATTACCACAGCTTTTTTCCAACTAAGAAAAAAACATCATAGTGAGTCAGAGCAGAAGAAAGCCTTTGGGTTTGTTTTTGTTTTTTTTTGTAATTAATGCTGTCTTGCAAACAAACAAAAATAGGACATTGGCTGAATTTGTGGGAGAGTAACAGGAGGAAACCCACACTGCATCTGAAAGTCACTCTTTCTGTGCTTTTATTTCCTCCTCTTCTTCAACTGCTGTCAGGCTCTATACACAGCATCTTAATGCAAATATTCATCTATCATTTATTGTATATATCAAGCTAGCACCAAGGAGTCCTCCATCACAGACAGTGTTCTCCCTGGGGTCAGTGCTGTGGAAATGTGGAAACACAAACTAGTTTCTGACCACATTAGAGGTAAAAGCTATCCAACATGAAGAGCTCCGTAGGACCATCCCAGTTCCTATGGAGCAGAGTCAGGAATAATCTGCATTCCTCATCTCTAGTCCACGAGATCCATAGGCAGAGCACATAGCTCCAGCCAGCAGAGTTGCTTTTCTGGCCACGCCACGTCTCTCTGAGGTTTGGTCCACTGTCCAAAGTGCTTCTACTCTCTGTTTTAATTGAGAAAAATGCGGAGAGCGCCTCAGGCTCCGTTTGTACCAACCTGCAAAGCAATTCAGTTACAGTTTAACTTCTGCTTGAAAATGAGGTCGAGAGGTGAAGCCTACAAGTCAAGGAGAAGTCCTCCAGCAAGCATATTGTTATTGGGTGCACCACATAAAATCAGCTATGCCATCTCTAAGCACAACCTTATGATTCATCACGTGCGTAAGTCCTTGCAATCTGTTAAAGACAGTTATTGTCCCTGGAATTACCAGCTAAATTGGGTAAGAACATGATGGCTTTGTTGTATTTGTTAGGTGCTTTCTCCTACCAGATGTGGTACTGGGCAGCACAAATTTTCACCCAAAAGAAGACAAACTGGCACGTCAAAGCTTGCAGGGTTCTGTATGCCCTCAGCTTAAGGCCATCTCTCATTTTATTCTGCCAGGGCTTTTAGGACTCTAAAAATCTCCTAAGCTATACAAAATACAGGTCTACAGACTGCGACCTCTCTCTCTATTGTCTACAAGCAGGGACTTGCCTCTTACAAGTCTCAGAATACCTCATTCACTCTGAAAAGCACAGTTGAGCTCAGACAAGACCTCAGAGAGCTTAAGCAGAAAGGCACCTGCTGTTGGCCTGTTGAAGGGGAAAGTCACCATGAGTGACATTTGCTAAAGCAGGGCACTGTCCAGAGACAAGCACAGTACCCGCTACACTGCAAGAGACCTGGCTACAAGTGAAGCAAGAAGATGTGGTGCTATTTCCACAGGACTCCATCCAGCAAGGGACGTGTGCTGTCCACGTTCAGCTGACAAGGGGACATCAAAAATGCTGAAGCTGTGAGCCAAGGCTTCATCTTTTATCTGATCTCACACTTCTGTCAGGCAGTATCTTAACACAATCTCAAGCTTTTCTCGGTAAACATTTCCACAGAGCAGCAGTGGTATGAGCTAACTCTTTCCATTTGCCCTTTGTATTTCCCAGGGTTGCAGGCGATTTCCCATTCAGCCAGGCTGAGGAGGCTCCCCTGAGGATATTGCCAAGCACAGCATGTTTTTCTCTCTCTGCCTTTCCCTGTGGTGATGGTTCTGCCCTGCCCTTCCCATCCCTCAGCCCAGTTAGACAAGTCAGTTAGTCTCCAGTCTAACCCTGCTCTGCCTCCCTTGCCCCCTGCACATCACCTTCCAGCATTTACCATAACAAAACAAAAGTGCATTTCTCCACAAAAACTCTGCCTGACACACACCTGCCCTTGAATCCTTCTCAGAACTCATTTTCCAAGCTGGGTGGAGGTGATGCGTGGAGAGGCTACCTGGGACAGAGGCTAGACAGTGTTAAAGGAATAAAGTAGGTATTTATTAAAAGGCCTTCAAAAGATACACCTTGGGCAGTGCAAGAGCCTGACTGTGGCTCCAGCCAAGATGGACCCAAAATGGATGACTGGTCATGAGTTTTCATGAGTTTCCCTTTTATAAGTTTTAGTCCATTTACATATTGTGGTTATTACAGCTCCAGGTTATGAAGTCCCACCCTCCCAGATTGTTCTCAATTCAGTGTTGTTTACACTACTTGGGCCCAAAGCTGCAAAGGTACCCTTGGTTCTCGTGCTGGAAAAGGATTGTTTTCTATAACTAAACTGTGAAGAGAACTTGCTAACATTTTATATGAAGTTCAGAGTTATATATTAATGCAGTACAGAATCTGGAAAATATGAAAGCTAAAACTTAAGGCATCAGAGGTATTTCAGTAGGCTTACAATGTTCACATGGCCTTCACCCACAAGACTGCAGAATGAGCTGACAATCCTTTGTGTTTCCTGGGGTCCATGGAAAAAAATGGGGATTTGACAATTATATCTGGATTTTTTACAATATATTTCTGCATCTTTGAAGAACTATTAAGCTTGGGAATTAGCTGTCAATCTAGATAACATTTAACTGGAAGATTTCTCTCTCCACCCATCTCCAAACAGCTGGGCAGATCTTCAGATGATGTAAATCCATGTAGCTGTGCTCAGTCCAGCTGAGAATCTGGCACGGCTTATAGTTCTTCCACTATTAAAAACACATTCTCTTTTTATGTAAGCACAAATATTTATGTGATGCTCTTTGCACAACTTTGTGCTTTTTTGGGGGCAGATTAGGGTCCCCTGAAGAGATGGGTAAGTAAAATGATTGCAGCACTCAAGCTTTATTCAATCCCTGAGTTCTCTGTTTCTTCTGATTCTTGTTTGCATCATTGTTTTAATGATGTGAAGGGTACATGACAAAATCCATGTATGGGAAAGGAACTGATGAAAGACGAAAAGCTGTTTACAGATGAAATGCAAAGTACTTAGTGGAGTTAGTACCAGCAGAGCCAAATAAGGCCAGTTGAGTTACATGGGGGTCATTCTTGAGTTGAGAAGCAGATTTTGTGTGTTTCTAAATCTTATGTGCCAGGTCACTGCACTGGAATATATCTACAACCATTGAACTAATGGTTATATGTTCATTTACATCAGAGGATGAACTGACCACTTATCTATATATGGAAATGTATTCATCTCCCTGAGGTTACCCCACAGATTTGTCTTTAGACTTAGGTCACACGAAATTGAATTTAAAAGCTCTGTGTCACTGTAACAGCATTGCTCAAATGATAAAATCCAAGCTCTAATAATCTTTTGCAGCATCCCTGCCCTGCAGTCATGCAGGAAGCTGGGGAAATATTTCTTCTTCAGCTGTGAATCTCTCCATCAGAAAACTTTTCTCCTGACTTTCACTGCTTTTTACATTATTTGATGGCCGTCCCTTGAATACGAGGGATATGATGACTTCTGCATCTTGACTGCAGTACATCACTGGTTTTCACAATGGTTGCTGAAACAGCTGCATGTTAACTGCTACATAAATCTCCTATTTCCCCCAGACTCAGACAGTTTGGAATCTTCTTCTGTGTGACTATAGAGATTTTCCTTCCCAGTCACACTAGATAAGTTATTAAAAACAGTGCTTTTAATAAATCCCAGAAAGCTATGTATTTCCTGTACATGCCTGGCTAGCAAAAAAGGCTCCTTTGCAGCAGTGCCACATGCAAACCTTCCATTATTTGCCAGGAAAACTATACCTGTATTAAAGGCATCAGAAGTGAGCAAACTAAAATAAGAACCTGTGCATATTTCCTTTACCAACCAACCTCCAGCTGCTTCAGAAAATTTACTAGGAATGACATTTCTACTCATTTTAAAGCCCACAGGATTCCTCTGTCAGCATTAAAAAAAATATCTTATTGCAAAACCCCTCTCCATCTTTTCTTGTCTGCCTACAGAATGAGCTGGCTAAGAGACACAGCTTACTTGGTTTGTCACAACATCTGGAAGTCATAGTGACACATCCAAGCAAGTGAGAGCTGGAGACCAGCAAGTTATGGACAGAGTGAATATGTCTGGCAGACCCTCTCCCAGACACCATACTATCATGAGGGGACATAAAGGGAACCCAACAGGGAAAAGCAGGTGCAAGAAAAGGGTAATGCAAGTGTGCATATCTTCATCATGTCAAAAGTCACGACTTCAATTTGTGTCCAGAAGGAGACATGAAAGTTCATATTGATCAATATGTACATTTCTGTGCAGAAGGTTAAGGGAGATATAGAGAAATGTTGTTAGGAACAGTTAGAGAGGTAATAAATCCTAAGCTTTATTTTTAACTCATCAATTGAGTTAAAGAATGGTCCTCTCAGTTGGCAGGCTTCACTGCCCTAGTAGTTATGGCTGCCCTGAAATTACTGATGACAGCATCATGCCTTGAAAATAAAGCTCTGTTTGTACATGGCGCTTCTTCCATAGGGGCTACCAACTGTCAGAATTTCTAAATTTTCATACTGCCTCTTTTCCCAGCTCAACATCACACCATGTGAGATGCTGCAACTTAAGCATCATCATAATGCATCACAGCACCAGCATGAACTGCAGTTCTCACTTGATTTTATCTGTATTAAATCTTCTAGGTAATCTTTCTGCCCTTCCATTACCCATCAACACTGTAATCTTGTTGTAGGAGGCTACTGCATTTATCATGGCTGATTTGTCCATAATGAAGCCACATTGGCTGCCACTAATCACCTCCTTAGTTTCCATGTGCCTTAGCCTAGTTTCCTGGTGGATCTGCTCCATGATCTTGCCAGGAACAGAGGTGAAGCTCACTGGCCTGTAGCTCCTTGGGTCTTCCTTTTTTCATTTTTAAAAGATGGGGATTATATTTCCCCTTTGCCAGTCAGTGGAAACGTCACCAAACTGCCATGACATCTGAAATAAGATGGACAGTGACTTAGCCACTTCATCCACCAATTCCCTCAGAATATGCAGATGTGTCTAATCAGGTCCCAGGGACTTGTTCACCTTAAGTCACTAGAGTGAGGCACCAGATCGATTTTAGGGGTCCTGGCTAAATGTGTTTTGGGGTTCAAGTTATTTATCAACAGGTATTGGAGTACTGGAGACAAAAATTTCTCTCAAGTGATGACACAAAATTTGGGATTAAGGACCAGATCCTGCCCCTGAAATGCTGTCTCTAAATTAGACTGGAAAGCAGCATTTGGATGGGGGAACAACCATCCCCTGTGCAGAATTTCCTTGGAAAATATATATTAAAGTGGTTTATTTATAGTGCAGTTATTTTTCCATACAGTTGCAGTCACAGAAAAACAAAGTACCCTGTTTGTATAGGTCTTACAGTTCTTATTGTTTATAAAGAGTCCACATCAGCTCCTGAAATCTCTACAGGCAGCCTGTCTGCAGTGCAGACAAGTGGCACCGCCCATCTGCTGATCCCATATTTTGCCAAGACCACTTTGTTCTAGTAGGGAATAATTTTAATTTTTCATACCCAGAGGAAGCAAGGAGCTGTTGTAAAGGCAGATCTGGGCCCCAGCATATGCCCCAAATTGCAAACTAGAAATTTTAGAGGCATCTCTCCATAGCAGTTACCCATGTCTAGTTACTGCACTGAATTGAATTTAGGTTGCATTTCACCAGCCCACCTGAAACTGAACGAGTGCGAGAAACTCAGCCTATGTACTAAAAAAGCCAAAGATCAAGTTCCGCATAAAATACAATAAATTCTTTCGGTCAGATGGGCAACAGACTGGTCTTGACTTGACCCAAACTGTTGTAGAGCTTTTTACCAAATGCTGTAGTTTGTAACATTGAAACACCATGAAAGTATTTAATTTGTTTTTACCCTTGGCTGTTATCATCCCTATAGAGCTGGTTCAGGCAGAACCAGGTCAGTTGGTTCCAGTCTAACCTATCACAGGGAGAGGAAGAAGGAGGGACCACTCATTTGCACTGCTAAGCAAAGTCAATCTTTCTATCACCATCTGCCCCTGCTCTTTTGCTAGGTGATTCTAAATAAATAAATAAATAAATAAATAAAGAGGATAGCTAGAAAGAAAAAAAAATACATACCCCACCCAGCCTGCCTCTACTACATAGCTGCCCTAATAAAAGGTTAAAAATGAACTCGGGCCAATGAGATGGAAATAGAGAATAAACACGCAGAAGTATCTGAGATTTACTACTCAGATAGGACTATTTTCCATAGGATTTGACTAAGAATTCCTGGCAGAGGAATGGAAGGCAAATCTCTGTCCTTTGAATGGAATGGGGATTTTCAGGTCTTTCTCTGGCTGAGTAAGTGCAGGCATGTGCAGCTTTTGGTGGATGTGAGCGGATGTAAATACCATGTTCAGCAGTAAAAGGTTCAACGTAAGCTTGCTGCTTTCAAAGGTTCTGAGATTTAAACAAAGCTCATGAAGGCAGAAGCAGCCTTCATTGACTCAAATGCCTGGTCTCAAAGCCTAGGGAAGCAGCATGTCACCTGAGTATGAATGATCTGCTCATTCTGAGTATGAGAGTTTTCACTGAAATTCACTACGAATTTTGCAAGAAATGTTGCAATAATTAGGGACAAAAGGTGCAAATTTCCTTAACTGCCCTTCGTTTCAGCTAAACAACTCCAGACCTAAGCAAATTCCAGTTCTGCAGCTCAAATTCTCCAGAGATCTCTCTCAGCAGTCATAGACACATGTAAGTAACTCCCAGTAAAAGCCAAACCTATTTTTATGCAAGAACAGTTGTCATTAGAGCAGTAAGTCTTTCCCAGTCTGGGAACATCATACACCCCTAATTGGCATGTCACACAGGCAGGACATCCTTAATTAAACCCCATATAATTAACTGTGCCACTCCAGGCACCTGAGCAAGATCTCTGCAAGGTGCTGTTCTAAGAGATGTGGATGTACCCATGTGCTCCAGGCTAGTGTGGGTACCTCCAAAAACCCTGCCTGGCACAGACTGGTCTCATTCCCTTCATAGAGGAGAGGCATCCTTTGACTCAGCCAGCCATGTGCACTGTAAAAGATTTTCTTGAAGCACAAGAGACCAAGTCCTCAGCTGGAATTGACTTGTATTAATGGTATTACCAGTAACTGGTATTGACTGGTGAGATCCAGTAATAGCATCCATTTATCTAACCAAGTTCGGTATATTCCTTGGGACTGCATCATGCTTGGCAATAATATCCTCCCTGTTCTATATGGGCTCTCAACCAGCACAACCCATGTTGGATGGAGGAGATTCCCAGCCAGAGCACTGTTAGGAGTTTGGGATCTGGAGGTGGCTCAGCAAGTGGAACATCCCACATGACTTCAGTTCACAGCAGTGGTCAAAAGCAGAGCTGTGCACACTGGCTGTGCCTGAGAAAATCCAGAACAAACAGCAAACTAGCCAGACCTTGCTGAGGTCAGCCTTTCACAGTGCACTTACTATGTGGCCATCTCAGTGCATCAAGTAAAAAGAAGGTGAGAGGGAGAAACTTGAATGCTTTTGGCTGAGCCATGAGGAGTCATCCACTTGTTACCTCCTTCCCTCAACACATCTAAATTGTTAATATGGCTGATCCTATCACGTTGCTCAACGGGGTAAAGAAACTTCCTATTATCATGACACAGTTGTATCACATTCACAATGTTGTCTTGAAAACATTTAGCATCCTAATTCTTATCAGTGCACCCAAATTTCTATTTAGGAACCTAAATATAATTGTGGAGTTTAATCCAAACTG
This sequence comes from Cinclus cinclus, assembly GCF_963662255.1. Taxonomy (NCBI): domain Eukaryota; kingdom Metazoa; phylum Chordata; class Aves; order Passeriformes; family Cinclidae; genus Cinclus; species Cinclus cinclus. Next base: position 17,847,241 of record NC_085054.1, read on the forward strand.
ACTACTTATTTTCAGACCTGCTAAGTCAAGCATGGAACTAAATATCCCCTTGAGCCTACTTGCAGATGGCTTGTCCTTCAATCATGGTGGATCCATCTAGCTTCAGTGGGTCATGCAGGGAAAAACCCAGGAAGAAATCTCACATTCCCACATCTGGATTCCTGCACAAAGAAAAGTCCTCACCTGCAGAAAGCTTAATTTGTTTTTTCCTGGAGGTATGTTTCCATCCGAGTGCCATGCAAACTGAGCTGAAGAAAAAGCTGCTGCAGCTCCCATGCCTGTCTGCCATCTTAAGCATACAACAAGTCCATCTCATGCTCCTGGTGTTTTGCATCAAGCAAAGGTGAGGACAGGGGCAGAATTCTGCTTTTACCCCACCTCTGCACACACAGAGCAAACTCCATGAATGCCATTAGTACACAGTCTTCTCCCCTCTCCACCATATTTTGACAGAATTTTGGGAATTGTTTAAATGCAAGACAACTACTTGAATTTAATACCAATAAACACAACCAAGGATTATTTAACACCAGCATGGACATAAGACACCTACAACAAACACCACACCTTCACTAATCCTTTGGACATCCAACTTTGTTCAGGTCTATGTCCTCAGAGACATCTTTGTGGTGCTCTGTAGTATTTACACTGAAGTTAGGAGCTTTTGTCCTTATCAGTGTGCTGTGCTAAATAATCCTCTTGTAACATAGCTTTTTTTGCAATGTTTGTAACAGAAATTCAATATTCACAGGCATTATGAAAACTAGTGTGAGTGAAAACAATGATCCAAGAAGCACTACAGCTAGAAGCTACTGTAAGTAAGCAATGACCTGAAGAATCTCTTAGAATTTTAATGTAAATATTTAAATTTGCATGAATAGTTAAGTCTTCATATACTCCAGTCAGCAACATTTTTGGGTGAAACTAGGGCACGAAGAATATGGTCATACACCCCTGAGGTGCATTACCTAATTTACAACACCTATCCCATGTTCCTCCCAAAATATTTATCTAGCCATAATGCCTACTTTCTAGTGAGATTGCAAGCTTTTGGATAGACAAGGATCCACCCCTTTTGTTGCACCATAATATTTGCTTTGCTGACAACCCAGCAGATCTTTCTGCACGGTTAGGAGTCCTGACAGAAGGAAAAAAAACCCTCCAGTGTATGTCAAAGTATCTAATAAAGGAAGTCAGTATCACAGTTCCTGGTTGACAGAGGGGGGAAGCTGAGAAGGAGAGGTCATGGTTTAAAAGAGCAGGTTTGAGCAGCACAGGCTCCTGCTGTCCTGTGCTCTCCTGTAGAAAACCCAGCTGGCTTTGCCTGGGGGCACAATAAGCTGCTGTGTGTGCCTGGGTGGGTGAGATCATGCCTGCCCTGGATGATGCCTAAGGCACGGGTCACTGCCTGCTTGTACAGCAAATGAGGATAGCCTCAAGGCACATTGCCAAACAGAGAGCTCAGACTTCCCACAGACCGATTCTCAGAGCTGGGAGAGGGACTTCAGGTTCCAGGTCCTGTTCTGTCTACATCCCTCAGTTTTCCTGCCCATATGTATTTAAAATATCCCCCCACTAATTCAGAGAAATTTTCTTTTCAAGGTACTGATATCCAATCTGAGGATAATAATTCTTTAGCAGCAAAGAGGTGGGTCAGAGCATCCATCACGTGTGATTGTGACATTTTCATCAATACCCTGAGTGACACAATGAGTGCAAAGCAGGGGATGGATGCTAAGAGGGCAAGGATAATTTGCAGAAGGTCTCTAGTTATCTGTAAAGCCAGGCCTAAATATACATGTACTCTGGAAAAATGGGATTTAGAAGAACCACTAGAGTTTACCAAAAGGTTTTTCTTTTCCTTGTTTTGTAAAGACATCATGCCTGACACTCTTGCATGTGCTACAGTACCTGACGGCAAGATGCTGGCCCATAATAAAATACATTCCAAGTGCTAAAAAGGGCAAGGACAGCTGCAAAAGGTAGTCTGATATTTAAACACCAGAAGTTATCATTTAGCTGTTCTGATAGGAATTCTAGCATGACAGAGGCAGTCAGAATACTTGTTTCAGCTTCAAGCAATGTTCTTTAGATGTTTGCTGGATATACTGGAAAGAATTGCTCTAATCATAATGACTCTGGATTTTCTGTGCAGACTTTGAAGGCATACAAAAAGTCAGATTTAACCAGACTTCAGTCCCACCTGTGCTAGTGCCTAGGACAAAGGCATCAGTGCTACTAAGAAACTAATGCTATGGCAAAGCAGGTATTTCACACAAGTTGCAGATCCTGTTTCCTCAATATAAGATGCTAGAAATGTGCCCATAATAGCATTAATGTCAGATGTGGTAGAGGACTTGAAAGTTCATTTGGTACGAACACCTATTTATAGGTGCTCTCCTTGGATGAATCACTCTGAACAAGAAGTCCTAATCACCCACCCCAAAACAGATTATGTTCTTCACCAGGCTACAACCCCATGCTAGCTCTTTCCCACACTAAATTCATCAAACTGCTAGTGATTCGCCCACTACTGGAACTGGTACAAGTCAAAGGTAGAGATTAATCTGACTCATTTCAATATCTAAGAAAATCAAAGAAGAAAATCTCAGGTTGGAAGGACAGTTATCAGGACAATATTCACTTAATTAGAACAAAACTAACTAAGTTTCACTGTAAGAAATTAGTCTTTTTGCTGCTTCACCAGTGTACCCTTCACTGTTTCATCCACAAAGATGACAGATTTTTATATAATTTTTGGTGAACCTCAAAAGATTGGGTTAAACAATCCAAAACTTAAAAAGCTTTCCCAAGCTATTTGACCTTCTGAAGTCTGCAAGGTCTGGTACCAAATACTTAGTCATTTGCATTTCCAGCCAAAAGCAGAAGTGTAGACTTACACAGATGAAAAAAAATGCTGTGGAAGGGCATGCCTTGGTCACTAGAATTGATTACCCTGCTGATTGTATAGAGGTGCAGAAGTCAACAGCCACCATTCCTTCTCATGTGACAGTCAAAGTGAGATTTGTACACTTGAAGGCAAGTAGACTTGAACTGCTACTAAAGGGTTTTTCCAGTTGGTTTCTGCCCCAGCTTTTTTTTTTTTTTTTTTTTTTTACAAGACAGCTCCATCCTTTTTGGAGATAGCCCACAATTTTCTTCAAGGATTCCACTGGGAGATGATGTTTTCTAGGCTAAGATTCAACCCAAAAGGTTTTAATTTTAGCCAAGTTGATTTGACTGCTTTTGAGTAGTGAAGGAATGGAAGAAAATACTTGTCCCATATGTTCCAGACAGAGGAGCACATTTGCTGAGAAGAAAGAATCCTTGAAGAGACCGAGGGGGAGAGGGGGCAAATATCTCTAAAGGATAAAAATATTCCCAGACACAACACCACCATGAGCTCAGCCCTAACCTTACGTCAAAGAACACAGCAGCCATGGCATTTGTGTTTACACCAGCTGAGTATCTGGCCCATAGGAATGGAGAAGAAAGCTTTCCATTAAAATCTTGGACATGACACATCAGAATCTAAACAACATGGCAAAAGCCTCATATGTAAAACTCCCTTCCTGTTATTTCTCAATACCAAAACACAGTGTATTCCAATGCACGGAGAAGACAATATGCTGCAAGCCTTGCCTAGACATGATGGGTTTGTGCAGTAAGTCATCTCTGCTCAGACCTTCAGCAAGAGTCAGGGCCTCCAGGGATGTGGGCTCATGAACCCCAAGGGTTCATTAATGGCTCTGTGCTCCTGGCAGATCAGCTGCTGAACCTCTCTGGATCAGACCAAACCTCCCATGTCTGACTTCTTGCCTCTTGGCTAAAATGAGGCAATATGAAGCCCAGGAAGAAAATTTAAAAAGTCAGTGGTGAACAGAACTCAAAATTAGAGTGGCCCCAATCTTAGCAGTTCCAATATAAGGAAAAGACAAACCTTAGAACTGTCAGCTTCTTGTTCTGACTGTGGAAGCCAATGGATCTATAACAATAATTTGATCAATATAAAACAACCCATGCTGAGGTGCTACCTTAGGCAGAATTCATAAGGCTTGAGGCATGTCCTGTTAATAAGATTGCCAGGTTCTCACAAGAACCCAGCTGCACAGCATGAAGCCTAGAAATTCAAAAATATGGTTTGTCTCTTAACTTACTCTCAATAGCACCTCTAAAGTTTCTGGGTGCCCTATGTCAAGTTTAAGATGCTCCAGTTTCCTTACCTTCCAAAGAGATTCTCATCAAGAAATCATCATGAAGCTGTGGATAAATGAGAACCTGGAATCACAAGCAGCACACTCACTTTTATTTAATCATAATATCATTATGAAGTAGCTGGGTCCTCGGTACTTCATCAAGATTGCCAGGTGCTGTGCAAAAATCTCTCTCTTAAAGAGTTTGCAATTTATAAAGATAAGCAGCAAATACAAGAGGAACTAGGTGAGGATATAAGCAGAAATACATATAATTCAACATCAGTTTGCAGTGAGCAAATCTATAGGTATGCTAACTAGTACCTGTGCATTAACTCCATCTGTGCTGCCCCCTTAGCTGTTGCTCATCTACTGGTTCTTTACATTAGTATTTATTACAGACATGGACCTTGGAGGAAAAAAATACCTGTTTTTGTTCTCTGTTTCTTACAGTCTCCTTTGAAGGCCTGCCATTGAGCTCTGCTAGACACAGACTCCTTGTAAGTGAAGAACAGCTAAAGGACATTGAGGATACTCATAAACATTTGATAGGGCACAGGTGAGAGGCAAGTAATGAAGGGGGAAAAGAGCAAACAAGGTCTGAAAGGCAAGACTCTCCCACTTAGTACAGACAGACAAAGAGAGGTAATAATGAAAAACAAATGCAGATATCTACAAAATCATCAATCAGATTAGTAGTGATCCAGTGTCCATACCTTTAGCATGAAAAAGGAAATCTTGAAGAAGGCTGAGAAGGAAGAGAAAAATGAGAAAAAGATGGGAGAGTACTTTCAACATAATTAAAATAAGAAAAAATATTGACATAGGTTATACGTGTGTAGCACAGAAGAGTCACATAAACAAAACAGTAGTCATTTAATAACCAGGAAGGTAGGAAACCAATGGGATGGTATTTCAAATCCCAGCAAAGTTTAATAGAAGCTGGTCCATGATGATGAATAACCCAGTTATAGTCCATGCCGTGGGCACCTGGAGACATGAATGTCTGTAGGAAGATAAGTCTGTTCTGAAAATTTCTCCAGTGTGACTCTGGTAGCACGAAGACACACGTGCAGACAGCTTACAAAAGCCCTCATGCTGGGACAGGTTAACCTGAGCAATACAACTCATCCAAACAAAAGGATTTTTTACCACCTTGATTTTTACACAGGAACTTTTGCCAGCACAGCTGCACTGGATTTGAACATATCCAACTACTTCTGGTTCAAAGCCTAGGTAGGATCTTGGAAAATACACCTGAGGTCCCAACCCTGCAACAGGGTAGGCAATATGATATTCTAAGAAAGGTTTCCTGTATTGCAGCCTGCTAATTTACCTGGTATTTTAAAATCTCAGTGATTAAAGACATGACTCACACCCCCACTAAGACCAGTATGTTTAGGTTAAATATGATGGGGTTTTGAAAACATGTTAGGTAATAAACATAAGGCTTCTTTTAAACTGCCTTTTGTTTAGGGCTGTCAGTTGTACAGGCTAGAACTTTGATTAGAGATAAAGGTGATTTTTTTCATTGTTGGAACTGCAGCCAGAGCCAGGTGTATAGGACTAGTTCATTGTATCCCCAGAGCAGAACAGCATTGCAGTGTGAACCCATGGTAACAGCCACAGACTACTTGACAAGCCACCCCTCCAGGTTCCACCACTGGTGGGGACAGTGGCATGGGTCACACAAGGTACTGACCCTGAGTCTGAATGTGGTACAGCTCTCTTTCCCAATCAGAGAACTCCTGTGCCTGGGTCAGTGACTCTAGTGAGGACACTGAGCTCCTTATGTTGCCTTGGCTCCTTATAGGACGCTATATGAACTTAGTCATGTATCTTTGTGTCCAAGTTTCCTGTCCCTCAAAAGGGACATTAATCCCACATGGGACCTCACTTGTCTCAGCTATTCAGAGCAGCTGAATAGGACGCAAAAGAGGTGAGAGCTTCACCTGCAAATACAATTCAGTCATGGTTATAAATTCTCATTCGTTTAATTCAACAATATACTTAATTTTGGCCCAGAATTAGCACATTGACTTGCACACAAGCACTGAGGCACTGAGGTCTGATGGGCAGTACTTTCTCACTTCCAAAGTTCTCAGCTCCTGTGAGACAGAAGTTGTCTCCACATCAAAATCAGCTACACTGGAGAAAAGCAGGATAACTCTGTGCCATTGCTGCAGGGTCTAGGCTGTAGGTTGGTGAGGAAATCCCCGAGTTTAAACATTAGGAATACAGCAATCGGGAAAAGATATCAGCACAAAAAGCAAGCCTCAAGCAGGAGAAATCTCTAACTTGCTGCAGCACTGCCGTAATTGTGACTCTTCAGCACATATCCTCTGAGGACCTCAAAAAGTCTCTGGAAGAAACTGGTTATCGTTGGGTTTTGTGGGTGGAAAGGAAAGAGAAATGGAACCCATAAATGGTTTCCACTTACTTGATGATGGGGCACACTCATCCCCACCCTTCATTTCCTATACCACCAGCATCAAGGATTGTGTTGACCACATAACTTCTAAGATCTTTCCTGATATCCAGCCAAGATATGGAGAAAATCTCTGGTTTGGATTTCAAGGCTTGGCCAGAAGGGAGCAGAAGAGTCCTGCAGAATGTACACACTGGGCACAATGTTGTCCTGCACAGAGCCTGGCTTTGCTGTCAGCGTGTGGCAGCCAGGCTCCCAACAGATATGACAACTGCAAGATTAAGCAAACTCACCAACATCGCCCCACAGCCTAGGAAATTGTAGCTTTGCAGTTCTCTACATGTGCAAGTTGGATGCCTACAGTCACACCAGTCCATGAAGACACTAAAAGTTGTCCATTTCCCTTCCCACTGCTCATATATTTTCAGTTTATAAATACACGCACACCAGAGGGGGTCAACCCTATATAAAAAGAACACAAACCGGGTCCAGTTTCACATACTTTTAGGAAAGTGGAACTGTATATATGCTTATTGGAAGGTCAAATCTCCCCTTCCCTACTGACTTGGATATCTTGGTTCCTGTAATAAAATTTCAGTCAAGAATTGAAAAATCAAGTCCTAATCAAGCACCACAAAAAGGATGGCAAGAAGGAATCTGTTTCAAATCATTTCTAGTTAGGAACAATATTTCAGAACAGGTTTCACAATAAGACAGAACAGTAAAACCAAGGTTTTGCCTTGTGCAGAACAGTTTCCTAGATAGCATCTCGTAAGACTCCGTCCTGGACACAGGGCTCCAATTTCTGTCTGGCACACTATTGCAGAAGCCGTCCTGCAGCAAGTTTTACAACTGGTTTCTTGGAAGACCAACATTAGCAAAACATTCAATGTAAATATGCCAGTCTTTAACTGCTTAGAGACCTTACAGCAGACTTGCATCTGCTCCCCTTAGAGCATGGCCCAGGTCCCTTTACACTGTCACTGAAGAGTCAGTGCCTTACCCAGGACATTTTCAGACTTGTATCAGGGTAAAGGAAGGTCTTGTCTTTCACATCTGGTCCAAAATCAAGATCACATCCTTTGGGAAGGCTTAGAACCATGGACTTTTCTCAACATTCTCCTATCACCCGTGTTAGCCGCACTAGTGGATGTAGTAGCTGAGAAACCTTGGGCACTCAACAGAAGCATCCAGGAGCATGTTATGGTCCATCTGCCAGAGAGAACTGTGACCATTCACCTGGATCAAACAGTTCCAGAGGCAGCTCTGAGCTAGCCCAGCTGATTTTGCCCAGTGTGAAGGAAGGCAGAATCACATCAGTACAGGTAACACTCAAGTCTTGAGTGGGCATCCTCAGAATCATGGTCAGGAACACTATGGGCTGAGCAGTGGATCCTATTCATTCCTTGAACTCACAGTGGACTTAGAACCCATCAGGCTTTCCTAGCAGCTGGACTATATGCACAAAACTGGTTGTTGTTGTTTACAAGACCCAGAGCTTATTTCTGTTTATTTCTATGCACAAAGAACAAAACACTTAGGTACTTTTCAATCTAAAATAACTTTGCTCTTGTCTTTTTGACTCAGCTGTCCAAGAATGAGGGCTCTGTGTGACCAGAAGAAGGGAAATGCTTGGAAATCCAACTGTGGCTGTTCCTTGCTGACATTTAGGCCAGACAATGTGAGCACCACCCTCAGTTACACCCAGCTGGGCTCAGTGACTTCACTGGGAAGCCACAGTGCAGCACGGCTGCAAACAACAGCAAACACAGCTCAAGTATTTCTCTGTGGAGCATGAGATTGTTTGCTAGATTGATTCCTTGCTCAGTCTGTTTTGGGTGCAAATTTTGTTGCCATAACCTTGTTGCACTGCTCCTGGTCCCAGGGGTAATGGCGCAGGGAAGATGAGATGGGAACACAGATTCCGTCTTCTTGGCTCTGCCCCAGAGACAGCTCTCACCTCTGCTCCTCTGTTCTTGTGGCTTTGGCAGGACCTTGCAAGCTAGAGATGAAAGAACATTCTGAAGAGCTATCTGCTGTAGCTGCTATCACTCACACCTTCCAAAATATCCCCTGTGATAGTGAATCAGAGAGGGGTGCTTAGGGGTGGACATAGTAGACCCCATGAAAAATGAGCAGGGATTCAGACTGCTTCTCCACTGCTGAAATCAGGCTGCTTCAGTGCTTCAGATACACAAATTTCTGAAATCAATCAATGTGGCCAAAATGCTGACTCAAACCAAGATATGCCCCAGCTGAGTAGTGAAGTGCAGCATCAGGTGGGGGATGAAGGCAGAAGGGATCATCTCCCCACCAACCACCTCTAGCCAGGAGTGAGCTGGAACTGCCTCAGCATTGCCTGAAAGAGAGCTCTGAGCCCCAGTGCAAGAGCCACAAACCCCACCTGCTGGGGAAAGAAAACCCCATCTACACCTCCCTCCAGTCCTCCCCAGACCCCCCAGCCCTGGTGGGCCTCCAGAGACCCTCCCACTGCCATGGGGGTTTGGTTCCTGCTGTGACAACCCAACTCTCCACACACAGGTGCCCAAGTCCTGGCCATGGGTCACCCCCTGTGCCTTGGCTTTGCCCCTGCAGGGCAGGCTACTCGTGCGGGCACTTAAAACACCCAGCATGGAGCAGCTCCCAGCCAGGACCTTCAGCATAGCCAGTGCTCCTCGGGAGTAACAACTCATTTTGCTTCGCTTGGTCACTGGAAGCCCTGCTTTCAATTCTGGCCAGCCTTGCACTGCTCAGCTTCGTGTGCTCAAGGCAGAGCAGATCTGAGTGCCAGAGCTCTGTGTGCGTTTCAGCCTGCCCTGGCCAACAAGTGTCTCCCCTCACAAAAATCTAGACATAAATACAAAATTTAACAGCTAGAGCATCCCAGTTAATGATTAAGCAGGGACAGTTGCACAACTTCCCTGGAATGTCTATGTTGATGGCTGCGGTACACTGACGGGCTGGAATGGCAAAAACAGTCTGACAGAGAGGACAGGATGGGGTCCAGGTGATGCAGCTGCCACAGCTGGACTCAGCAGGAGATGGGCTGTCCTTCCACAGCAGGAGGCTGCTCCCTTTGTTAACTGTGTCAGCCCCCAGCTCCAGGGATTTGGAGCACAGGGCTGGTGGTGACCAGCAGGATGTGGGAGTCCTACCATCACAGAGAGCAAGAAAATACAGCACTGCTGTGTGTTTTATACATCTGGTTCATTTTCAGGCATGGGGCAGTGCAAAGCAAATGCAAACCTCATGCCTCAATGTTCTTATATGAGTTTAAAAGCACACAGCACACTTATAAAAGGGTTGTGTCTCCAGGCCTAACCTGCAAGTGCCAAACAAAAATTCATCAAGATTGATGAGTCGGGATTTTTTTACAGCATTCAGCACATCTGACATTATACGGGACTTCAAAAAGTCCTGCAAGAACAAGGGCCAATAAATATCTAGAAAAAATACAGTCAAACGGGAGTTCAGACACTCAGCTCTTCGTTTGTGCGGGCATGTCCTGTACTTGGAAATGTGGTAAGATTTCAAGTCAAATTCCTGGAAAGATTAGCCTAATGCACAACTCCCAGAACCCACAGCTCATTAGGAAGAGGCTCTAATGCAACACCTTCCAAGCAGTCCACGCGCACGCTGGCAAAGTGGATTCTTGCACACATTTGTTGGAGACAGAAGTCTGCTTGGCTGGTCGTTGGGTCATTTTAGATTCAGAGACATCACCAAGCCACAGACAGCATCCACCCAGCGCTCCAGGGTGACAAGGAACAAAAAAACCTAATGCTGCTGCTAGAAAATGGGTTAGTGGTTTGATTCATCTGTAGGAATAATGTCCTCATGACACACCTTTTGCTGGTTCCAGCGGAGGGCAAAAAGGGCACATGTGTAAGGGCCAGCACAGCACGTGGGCTATTTAATGATGTCCTGCAAAGAAAACTCTCCATTGCCAGCTTACTTCATCACTGAAAAAGAATACATTAAATTCCCTGACACAGCCTCCATGAAGGCATCTGGAGGTGAACAGGTCATTTCCAGTATAAGCAATTTTTTCCTCTAATAAATTTCAGAAGGGGGATTGCTGTAGAGGCTGTTGAAAAGCAGGCTCACAGAGAGCCAAGGCAGAGGGAGGGAGGTGGCCCACTGGCAATGGTCAAGAAAGACCATTTTCAGGCAGACTCCCACTTGCAAGTTCAGAAACCACCCCATTTCTCTCATGCCGTAGAAAACACAGGTCTATGGAAGGACATCTGTTGGCAGTAATCCATCTTCACTGCACAGATGACTGACTCACCTTTAAATGAGAAAACTTCTCAGTCTTGAGACCAATTCTGTCCCTCAGCTATGCCTTGGCCACCCACTGGTCCCTGCCTGGTTGAGACTGCAGAAGTGCTTCATAACTAACAGCTATTATCATTCTGGTTTCATCACTGCTCTTCCAAGCAGCTTCTGTCTCTGCTGTTTGGAAACAATGCTCAAGGCTAGCAGCACCAGATCAATAACTCATCTGGGAACAAACAACTGAGATGAGGGAAGATGGTCAAGGGAGGACCTTTTTGCTGAGGGAAGGTTTTCTGCCCCGTGATAGGAACCAGAGACAGTTGTGACAACACAAGCATGGAGAGCAGAGCACCAAGATGGGAGGCCAGACACAGAGCAAAGGGAACCACGTGCTGGGGAGCATTGCTAGATTCTGCTGACATTAGTGCTCCTCACCAACTTGTCTGCAGTCAGATGAGGAGAACACATGATTCTTGTAGCCATGGGGGCATCATATGTAAACCTCAAAATTACAGAAAGAAAACTGATGCAATTTTCATTTTAATGAATTAATGTACACTCATACACCAGTCATCCAAGTGATTCCCAAATACTTTTCACATGTTCTTGTTTCTTTCCCATGTTCCAAAAATAGAGCAGAAGGTTTTCCAGTCTAATTTTTTCCTACCAGCACATAAGAGGGTTTTTTACCAAATGGACAATTAAGGAGTGTGTTTGCTGAGAGGTGGAGTACAACATACTGGACATTTGTAACACTATTATCCAAAGACTCGGATTTTGTCAAGTATTCAGCCCAATATTCAGCACAGGGCTGATGTCTCATAGAAAGCTCAGCATGGGTCTCTGTCATGTATCCCCATCTTCATTGCAAGGCACATCTCTCTCCAAAAGAGGGGAAAACAGCACAAAAGACACCCATGCACCTACCTTCCCAGAAAGGATCAAAGGGGCCATATCATGAAGAATATAACCACATAAAACCTGAATGTAGCAGAAAGGAATAAATTTCAAACATCAAGTTTCTGGACTAGGACTAGCTGGGTCTTTTTCCAGGACAGCACACTGGAGAAAGGTAGACTGAACTTCATAAAAGGCATGGTTGAAAAAAACAGCGATACCTTGATAATTCAGAGAATTTAAAGCCAGAAGGAACCATATTGCTTGTCAGCTCTCTTTCTATTTACTGAAACTGCTTCTTCTGCTTAAAATAGTACTTCAGTATGAGTAAAACATACCTTTCAGCAAGGACCTCATTCAGTAGTTACCAAGAGGCAGATAATCAACGCCACCCCATTGTAGTTTGGTTAATCACCCTCTCATTAAAAGTTATGCTTTATTTTTAAGTTCCAGCATCTCTCTTCAGCTGCAACGTCATCTTGCTGCTCTTTCCAGAAGAAATGGCATACTGCTCTTGCTGCTGCTGCCGCTACTCAGGGTGATAAAGTGAGCCTGCCCTACCATGAGCTCAAGACAGAGAGTTTCTTACATCTCTTAGTATGAAAAAAGGAGGCTTCTCTCAGTGTCCTCTTTTGGGACACTTTTCTGTGCCCCATTCATTTCTAAAAATTTATTTTAAAAGCTCTAGAGGTGAAGGCTCTATGCCAGTGTCAATATCAACTATACCTGATAACAGCAGCATAACCTGGCCAAACAGGCAAATGAATGACAGAATTAGAAGCTACAATTCTACTGAAATTTTAGTCACATACTTGACACTTCCCCACCACTGAAATGCAGACAACTTCTAAAAGTACTATTGGTGCTTTAACATACACTTCAAATACACGCCAGTTGCTTCAGCTGTGACAAAAAGAACAGTAAAATAAAATATGGTACAGTATAATAAAATATAATTACTAGAACTGTGGAGATTAATATCCCCCCATTTAAAAGTGCCTGTTTCAAACTTTAGGGACCATCTCTTAAATCCTTTAACAACCACTTAATTTTATGGTAGTGCCACTATGTCTGTGCTGCTGCACGTGATTCAGTCTTTCATAAGGCCATGTAAAAAAGATTATGTTTTGGTTATATTTTAACTGAAGTAAAAATACAAGTCATACAGCTCTTTCCTACACAGTAGTATCTTGTTTGTGTAATGTAATTGAAGTACACTCAGAGCTCATATGCCTGTTAAAGATGTCTTTGGTCAGTAGATTTGGACTACTGGTAATGAATCAGTTATTAAAAATCATTGTGGAGGTCTATAGCACAAGCCACATTAGATCACAAAACCACAAGAACAATTTTTCTAGGTCACAGATAAATATATTTGAAACAACTGTTGGTTCTCCCCTCAAAAATGTTTGCAAATTCCTTAAGTATCTCATAAAATCTGTATTTCTCAGACTGCCCTGGCAGGGATTTCAACTTTGTGCTTTGTATGATCACTGAGGAGTTCATAAAAAGCAGACTTCCAAACTGGACATACTTTTTCACTCTCAGCTACACAGTGATCCTCAAGGCATTGCATTTTTCCCTGGATCCACCATCAGAATCAAATCAAATAACTCACAGCTTGTCACTAGATTAGAAATTAAAGACTAACAGGAGCAACAATCAGACTGACAACTTGCTAATCCAAACAAGATGATCTGATTTTATTACAGGGAAGGTTTTCCTGGAAGCTCCTGCAAGAACAAGGGTGTTCATTGCTACTCTAGATACTCTGCAGAAACACCAACCTTCAGCTAGGTTTGTAATTGCCCCTCAGTGTGGAAACTGCTGTCAGCACATGTGACTGCTGGGGCAAAGTTAAGAACCCAAACCACAGACCACCTTCACTGTGAAAACTGATCTTGTCTTCTACAGCCTGTGTAAGGAGGAGCCCTGTAGGAATGTGAGCACGTGTGTGCAAATCATGTCTGAAAACACAGCTGGCCTGCTCCATGGTCAATTATTATTCATGCTTTCTCAGAACAACTCTGAGTCTCTTCAAGCATGGCACATACAAAATTCTGTTCTATTCTATGTTTAAAGACTCAAAACTAGGACAGAGGAAATCTGTGTTTCGTAGAGGAAGTCAATGTTCTGATAGGGATTGCATATTATTATATTGTTAAATATATTTATTTTCAAGTACAGATGATGAGAACTTTTTTCTAAATTGATTGGCAGCTGTAGTGGTTTGGGTTTGCCCATTGTAAAACAAGCACTGTGATAAAGGAAAAAAGACATTTTCCAGATAGCGTCAGCATTAGCATACTGTATGTCCTGTCTCTAAAAATGGAAGATTTATAGTAATAAACTTTCAGTTACCATATCTATGTGAATAATTTCCATCTTGTCACTAGAAGAACAAAAGTCTATGTAATACTGAGCCAATGACCAAGACAGCAGTAAAATATGGTTGATATTTCTATAGGTATTTGACAGCTGAAAAATGAGCCAAGATTATTTACTGAGAATTAGGCAAATGAAAGTACTACCTGTATGTAAGCACACACACATATGCATACATTATGTTCATTATGCAAAAACACACCCAAAATTTCGTCAGCCATGTTGGTTTGAATGGATGCCATTCCTTCTCACCATCTGTTCTAAAGAGCATTCCTTGACTTTAAACTGTAACTTGTTTATGGAAAACTGGCTACAACCAGCTCAAACAGGTCAAAATTAATGTTCTTTCTATCAGCAATCAGTCTCTTGCAAGGAAAGCCAAGGGGAAATGATCCTTGACACACTGCTCTGGGTGGCTGCGAAAACCCTTCTAATTGTACACTATTCCCTACAGTGACAGTAAGTAGATACTATTTGCCAATAATACTGATTACCATCAGTCTGGGGTTACTATACTTTCACACATATAAACTGCGTCTCAGATAACCCATATATAAAAGTATGAGTTGTCGTAAATATGTCCTCAGTTCACCTCAGCATTAACTACCTCCCACAAAGCTGGAGGTGAAGGCAAGTGCCAGTCAAGGGGTTCAGGTATCGTGGTGATGCAGTTTTCCCTCATGATTCACTTCTGTGTCTGTGGTCTCTCCTTCTGCTAAGTCACATGGATTTATATGTTGCTACTTTAAAATACTCGTAAGATAAAAATGGGGGTGCCTGATGACATGTGTCTATCTGGGCACACAGAATCCTCAGTCAATTGTCACTCTAGACAGTTTCCACACACAGGGGAAGACAAAGGAGTGCCACCATACTGGTTTAGGTGGCCACAGGAGTGGCTCTCTCGTAGCCACAGAGCGGGCATGGCTGCACCATGCAGGGAGTACAGCAGGCTGCAGTGACAAGCTGAATCACAGAATCAGTCATTTATGTTGGAAAAGACCTCTAAGATCACTGAGTCCAACCATTAACCCAGCACTGCCAAGTCCACCGCTGAACCATGTCCCTAATCACCACATCTACACAGCTTTTAAATACCTCCAGGGTGGTGACTCAACTGAAATGTCATGCTAGACATTTCTAGCAAACTCCAATCTCCACAAACGAGTCCAAAGCCTGGCAGAAATCCTGATACCAGGACTTTTTCCAAGGGAGAATCTTATCTATGAGCATGTTTACAAGAACATCATTAGCTAAAGTCGGGAATTAGGGACCCACCGGGCCATTCAGACCAATGGGCATCATCAGCCAAGGTGGCAGCACAGGCAAAGATGCTGATGGAATAAGAAAAGGCGTCTTCCCTAGCTCAATGCATGTGCAGTTCTTTGAAATGAATGAGAAATTAATCTGCATTTTTATTTTCATTTCCTTGAACTGGAGATAACACAGCCCAGGCAATGGTTTTGTATCAGATGTATTTTTTGCTGGGCAAAGTTCACATGACATGGGGGCAGCAGTCACACAGGTTACAGATCTGATGGGTTTTAGAGACTTTATGTTGTTGTTTAGGTAAATAACTGCTTAGCCTCACTGCTAGTAATCCAACAAGCCACTTTAAAACATTTTTGAAATCATGAAATAACTCCTAGAAAGATTTTGATATGCATGTTTAGCTCTTCTAAGGTACATTTCAGTTCCATTAGAAGCTGAAGATGTTTTGTGAAACAGAATGCTGAAAATAAAAATGTGTGGAACGGAGGAATCCAGGACCAAAGGAAGTCAAGATTTGTAAACATATTAATAAAGAGGTAATATCAAACTTAATAAGAAGCCTGCCTGAAATGGGCCCGCAGGTATTCTCCCACTCCAAGAGCATCACACTGACCCACCTGAGCATCAAAAACTGCAGCTTTGCAGAGAGAGACACTCAGAGAAGATTGGGGTCAATTCCCCACTTTCCAGAAAAGAGAGGGACATACTCAAGGAGGACTGGGCTCAACTAATTCACTCTCCAGCATTTACAAGCTCATCACCAGTGTATGCAGGTCACACAGGCTCCTTCTGCATTTAAACAGGATTCATCCCAAATGTGTGTGGAGACCTGACGCAGGCTGGACTAGTTACTCTATGCAAGCTGACCATAGTGGCATATGAAACCACTAGCTTAGACAAGCTACTTGACTTTTGGAGGGCTAAAGATGAGTCCTAAGCACAGTTTGCCATTTTACATGGAATGGTTTTGGCACCAGACAGTGCAGGACCAAGCACTTCCTGATCTACTGAGACCAGGTCCATTTTTCTTTACTGGGTAATACCATAGCTTCCTCCAGGCCAGTGCATCCAAGTTTTCTTGACATGAGAAACCAGACTGTGCATGTCAAGATCTTATCTCTGCCAGGCCTTGAGACACAGCAGGATCAGGCACTGGGTCTGGCAGTCACAGTACAACCACTTTTGGTCCCATGCAGTTCCAAAGTCACTGTCTATTTTAAGTATTTCAGTTTCTCAGGCAAGAGAGATGGCGTTTTTCTGGAAGGCAAATCTGTGTGGAGTTGCATTGCTGATTACTGAGGGTTTCATTCAATGCATCTGCCTGGAGTGACTCCTGAGTCCTGTTCAGCTTAGCTAAAGTTATCATCTGACTACATCCAAAATATCATAAATTCATCTTCAAGGAAACATTTGTTCTGACAGTCTCTGTCTAATAAATGTCTTCTAGAAAAGGCAGAGTGTAGAACATCTCATAAAAATACAGGAATTACAGACATTTAACAAACCTGGATCTTGAGAAAAATCCCCAGTTAATTCAGCACATTTGGTAACAGCGTTACACGATCACATCCCAGCAGACACTGTTATCTACCACATGCAATGTCTGCATTCCCAAGCCAAAAAATTGGCATCTATTTTTCTCTGAAGGCTTGAGTCTAGTGCCTCGTTCCTCTCACCAACCACTAATTTCTTCCTTAATGTTAGGAGGCATCCTATTTCCTATTTCCACATCAAACCTTCCCCCCTTATTTTCCCCTCAGGAAGGCTTCACTCCTTCCATAAGTTGAGCTACTTTCTCTCTTCGATTTTCACCAATGAAAAAAATCACATCACCAGGTACTCTTATACGAACAACCTAGATCATTGCTCTGCCTCATTATACATTGCTGTAATATTCCATTTCAGTGCTTAGGATCCACAATCAGGTTCACTGCTGGTAGAATTTCCTTCTGCCATTCCTAGTGTCTTCATTAACTTCTTTAATTTCAATGCTCTTTGAAAGAAGCAGGGTTTCTGGGTCAATAATTTCCTGTCTTTGGAAGCTCTCCAATTAGTATTTTATTTCTTGTCATGTCCTTGTGACTGTATTGAGATGGTATTCCTAAAATAGTTTTAGACTATTTTATTCTTCCCCTCCAGGGATGAGAACACACCACATACTCCTAGTTCACATCATCTTGAATCCATTCCTCACAGCACTGCACACATTTTCAGCACTTTCCTCCATTGTAGCTCACAAGCTATAAGTTGTCATGGCTCATGAAAATCATTGGTACAGCTTCACCAGCTGGTATTCAAACTAACTTCCTCAATTGATGAGGCAACTAACCCATGCAGTCATCTCTTTCCAAAACTGTTCCATCACTTTATTTTTTCATTTCTGTCTACACCTCTGATCCCAGTGTCAGTCTTCAAGCTGCCAGCTGAACTGCTCTCACTTGTTTCCATATCACTGACAGCCCTTTCTGGTAATACTAACCAATGTCTGCTGCTCTGGGTATTTGGGTTGTGCCCCTTCTCTATTACCAAATTTAGCTTTGCTGTTATGTTGCAGCTGGTGGTTAATGCCACATGTTAACATTCCTTTCTAATTAGCTTCCACCTTAAACACATGTGATAAAAAGAAACCTTTCATTCTTGAAGCCTATACTGCCAAGCAAAATTAACTTACAGCATGGTATTGGTCTCTTAAGTGAGAGTGGTGTGTTTGTGGCCAAAATACCAACAAAGCTATGACAACACAACCCAGGTAATAACAGTATGAAAGCTCCCTGCTGATGCCACAGAATGAATTTTTTTTAAACTTGTAACTCACCCCCCTCCCCAAACCCAGGTAAAACAAAACAAAAAACAGAGAAAAAAGATAAAGGCAAAGACAAGATGAGATGAGGGAAAGGGAATTGTTGTTTCTCCTCTACCCCAAACTGCACAAGAGGGTGAAAGGCATCTGAGCAGGTGACTCAGCCGAGTCAGGGAGAGCCAGAAAAGGCTGAGAACTTTTGGCATCACGAAAACATTTTCCTCAGAGTTTGGGAGCCTAGAGCACCTTCAAAGAATTACAGATGTAAGATGAGGTATTATAATCCATTATTGCGCTAAATCTGACCAGCCAGATCCCACCCAGACTTCATTTATGACCCCGGTATGCACAGTCTCCTGTACCTTTAGTCCAGTCTGTCACCTGTTCTCCAACAAAATGACACTTTGCAGAGATGACATTATTAAATGTCTGAAGGTGCTCATGCAAACCTTGTTTTTTGCTATACAAAAGAGTCAGTGAGAAAGAGACAGATGACCTTCTCTCCAAATTTCAGTGTTCAGGTTAATACTGATGACCCTAAGATTGCTCAAGTTATCTAGTGTGCTATGTCACCTCAGCAAGCCTTGTTAGCTGAGGACAACCAGGAACCAGGCAGCATTCAGTCTGCGTGAGGATGGATGTGAGCCACAAAATCTGGATGCAATCTCATGCACTACATGTCTCATGGATATATGACTTTTATTACATGACATAAGGTGGCTAGACAAGGCAGTCTGAGTCCCACCTCTTTCATGTCCTGCAATAGCTTTTTTGAGGTCACATCAGTGTTGCCTCTTGCACAACCAAAACTTTCCTTGCTTCTTTTCCATGTTTAAGAGACACACAATCCTTAAGCCAGCACTGTTTAAGGACCAGGGAATCCCAGTGCTCTTCCCGTGGCTGTGGAATGCAGGAGCAAACTGTGGAAGGGGAGGGTGCCAGGTTCTCTCTGCCATGCTAGCCCCAACAGGCAGGACTCCAAGTCACTCCAAGTCATTTCAGAGATGCTGCAGCAATGAGAATACGATGACCAGGCTGGACAGAAAGAAGAGAAAACTCCCAGTCCAACAGACAAAGCGAAAGTCTGCCGCACCAGCGTGGGTGCACAAAGCAGAGCCAGTTGGAATCATGAGCAGACCCTTGCAGGAAGGCAGACAAACACTTTAGCACCACTGCTCATAAAGGGCAAAGCAGAAACAGGGAGGTTAAGTAGTTTACTTAAGCTATGGAGCAGAGCCCAGTTAGACACCCTGGAGCTGGGCTCAAGCCACTGTTAGACCAGCAGCTTTCAAATAATCATTCCCACAAACTTCTTCTGTGGTGATGTTTCTGAACAATACCAGGGAACATTCCACCATAAATTGTGCTGTGTTCCAGTTTCCACATTATAGCTATGATGTAACTCAGAAACACTTTGTCCCATCAAGCCCAACAACAATAGATTTAATCAGAACATTTGTCTCAGAGAGACAATGGGGAGTTCTGATTAACCTGGCACCAAATTCTGGCAGTTGCCTGCAAAGGATTTTTTAATTTTTTTTTTCTAAATGCTTGCCCTTGGCAGCTCTTCAACCTGTAATATGCCAAGCCTGTGGCTGCCAGGAGAGCTGTGAAAATGCCCCATGCCATTTGACATGCAAACAACATACTTCATTTCAGAAATGCAACTTTTCTGCAGGAGCACAAGGGGAAGATGCTATTCCCAGAGCATGCCATCAGCCAACCACATGAGCATCAAGGATATCAGAACCACTGTGAGATGCAAAGGGTTTGTCCTGTGAGAACTTGCTGGTGGTGGAAACTGAACAGCAGGCACTGGGCTCTCAAAAGAGAGAGGAGAACAAGGAGAACACTGCAGCGGCTTGGTTGGCTCCTTTTGCACCTCTGCCCAGACCAGAGAACCTCTATGGGTCCCTGCAAAGTGGAAAGGCTCCTTCATATAGAGTAGGTGCAGGGGGGAGCCCAGCTGAAAAGTCAAAGCACGGGCATACTCAAACACAGTGATTGATAGACATCAGTCAGACATCAAAGGTACAGGAGCACCAGCTACAGCCAGTGTGACTGTGAACAGAGCAGGGCTCAATTCTGCATCCAAGCAGCATGTTGCACCAAGCAGTTCCCTGAGGCCTGCAGGGTGGGATTAAGTATTTTTCAGTTTGGGCTTAGGGGATGTCTTGTATTGTCCCCTCGATGTGCCCTCCCTGCTCACAGCCCATCCCAGACAGCTTCCTCCCAGGTTTGATGCAGCAAACACCCCCACATCATCCATCCATCCATCCATCCATCCATCCATCCATCCATCCATCCATCCATCCATCCCACACTTGTGCTGCTCACATCCCACAGCCTGGCTGGTTCCCTGCATGCAGCCACCCTTCCCCCTAGCAGTGCAGCCCCAAACCCCCTTTTCATAAGGGGCCAAACTATATCAAGGCTGAGTCTCAGACTTGGAGTGGATTACTGCTAGGCAGTAATGCTTAGGAGTTGAAAATGTAATGGGAGTGTATCTCAAACTAGCCCTTGGCATTTGTAATCTAAGACAGTTTGACATAAGTTGGGGGGAATATGGAAAAACAAATAAATAAACAAAATGCACCAAACCAACAAAAACCAAAACCAGAAAGAAAACAATGATTAAGGAAGAAGAAATGCAGTAACCAAAGCCTGCAAGAAGGTCCTGAAGCAGCTATCAGCCTCCAGCTCTTACTCCATCCTTCCTCCTGCTCAGCTTTGCTGTCACTGCTTTCTCTGCAGTAGCACAAAGTGAAGGAGCCAGTTCTGCTAGAGGAGGTCTGGGTCCAGAGAAAGAAAGGGAGCTCCCCATCAGAGCAATTACAAATAATACTTTAGCAGAGCATCTTCTGCATATCTTTCTTTCCCAAAAAAAAAAAAAAAAAAAAATCAAGGTAGCTTCTCTAATTCTAGACAAAATACCAGATACCCTTGTTTGCACAACAGCCACTTCCATTCTCATGGCTGGCATAAGTGGTACTTCTGCAGTTAAGAAGTTCTTGTGTGTGTTGAGAGAGTTGGAGGAATTTTTTCTGGGTGGATCTAGTCAGACAGAGAAGTTTGAGACTTTTTATAAGCATGTTGCTCATCCTGACCAGCTCCTGCCTCCCATTCATTGCAATAAAATATGATTGTTTTGTTATAAATCTTGATTTGATTTTTGGGACATGAAATGCTCACCCCTGCCAAGAAAAAAATGCTACATTCTGCATGTCACCACTATGTTCTCCTCCTCTTAAGAACTTGATGTTGTGAAATAGAAAGATCAATTTATATTAAGGCCATATTTTTATCAGGCCAAGGCTTTTAATGGAAGGAATCTGTGTGTGGTAAAATATATTAAAAATCACTGTTATTAAAAAAACAATAAAACAGTCACTGTTCAAGGCACGTAAGCCACTACCTTGTTTACTCCACAATTTATCCAAAAATCCCTAGCATTATTATGATAGTTGTATTATTGTTTCATCCACCACCTGATTCTCAGATTCATTTCAATAGCCCTGCAATTATACAGCCAGATTGCTAAATGTGCACCCAGGAATTTAAAAAAAAAAAAGAAAGAATGAAAAAGAATGAAAAACACCTTCACTTGAGCTTTCTCAGAGGGCCATAAGAGTGGAAACTCTCTCATTTCTTAAGGACTTGGTTCATTTTAGGAATCATATTCTTCCCATGGAGATGTATAAATGTTTCCAGTCCAGAATTTTTGGAGCTATGCAATAATTAGAGTTTTTCTCCAAGCTCGGGAAATATTGGAATATTCTGAAGATACCAGATTAAAAATATAATAAAATCTTCTCCACATGGTTGCAGAATGGTTTGAAAGCAGGCAGAGAACGTCCAGCTGTACAAACAATCATTTTCCAATACTATCTGGAAGTTCTTCAGGAGCTGGTAATAGTGTGCCTAACACCACAGTTCTGTTCCCACAGTTCCCCCACATCAGTAGGCTAATTCATATGCAATCACATTTCCAACCATCATTATCCACATTCCTAATTCATGGTGTTTCAAGGAGACTAATGTCACACTTGTCCTCTCTGTTACTCACCTTATGATGTTTTAAAACCATCTCTTCTGTTGATCTGTATGTTCGTTAGAGATGGTTTCAAATTAGATTTTTGTGCCCCAGCTTTGGGGTCATTCACTGTGGTGAATCAGGTCTATCTCTTCCTATAAACAGGGCCTATAAACCAGGGCCCAGAGCCAGTGATCCCCAGGCTAGTTCATCTTGGTACATTATTTACTCACTCCTCGCTCCCTTTAATAGATTTGAAGTTCTACCTCCAGATATGTTCTTTCCATATTTCTTTCCATTTTATTTCCATTTCTTTCTGAGTTTAGCAGGTTTAATTATTTCCAGACCTTACAGCCAAAAGTGAAAGAAACCTAAAACATATGATTAGAACATTTTTTTGTTCGAACACCACAAATAACCCATTACAATTATTTATGTCTTTGGATTGAGACAAAGAAAGACAACAAGTATGCCATAAATGACAACTTGATGTATTTCGGTATACCACAGAACTGCGTCAGTGAAATTACTTTTAACTTGTTCTGTTGAGGCTCCTGAGAAATCTTATCAGGGTTATTGTTGAACACAAGCCAAAGTTGATACTATTTGTATTTTGAGTTGCAGGAAAAACAAGAAGTGTTTTGGGTGACGCTTGAAGACAGCTAAGAAGGTGACTTTTTTGAGAAATCAGCAGTGGTTGTGATGGTGTAAGGGCAGAGGCAAGGCACTGTCTGTGAGGAGAAGGCAGTACTGCTGAAAATGTTCTTTCATGCCTCAAAACCTGCCAAGTTTTTCCAAATATAATGCCAAAACATGATTACCACAGATTTTGCCCTGATCACCTGTACCCTACCCTCCATCTATAAACATTTGCATCCCCTCAGGGAATCTAGTTGCTTTAGATCAAGTAGGATATGAGTGAAAAATCAAATGATTCATCTTAGTTCACAATAGGTAATAACAATAACAGTAGCCACAGCATTTAGAAACACTTTTAGATATATGATGGTGAAGAACATCACAAATCTTAGCATGTGCCTGCATTCCTTTCATAGCAAGAAATCATTGAATTGACTGGTCTTGAGTTTGTCATCAAGGACAACTCAAACCACTCTTTTTTTACCAGTAACTTTGGTGATACAGTACATTCTTCTAGAAAGAAAATGGTCCCTAATCAATTCTCATTCATTAGTCCTACAGAAAAATACTAATTGCACTCAGCAAGAAATACTAATTTTAAAAAAAAAAGAAGTAATTTTTTCAGTTCTGAAAGACAATTTTCCCAGTCTGGTGTTACTAGCAGCTTTCTTCTTCACTTCTGAAAATCTACAATTACTATACTGCTGCCCATATTCAGAATTTAAAAGGAAGAATTTCTGGTCCTACAGAGTTTGGATTTGAAAAGGTCTGTGAGCAGCCTAAAGTAAATTAGTTCATTTATTCCATGCTGCCCTTCTGAATGACAAGCACTCTGCATTTGGGGTTTTTCTCAGTTAATAACTAAAAAATACTGCAGGGTAAGGATTTGGTCTGTGCATCATCTACCTCACTTTTGCCAAGCCACCACATCTCCCAGTTTGTTTTGTGTACTGCTAAATCCCATGTGAAAGTAGTTTTGCCACAGCAGGGCTACCTGTGATGCTCAACCAGCACATGCACTAAGTCTCCACTGTGGTCATGCTGTCTTGCTAGACATTCGTGCATCCATAACTCATCTCAAAAGAGCAGTTCTGATTCAAACCTTATGGGAAAAGTTGCACATACGGATTTAAGCAAAATTAGTGGCACTGTCATTTATGTGTCATTGCAGGTAGAAGATCTTAAGACTTCTACGCACTCCATGAACTTTATTAAACTGACATCTTGAATGCTTCAACACATTGTTTTGGTTAAAAGAAAACCCCACATCAAGCTGTTTTGCAGCTTTATTCCTAAAAGTCCATGACACAATGCCTTTTTTTGCAGACAAAAAAAGAGAGCAGGTTTCCTGGTTTAAGCAATCCTAAACCTTTACATAGTGTGAGGTTTCGAGAGCACTAACAAAATCACTGAGAGACACTAAGGACTTTGGCTGTTTTACAGCTTTGTCTCAAGGGAAAATAAAACGAGAAATTAATTTGTTCATCTTTGAAAGAGAAGTGCTGAGTAGAAGCATGAAAATGGAGGGCTGCACGGGGTGATTAAATAGTAGTCCACATCAAGCAACAATGGCACTGACATTGCTTTTTAAAGTAAGTTCAGGTGTAAGGAGGTGGGGCTGCACCGTGCTTACCGCAGGAAGCTGCACACAAATCTGGATGCACAGTGCTGACTGTGGCTAGGCTTGTGGTTTTTTTACTGGTTAATTGCCCCATCCCTGGCTGAGGACCTCAATCAGATACATAAACCACTTCATGAGTTCATGCTCAACTTCCCTATGGAGCAGCAACGAGGTAGGGTTAGCTTTGGCTTTTGCAGGGCACAGCCAAGCCATACACCCCAGCTCTTCCTGCTGATGGCTTTCAGCACCCTGGGATGGAGGTGTTAAGGATCAGATCAGGCAACTAACCCTGCTTAAAACATTTTTCCTTAAGTGTTCACCCCTCTCTCAATCCAGGTTTGCCACCCCCTGCGCCAGAGACATCCTGGCTGATGAGAAGAGTTGAAGGGACTGAGAGGGCAACCACAGCTTCGAGGCTGCAATGTGGTAGGAAGATGGTGAAATTAAACCATCACAGGAGTTACTCACAGAGGCTGGAGATGCGGACCCTCATTCACACTCCACTGAAAACCAATGCCTGCCCCCAGGGTGTAGCACAGCTTTACTGCTGACCTCTCTGATATTGTCTGGAGGAGGACAAGTCACACGCTCTTCATTTGAGGCTGCTACTGTCATACTCGAACGTGCATTTTCTTTCCCCAGCCACTTCAAACACACTGTCTTGGACCAATATACCCATTGTTATAGCTACGAGATGAATCAGATTAAGAAATTCTCCCAAGTCACAACCAGTCATTTATTTCTAACCTGAAGTAGTCTCTGCATAGATACTGGCACAGGGATTACACCACAGCCTGCACCGTGTGATGATGCACTGTGACTGCTTGGTGCTGATCCAGCACTCTCCAGTTTCTCTTAGAGTGCACTAACCTCTGTTTTTTGACCATCATCCAAACACATTCTTTGCACCGCACTTTTTATCTTCCCAGCTGGTAATTGCACCAAAGGAGGCTCCCAGATAAATATCAGTAGTAACACATTCTCCCTCACTTGTCATTGTTCTTCCATGATTCAAACAGCTTCAAATGACAGGCTTGAAAAATGGCCAGGGCTTGTGAAGTGTGGGAATGGAAAGTTTCTGAATGCTGGCAAGTGCTCATCAACCCCTACATTGTAATATCAGTAACCAACTGGCAACAGAGCTGTGCCAAATTAGGTGGAAAAGGAGCACACACAAAGAAAGATCAATAGATCTAAAGACAGAATTGCTATAAGCATGAGTACTCCTGAATAATTTCACCCACTATTTGCTACAGCAGGACTTTCTCTTCAGCAGCACCTCGAAGTGTTGCTCCAGTGACTCTCAAGGAAGCTGATACAAACATCCAAGTGGTTCAGCTGCAGTATAACATATACCTCATCCATTTTTGCAGCTGTTCAGCAAAACCAACCCTACAGCTCAATCATAGTTTGATGTGGAAAACACTTTATCATTCAATTAATTATTTGGATTTGCTCAGGAAAACCAAAATACTCAGGAGAGCCCTTCAAAGGGAAATGTTATTTAGTATCAAGTGCTACAGAAAAGTTCTTAGTCAAGAATATACAGTGCATATGTTGGTCAGTGTGGTAGGATGGACTGCCTGGCCAGCTCTGTGACACAGTGCTATGTCACTGGCCACCACTGAAGTGATGCTCTTGGTTGCAGTGTGTGCAAACCTCAGACACCAAGCAGTCACAACTATCCCATCTTCTCTCTCTGGTAAAGAGGGTTTAGCCACACTTCCCTAGTTCAGTTACTGCCACAGGATTCTGACAGACCAAAACTACTTTTACACTACAAAAATTTCCCTTTTCATAAAGATTAAGTGGAAAAGAAAGATCATCACCATCACCCCTAAAAAAAAGTTCATCTGAACATATTAAAACTGTAAAAAAAAAAATCCTGCCCTTTTTTCAGCAACTTTTGCAAGAACTAGGACATACCAAGCATGGCTGCCTCTAATGTTGTTGAGTTTTCTCAGCATATAATTGCCCCAGACAAACACCATGTCTTTCTAAGGTCTTCCAAAGGCACTCCATTAAAAATACATGAAGAAATAAAATGTTACAGATTAGTTAGTAAAGGCTGGCCTTAAACCTAATTCTAAGAAAGTTCCTATTAACCCTCAGCTGAGCTGGTCCCAGGGATGCTGCAACCATGTTCAGGAGGCATCCAGAGCTATCAGCCATAGTTCCACAGGTCTTGTGGCCAAGTCTCCGTGTCAAGCACCTGTTCAGAAAACAGTTTGTGTTCTCAAAGCAGTGAGAACAAAGTGTACAGGCTAAATAACTTGATGAATAAAAATGTACCTTAAGCAATTGGTGTTCTACCCTGCTCTGCTGCCTTTAATTTACTGAGGTGAACAATGAATTAAATAATATTCTGCCAAGGGGAAAACAAGTTCTTGTCAGAATATCCCATTTTGAAGATGAAGCAGGAGTAATTTTGAATGGCAAAAGTTAAGTTTACCATTTGTTGAATTGCAGTTTTGAAGTAGTATTTTCACCCTAAGTATCAATTACTCAAAAAAAATTACTACCAGCTATGAAACAGAAGAAGTCTTCTCTTTCTCAGAAGCTTTATCAGTCACAGGTGTACTGTTTGAAGGAAGTTTAAAATGAAATTCCATGATGCATTTACTACTGAACAGAGCACAATATCTACAGATGCTCAGTCATGTTGGCAGGGACTACTCAGAGTAGAAAATGTATCAAATAAGATTTTATATGGAGAAAAAAAGAATCAGTTATATATTTCAGGTTATCATAATCAGTTTATTCCACTGTCCACATTTAAAATCTTTCAAAACTCTCACATTCATCTAAGAGTGTTGCACTTCGAACCGGACTCTTCAGTGTGAAGCCCATGGTCACAACTTGGGTGATTCAGGAGTTTTCCCATCAAGTACCCTCTAGAATTTCCACCTTTTTGAAGGAACACAATGATGATTTTCCTCAAAGAAGACACATAAAGGCACCATATAATGCTCCTTGTGCTTATAATCCATGATCCAGGCTCAGTTTGTAAGGCTTATCTTAGTTTCAGGGTAGAAAGCCCTGCCTATTGCAGCCTCTCCATCCAAATTAAAAAGCACTGAAAATAGCTTACATCTTTACTTACTTTAAGACTGTATCTTAAGGATAAGCACCTCTTATCCACCAGCTCCAGAGCCATTTCTCCTCTTCACTGTGTGTTCTTTCATCATGCACAAAAAAAAAACATAGCCAAGTTAATGCAACCCCTCATATCTAGAGACATCAAAACAAGCAGACAGAGATGAGAACTTGCAGCACACAAAACTAATTGCACAAGAATTCAGTTTGGAGATTTAATGCATTCACAACACAGGTTCCCCAAGCTGCCCAAAATGTAGACTGCTCTGCCAGGCACATGTGGAGCCCAATGGCATCCACACTGTATGGAAAAGCTCATCCATTGAAGTTCCACCCCAATTTCAAGTTCCTCAGACCCCTCACACTGCCAAGCACTGTGAAGCAGTACTGTTAGCAAGTAAAACCTTATTTTTTTGCATCCAGCTTCATCTTTAATGTCCAGCTACATGTTAGCTGGCAAACAGATCATCACAAGAACTGCCCAACTTGGTAAAAAGCAGTTGCCAAGTTATATTTTTTCAATTTGCTGGGGAAAACTATTAAGTAAATAGATATATCCCAATTTGATTTTTAAATAGACATTCTAAAGGGATGAACTAAAACATAATTACGGCTTGGCACACCTATGTTGTTTTACTTTTCTCCCACCCAACACCGGAAAGACAAAAATCTTTTCTTGGTGATTCATGGATTATCTAAGGCAAGAATGGGATATTATAATCTCTGGTTGGATTTCCTGGCTAGCACTGGCCTTGCTGACCCTGCACAAGACCAATCAGCTCCACTCTGAGCAAGGTGACTTTTGAAGATTACCTCCCCACTAAGTTATTTTATGTGCCTATGAGTTTATAGCCTTTGTCACAAGAACAGGTTGATGTCAATCACACTTTCTGGCAAGACAGTGAAACCTTATATAAAGGCTGGGAGCAAGTTTCACCCATACTGCCGGTTTTCAAGAGTAATTATTTCACTGAATGCAAAATCACTAGCCTGTAATTGATTTAATTGCATCCTTCCACAGCTCTCACTGATACCAAGCACTGCACAGCCAGCACTGGAGTGGCAACTCCTTGAACTTCCCCAGGTGAGCCCTGCCAGGAGGGATCAGCTCAGTTTACAGCTGCAAGTGATTCTGCTGGCTATACCAAGACTTTGACCCTACAATTTGTGGACCAAAAATTACTTGTCTGTGCAACCATTTTTATCCCCTGGACAGCTTAGATGAGATGACTTTTGCTTTGAATTGTTCAGGATTTGTCTCATTTACACAACCAGATAGGCAAAACCTCAAGTCATATAGACCCTTAAGGAACACAGCAGAAAGAGCACATGGAAAACCACTCACTAAAAAAAAAAATAAAAAAAGACCATCCCTGGATGTCCCCACCACAAAACTTCTCCAAACTATGCCTGCACTTCATTCCCAAAAACTTGTATCACAGCTGGTATAATCCATGAACTGCCAGCCCCTGATGAACTGAGAGAGACAGAGAAGTGGGGGAAATACTGTAAGGATGGGGAAAGCAATAGGAATTTTCACGCTGTAAGACCTGGTACAGACCCATAGAGAACTTCATTGCAGTTTTCAGTACTTAAAAGAAAAACACTTCAGCAGGGCTCATCACAGTGGGACAAGGGGTAATGGTTTGAAATTAAAAGAAGGTCACTTAATAGTGGATACGAGGAAGAAGCTTTTTACAAGGAGGACAGCAAGACACGGGAACAGGGCACCTGGGGAGGTGATAGAAACACATTCCTGGAAACATTCAAGGCCAGGGCAGGCAAATCTCTGAGCACCAGATCTAGGTGAAGATGTTCCTGCTCATTGCAGGGGCTTTGGGCTAGGTAACATTTAAAGGTCCCTCCCCATCAAACAGTTCTATGAGTCCATAGTAAAACCCAGCAAGAAGCACAGTGCAAATCAGTAGTTAACAACACACGTTGAGCCTCTCCAGCCACCCACCTGAAATGAATCCACTACTGCTCCACCACCACCCAGGGAAAGAATTATCTGGTTTATAAAGCCAGGTCTCCTGAGCAGGTGCAGGTAGTGTTCCTTGTCTCTGACCTAGTAAGGCTGACCCCACCGTGGGCCAATCTGAGAAATTAAAACTCCCAGGAACACCTGCTGACTCATTTCCACCTCCCAGGATATCCTTCCAGCTTCGGCAGAAAGAGCACTTATAGCCTGGGCTTCCTTGTAAGACGTCCCAAAAAGTCAAATGTGTAGATAAAAAAGTGTAATTTTTAATTAAGGGCCATCAATTTCTTCCGCAGCACTTACTAGTCGACTTCCTTGCATTCCACCCACCTGGTGCCCTGCTTAAGGTGACAAGAAAACACCTGAAAAAGAGCCCTGGTATTGTGGCTTTGACACTCTGCTGGGATAGAATTTATTGTCTTGCACTCCTTATATTTTATCAAAATGGCCTGTTAATATTTTACTTAATGTCTTATCCATGCTTCAGCTATAAATCTCCACAGGGAAAATCAAGTTAAAAATCAGACACTGCAGACAACAGACATCTGGAAAAGTGCTGCCTTGGTACTTAAATTCTTACCATTCTTCCTCTGCTTAGTGGGTGTATAATATGTAATTTCTTTTTTAAATGCATATGTCTTATATTTATTCACTTATTAAACCTGAAATCACCTCCCCACATATTGCCATACTTGTTCAACCAAGAGTGGTGGCCACTGGTCAGGAATATACCAAGAGCCCGGTGGTTTGGGGGTTTCTGAGTCTCACAATGCTGTAATGTCATGACAATTTAATTTTACAAGCAAGTGTCAGGCTAGTTAGTTTTTTCCACAACCCCAAGCCCTGACAAACAAATCCATCTCTTTGGCCCAGGGTCTGAGTTCAGGCTCCCGGTACTGCTCTTTGCACCACTGGGGCTCAGGTGCTTTGCACTGAAGTATAATTTTAAGGACATTTTCACAGAGGGAGGCAGAGGGTCATCCATCACCTGTGGGCATGGGAGCCTGAAAGGTGACAAATTAACACCACTCGATGATGTTCATGAGAGAGAAAAAATGGTTTCATTGTTTTAAAGTGGGAGTCTCCAAGAATCCAAAGGTTCATTCTCTCAATTACTTTGCTTGTGTAGCTGGCCAGCAGGTGACTACAATCATCACCATAATTAGATCAAAAATTCAACTGTTTGAAAATTGGAAAGTGCAAAGCCATTGGCAGGGACTGGAAGGACCAAAAGGGAGCCTAAGCCTTAGGAAAAAAAAAAAAAAAAGAAGAATGTCTCTCCTTATTTTTCCCCAGTAATCACTTCAACAATCACCAAATTTATCCCCATGTTTTCACTTGGTGATACGTTTCTTTCTTTGTTTCTTTCAAAACATGCGTGTGACAGTAAATAAACTATGGCTGCTGGAGAAACATGAGTTGTGACCTCATAGCACTGCCATGAAATGAAGTGAATCTGATGGAAAAGGGAAACTGTGGGTGTCTCTGGAATAATTTTGTCTGGGAGAATGTTTTTGTCAGGAGAGCTGTGCAGCAGCAGGCACTTGGATCAGCACTTATGTGGCTTCCAAGCCTTGGTGCTGGGTTTCCCTTCCAGGGATGCTCTGGCCATGCACACTCAGCCAGGATTTCCTACCTGCACTGAGTCATGTGTTCATCTTTTTACTCAACTTTTCCCTTATTTTCCTACCACAAGTTGAAGTATTAAGATCATGGAGAGCTTAATTCCCAAAGTAGTACCAACTCATCCAGAACTCTTTCCTCTGGTAGATACTAGGCTTTGAAAATATTTTCAAGGAGGAATTAGTTTCAGCATTGTTTTTTTTCTTCTTTTTTTAAAGTCTATCCACAACATAACATTTCTAGCATGTCTCCTCTCTAAAGCAGTCTTCAGCATTTAAATTTTCACCATTGGAAAAATTATTTCTTGGTGTACTCAGCTAATTTTGGATTCTTGCTAATCAAGCTTTTTTTCCAGCTGCATCATACTTGCTTATTACTTAATACCAGATAAATCAGAACTGAGGCTTTTCTAGACAGCAAAATAGATAGTGGCACTGTTTGCAACAGCCAAAACCAGAAGATTTAGGATGGGATAGGATGAGACAGCCTTGCCTCCCTGGGCCACACATCTCTGGGGAGCAGGGAAGTCAACACTTGTCTGAAACTCCAGTTTGATCAGGAGAACCAGCTCTGCTGTAATACACTAAAAAAACTCTCAACAATTTAATTTATTGCAGGGTCAGATCTTTCCTACTCAGGTAAGCCTGGAAGAATTTAACTTCTTTACAGAAGGAATATGACAGGTATTATTTCTCTGCCTACTCCCTAGTTGTGACTAATCTAACTGAAAGACTGCACTATTTTGTGAATTAGAAAATTGATTTTAAAATGTTTACTTCCTATTAAGGATTTAGATGAGACTATGCCAATGCTTTGACTAAACAGCTCCAGTCCTAAGTCTTGTGTCTCCACCCTCATTAAAAGCTCTTAACTGTTCCTGTTCAGTCCTGTAGTTGCTGCTAAATTCTGGGTCTGTTCTGAGGTTGTTTACATGTGCTTCCCATAGAAATTAAATTGTGCAGAATTACCACTTTCCCTGTCCTTGAACCCTTTATATTAGGTAAAAACCTTCCTGGTGTTTCTTTTTGCACTGACCACCCCTGCCAGCACATGGGTCAAACTTACAGAAAAGGAGGGATAGTTTTGTGTGGAGTTTGGTGGGAGCTATCCTTGCACATGAGACTCCCTTGGCACCCCCACCATGCAGGGCTTGGGGAGAGATTCACCTCCAGCTCCTAAAAGCCCCAGGGATGACTCCTGCAGGTGATAGGGTCCATACAGCCACCAAGTCACCAAGCACTGCTGCCAGTGACCCTCCACACTTAGCACCCTCCAGCCAGCCCTGGAGAGCCCAAATGCCAGCGCTGGACCTACACGTGCCTACCAGCATCCTGCCCTCAGGGAACAACCCACCCAGATCCCCCGCTGCAGCCGGGAAGTGGATTTGAAGCTACTCTGAAGCTGTATTGAACTCAGCAGCCCTGGGGGACACGATGCTGCCTGACCATGCATGGAGCAGTTGAATACAGTATCAGGCCTCAGAGGGCTGGACTTCTGGCTCCAGAGGAATTTTAAGCTAATAGAAATGGGAGTAGACAGTCCCTTTCCTCTTCTCAGGGATGCCTGAGTCACTACTAGGAAAAAAAAATTAAAATATTAAATTCTCTTGAAGCTCTACCTAGGAATATTGTCTGTGTCCTTATACTTTGTACATGAACTGCTATGTGTACAGGCCCAAGCTGCATTTTCCAGTTTTGAGATTCAAATAAGTCTTCAGCAAAGGAAAGGAGCTGAAACTGCTCAAGGTCAATTCAGATTAAGGAGAACTCTTCCATTGGCTGTCCATCCATTCTCACTACTTTTCTGTGACATGAAGTTTGGCTGCTGGAAGGTACTATCTCCCAACTGGTCTCCATCTTCTGGAAAATGACACTGAACATCTGCTAATTTCCTGGCTATGCAAGTTACTAGATCTATGGTTTAAACCTTAGAGGATACCGGAGTGCTTCCAGCCAAACCACTGTGAGTGCTCCACAATCCAACCCTCACTGCCAGCATGTGTCTCACAGCTGCTCAATGGGACAGAGCATTGTGGTGAGGAGGGACTGCTCATCTCTGATGTCAGCAAGGACCAGGCTCTGAAATGGCTTCTGAGCACTGCAAGACCAGCTGCCATCTGTCACAGCTGGTGCCTTCAGTAAAGCACATGTCCATTGTCATGGCTTCTGCAGGAACAAGGCACTTCTCCTGGTGCCTTGACCCAGATTAAACATGAACTGGTCACTGAGCTGTGCTGCGGGGAAATGAAGTCAGTCTCAACTCAAAGAAAACGCTGCAGGACATTTGGCTGCAGCTGACATTCTCTGGCCAGCACTTTGCAAACTCTGCCCCCCATCACCCTGAGAGGGTGCCCAGCCCCTTGCAGCTGCATGCTGAGCAGCAGCCAATGCCCAGGCTCTCCTGTGCCCAACCGTGCCAAATAAACCAGAGACCAAACACGTGCTTCTTACAAACAGATTTATTTGCATTTTGACTGGAGCACAGATTCCAGATACAGATTTCTTCTGCACAACAGTACAAGAGCCAGTGCAAAATATGCCTTTTTTATTATTTATTCATGTACAAAAAAACCCCAAAAACCAACAAATGAAAAGACAAAGAGTGTGGCAGTATTTACTCACAACCAGTACGCCTCAGCCTCCCATTAGCCCTCCTCCACTCGCCCTTGCCCACCATGCCAACTTTGTGGCCAGCACTGCCTGCCTCCAACAGCTGTGTTGTCAGCAAAGAAAGGTAACTCCCCTTTGAAAGATAAACACTCACCCCAAGCAAGCCAGGACAGCAGGCTACTTTAAAAAGTTGGGCACACCATCTGGTTACCAATGCATCCCCCACCAGGGAGCAGAATTTTGAGGGAATGGAGAAAAAAAAAAAAAAAAAAAAAAAAGGTATAAATCAAAAATGCACAAAAAATCAGGCACTAGCTCAACCCATTTGTTAGAGAGAGCCAAGGATGTTAGATACACCTCCAGTCTGCCTTCTCATATTCACCCACAGCAGTGATTATCAAAGCCAAACACTCCCCACTCTGAGTACCCTGTGCTGTCAGATTATAATCTTATGAAAAATATTTCTGTTACTAGCCTAAAGTTAAACCATTTCATAACGAGGAGAAAGAGAAGCTACAGTCTGAATATAAGCATTTCCTTGAGAAGTCAAAAAAATCTCAACAGATAAGAGACAAAAAACCTGTTTCAGTCATCCACCAGATGATTGTTAGAATTACAGCCAATGCTTAAGCAATACAACATTGAGCTAAGAAAAGTCACCGTATGGTTGTTCTGCTTATGGAGTAGCCTTACTAGTTCACAAAGCACTGGGCAATCTATTTCTCTGTTACTCTAACTAATTTTCAGAAGCTGCAATGTAGAACTGCAGTGTTAGAGAAAGAATATGCTCATCTTCACCAAGGCTTGGGATTTATATCACAGAAATTCATCAAACTTACATCACTCCAAGTGTACCATGTCCAAATCACCTAGGTGCTACTATGGACTTTTACATTTCTACCCAAGGAATGGCTGGGTTTTGTTTGAAGCTTGATCAACCAGAGTCTTTTACATTGAACTGCAACTAAACAAAGCAGAGTACCAGTTAAAGCCAAGGAACACGTGTACTCAGCACAAATATGTGTTGATACAGTACAGTATGTATGTGGATACATATGGATATATATGCATATATATGTATATGTTACATTGTAAGGAGAGTGCCATTCAGGGCTTCTCAAATGCAAGAATCCTTTTACCACCTCCAAGTCTTGAAACTTCAGCCCATTAAATTTCAAACTAAGACAATGAGAACTACAGTATTTTCCATATTGAATAATTATTTATATTTTAGCCAATTAACCATGCAGGGCCAGCAGAAAGAACGGGAGCTTTAATTTTAATAGCACCAGTCCTACCACATCAGTCAGATGGCCAAATTTTTACCACCAGGTCGTTTATCCTCTCCCTGCCCTCCAGTTGTGTATCATGGGCATTACTGCAAGTTTTCAGGACATCACCAGAGTCATATTAATTGACCTCTATCAATTTACTCAGTTGACAGAGAAAATGACACAATTTATGAAATTTCAAATAGTACAGCTCCAACAAGAACCAAGTTTATACTTAGCAGTACTGGCTGGAGTCACACTGGTATTAACCACATAACGATTCTGCCTTTTCATCCCCAGCAAGCCCACTTTTACTCACAGTGGCTGTCACCATACATACAACTGAAGATCTGGACAGCTTGGGAAACCATGTTACTCACTGTTATCCTAAGCTCCAGTCCTTATAAAGTTCTGCTGCACAAATTTCACATATAGCTGAAAAAAGTTCCAGTTAAATCACTTTGTGAGTAGGTTTTCTTACTTTTTAAGAAAGAAATAGGAGTGACAATAAAAAAAAAAAAAGAGTAAAAATAAGTGCAAGAGGCACTTAAGAAAAAAGCAAATGCTATTTAGATGAGTGGGAGCTACTCACCTCCCTTGCCTTT
Source organism: Cinclus cinclus (assembly GCF_963662255.1). Taxonomy (NCBI): domain Eukaryota; kingdom Metazoa; phylum Chordata; class Aves; order Passeriformes; family Cinclidae; genus Cinclus; species Cinclus cinclus. Next base: position 17,882,972 of record NC_085054.1, read on the forward strand.
AGTCTTATCTAGAATTTAGATATCTACCCTAGACTAAACATTGTGCTTCCTCCAGTCTTGAGGACACAAAAACTTCCTTCTGGAGGCTGTCACTTCCACAAACAGGTCAAGCAAGTCCCTCCAGGGACGGCAGATCCAAGGGGAGTCAAGGATTACCTGACACACAGGTGAGACAAGTCTTCCTGCACCTTCCTCAAGGGCAGCAGTGGAGGAGAGGTGCTGATCTCCTCTCTCTGGTGACCAGCAGCAGGAAGGGAGGAATGGAATTAAGCTGAATCAAGGCAAATTCAGACTGGACATTAGAGAAAGGGTCTTCACTGGAAGGGTCGTTGGTCACCGGGACAGGCTCCCCAGTCCTTCTTCCCTTGCCCTTGGTCATGGCACCAAGCCTGCCAGAGTTCAAGGAGCACCTGGGCTGCTCTGGATGACACTCAGTCAAAGGCATCAGTTTTAGGTATTCCTGTAAGGACAAGGGCATTGGACTCTGTGACCCTTAAGGGTCCCTTTCAACTCAAGACAATCTATGATTCTAAGCTGAAGGAACTCAGCAGTCTCCTGGACACCAAACCAGCTGTGCTGTGTCTTCACGGATGGGTTTGTTACTTAACCACAAACCTCAAAATTCCTGCTGGGGCTACAGAGGTTCAACAAGGACTAGAACTACTCTGTCAAATAAGGGTAGGTATTATGCACACACCCCCCCAAGCTGTACAGCTTTACAACAGGCTCACACAGAGCCAACTCCTAGGAAAATATTTATAGTCTATGGGATTGTTTACTCAGGTATATCTTTTCAGAGCATGAAAGCAAGACATATTGCCAAATTAATCATCAGACAAGGATATAATTATTTTGTTTTAAAAAATTTAAATACAGCAAGGCCCTTACAAGACTTCTTTTTGTTCAAAATTCATCAAGCCAGTGTTATTGAAACACCATGAGGACGACTTAAGCATAACAATTCCTTATGGGCAAGATTTGTTTTTTAAAGAATCAAGAAGTTAGGCTTTTTACATCAAGCAAACAGTTCTCAGATCCCAACTCTGGCAGCAAAGCCACCTCTATCCTTTCTTCACTCTGTGTATCAGTATTGCTGTGTTCCCTCACTTACAGGGTCATCACATCTAAGTGGATGTGGTATGATACAGGCTACACTCCTAGCAACCTCATGGTCTATTTAGAACCCTTCCTGTGAGATTCACCTGAGCTGCATGCCAATGACAGCCATACCATGCACTAGGCCAGCACTACAGAGCAGCCAACATCCATCTTCCAAAGCACCTTCTAGAAAATAAATCAAGCAGTTCCTGGTACACAGGGGCACACTGCTCCCACCTGCTCACAAAAGCATCTGGAATCCATTCACTGTTTCAGAAGGCAGCTGTGTGTGGCTGCAACCTCGATCCTATGGCCAGGAGCTCCTCCTCACCTACAGAGCCTGGTTCTCAGCCAAGAAACCTAAATTTCTTCATTTCAGAAGGGGAAGCCACCACATCCCAAAGCCTAGGCATCCTTTCTGCATGCCTGCAATGCATGGAGCATCCAGGACAGTCAGTTGAGCAAGACCACGCCTAAGTAGGCATTACTGCTCAATTAGATGAGTTGGCTGAAGGCTTTCCCATTGTAACACAAGTTTTCTATTCTAGTATTATTTTCAGTGTAAAAAAAAAAAATCATTGGGGAAGGGTGGGGTTTTTGCACAAAACTTGATGCTTTAATGAAAAAAAGGTTGCTTTTCTCAATATTTTGCTGTTTATTTCTGTTGGGAGAACTTGAAACACATAACTTTTGTCAGAGAAGTATCAGTCCATGTCTGCCCGAATTCCCCTAGTGTCAGCTGGGAGCTGTAATTCAAGGGTTCCATGGCCCCCTCTTTCCTTGGGCACCCCTCCAGCCCTCATGACGCATTGCCTGTTTGACTAACCCAGGGTAGGAGCATCATGGGATCTGTAATTCAGCCAAAGAGCTCAGCCCCAAGGGAGACACAGTGTGCAAGGCACTTGAATGACAATTTCTGAAGGCTGCAACAGTAGCTCTAACTGATGCTGCTTTAAGGGCCAAATGGATTTAATTAAATGTTTCCATTTCAAAAGGCTGGAACATTTTATTCAGTATTTTCCAGCTGACAATTTCTCATTTTTGAAAAATTTCCATTCCAGGAAAATGTTTGGTATTTCAGCTTTCCATGTCAGTTCAGGATGAAATGAAATGTTCAAGAATCAGATTTTGATGGTATACAGACACACAGTTTGGGGAAACAGATATATTTAGCTGTTAAAAGTGAAATGGTTTCATCCATGCTAGAACGGTGTGATCCAGTTTACCTTTGACTTTCATGGAAGCCATATTTTAGCTTAATGGAGCCTGGAACAGAATCCCAAAAGACCAAGGGAGGCTGGAGCTGATCATAGGTATAGATATGGGAAACAGGAGTCAGAAGTGAAAAAGCAAGAACATAAGAAGCACCAACTAAGATGATCTGTTTACCTGGTCTTGATCAAAACAGTTTTACTTCAGTAACAGGATGAAAATCCATTAGAATTATAACATCTAATTCCCAGTTACAGTAAAGATAGCAGTTAATCACTAATCTCTAGAGCAGAATAAATCCATAGTATGAATCTGCCATGAGGACTATAGCTGTCAAGGTCCAAAACAGTTCCTCAGAAAACCTTCACATGGTCCATTCAAGGAGACTACTCTAAAGCTCAAGGTAATAACATGGTACTGAACTGCTCGCCTCAAGTCATCTGTCCCCCCTTGAACCCCCCCAGAACTGTTCTGCTGGATTGGTACTACAGAAGGTCTGTCAGGAGGGACCAAGGGCTCTGGATTTTGAGCACATCTGCAGGTGGAGAACAGCTAAGTGTGGGCTTCCAGAGCTGACACTTCAGGTGAAGGCTGGGCACCAAACTCATCCTCTTCATCACCCACCCTTTTGGGAGACAGCCCCAAGCCTTCCACCTCAAAGAATACAAGAGGAGCCCTGGGGAGTCTACATCCATCAGCATCAGGGTATGTGCTGAAAGCAAGAGAGCACTCTGAACTCTAAGTAAATCAATTCACCCGAACATGAGGGGTCAAGAGAATTGGGATTTATCTTTCATTTCCCTTTGGTACAAGGCAGATGTTTCTAAGTAATAAGCAGAAACCTCTACAAATTTTAAGAGACTGAAGAGGAAGGGAGGGAGGAAAAAACATGTACAAGCTTTGAGGACGTTCTCAGCTCCAGCTTAAAAAACAAAAGAACCCAAAGAAAATTCAAACTAAACAAACAGAAAAAAAACCAAACCCACCAAAATCACACACCACCAAAAATTTCTATCTGTAAAAGCAAGTTTTTTCTTCAGCTGTTTGGTAATTCTTAGTTCACAGGAGCATTTATCCAGAAGGTTCTTCATGTTTCCAGTCTAGGTTGTAGCAATCTCAGCGAGGCACTAAATTTTAGGCCATTAAAGTCTCTGTGCAGTGTGATCATTTTAAAATGATGTGGTAGCCATCATTGCTTTCAGCTGTAACAAAGACATGCAAAGCATATTTTCATTGCTTTTAGGAAACACCAGATACAGAACTTCAAATTTTCTTTCTGGGTAGTTTGCAATAGTTTGTACAGTTGTTTCACAACCCACTCATGAAAACCAATGTTGAACATCTAAGTCAAATAATTTATATAAAAAACCCTACATACTGTCATATTTTAATCAAAGGTTTCCTGCTCATTTATGTCAGTAATGTCAATGGATTTATGAAATTTTTGTAACAGTGTAACAGAGTAAAGCATTGACCAATCAGTCTATCACAGTGTAGTCAACACCTTGACTTACACTAGATTAGATTACTTATCTTTTCAGGATAACAGCATTGAGTCTGTGATAACGTTTAGTGCAATTGAAAGGAGGAATTATCTTCAGAGTAACAGGTAACTGCAGCAGCAATACACACCTTTTAATGTGCTGATAACAAAACAAGATTCGTCTTGGAAGTTTTGCACCATCTGAGGAGCAGAAGAAAAAAAGCCAACACATTTTTAGCAATTAAACTCACATTTCTTTCAGAGCCAGTATAGACTTAGAGGAGAGGTATCAAACAGCATTTGGTGTCTAGTCCTGCACAGTCCTGAGTAACCCTTCCCATGAGATTATTAACATAGATGACTGATCAATTAAAAGGAGGTGAACTACCTTCAGGAGGCGTCTCATACAACTCGAACAAATGCTGGACAAATTCAGATAAGGGAGGTGTGACCAGACCCCCTCTGATTAATTAATGAAATCCAGCTTTGTGAAAAAGCCTTCTCCTAGATACTCAGTATCATTTGATTAGTGCATTTTTCAGGTCTAAATTCTCTCACCAAAATAACCCTTTTCAACTTCGGCTGATCTCCCTATACTCTTTTGGATTTAACATCCAGCCTCTCCTCCTTCAAATCAAACTTCTTTGGCCAGTTTGTGTGTCTTTGCCTAATGATGCATGAAGTACATTCACAGAGTGCCACACTCTTGCCACTATAGTACTAGAACAAGAAAAAATATTAGAAAAGCAATAGACCTTGTTAATAATTGACTTAAACAAATATTTAAAGCCTTATACCCAGGCTGGTTCATGCAATTCCCCTACTAAGAGCTGCCTCCAAGCACTTTGCATCTATAAAGCATCAAAGTTTCAGATTTAATCAGGCTGGAATAGCAAGGAGACTTCAGGAATAAGCATTACAGCATACAATTTAGGCTCCAGTTGAGACCTATGCTCTGCTTCATTTGTTTTAACAATGCTTCTTATAAATGAAGCTCCGTAAGTGATTCTGGTGCATGAATGAGTAAGTAATTTAGTAGGGGAAAAAGAGGAAGAAGGGCAACTCACTATTAACCTGTAAGTTAATGGAATGGACTAAATTAAGACATCATGTATATAATGGAACACAAACAGCAGCAGAGGTCCATAAATTATGGTGTGCATATAGTGTATATAGTGACAGACCCAGTGCCTGCAATCATGGGCCAAGATGTAAAACTAATTGCCCTACAGGTTTTAAAACTTGCCTTCTTTGGGCAACTTACCTATTTAATTTTAAAAGTTCTTACTCTAGATCCTCACTTCAGAATGTGTGTAAGTAGCCAAAATGAAAAGAAATTCATAGAATCATTTAGGCTGGAAAAAATCCTCTAAGATCATCATGCACAGACATTGACCAAGCACCAGCAAGCCTGACACTAAGCTACCTCCCCAAGTGCCACAGCTACATGATTTTCAAACACCCCCAGGGATGGTGACTCAACTTCCCTGAGCAGCCTGTTCCAAAGCTTGATAACCCTTTCAATAAACAAAATTTTCCTAATCCCCAATCTAAACATTCCCTGGTACAACTTGAGGCAATTTAGGCCATTTCCTCTCATCCTGACACTTGTTACTTGGGAGAAGAGACAGAGCCCCACATTGCCACAAACTCTTTTCAGGTGGTAGTATCGAGCAATAAATGACCAATTTTGTTTTGTTTTGCTTAAAAAGCCAAACAAGAACCCTGACATCTTTTACAAAGCAAAACCACACCAAAAATCAGTGCTGTGCATGGCTGATTTGCTCCAAGTATATACTTTAGCTTATTGGGATTGATGGCGTTACATTTCTCCCTTGAAGACACCTTCCATAATATGAAAGTTCACTCTAACGTCAAAAAGTCAGACAACTGTTGCATCTCTGACGAAGATGTAGCCCCCTGTAGCCCACTTACCTCATTGCTCACTAACACATGGATCCCTGTGGGTCCCTGCCTATAGATCCGATTTATCTGCTGTGGAGAAATGCTGTACAGGTTTGCAATCTTCTCCATCAACTCCAGCGTGGTCAATTCTTCTAAGAAGATTGCATGATACACTGCAACAAGTGGAAAGCAGTTACAGAACTGCAAATACAGATGGCACCAAGACAGCACCAACAACCAAATGGATTTAAGACAAAGGTTCAAATGGAATAAACAAGCTTAGTAATTTAAAGCATCCCCCAAATAGCTGGCCTGATGATTTGCAGAAAAATACCCACTATTTGTATGCAGCAGGCAATTAAAGCACAACTTTTACCCAAAGGAAAACATGGGGACTAATTACAACTTGATTCATGGGGCACTAAAACAGCCTTCTCATAAAAGCTGCTTGTTTTTGGATAATCTTCTTTTACTATTTTGAAGTTTAAATAAAGAATTCAATCAAATAGTAAAATACATGCTATGTCCCACAAAAGCAATACTTTATTAGATACCATCCACTGATCCCACAGGCACAAACTAAACACACAATGTATAAGGTAACAACATGGATGACAGTATTGTTTTAGAAATCTATTTCAAATTATAGCTACCAGTCAGGAAAGCTGTGCCTGTTTATTACTAAATTCAAGATTTAAGGATAATCTTTGTTTTCATTTGATTGTACATTGTGTCATGAAGGATGACAAATTCCCAAAAGCTTTGAACTTTCAAGGACTATAACCTCACTTTTAGACCTACTGACCCTTCTATGTCCCTGAATTTTTTCAAACAAGACAATCTAAAGAAAATTGTGGATGGAAGGGTGGCTTTTTAATGCTATTGTCACTACTAAGAACTGAATAGAGATTTTGCTGTGGCATTCTGCAGGTAATCTGTAAGCTGGGTCTGTTCCCCAGGCAGAGAGCCATTTGGAATCTGTAGCTGTGAAACCATAACCAAAGTGGCAAAACTGGGATAAACAGGATCCCTTCAAACACTAAGAAGACCAAGCTGTCCCACACAGGAGCTCAGGCAGAAAGCAGCATCCCCAGCAGGTAAGTGTTTAACAAAATCCACACAAGAACTTACCACAAAGGCTGCCATCTCCATTTTCTCGTTTTTGGTGGAGATGGGATCTGTTTTGCTCCGGTTCTTGACAGACATATATTGTCATCTTGGGCCTTACATTTCTATGGATTAACCAAAAACAGCAGTAAGTTACTTAGTAGATCTGAAATATTTTCGAGTCAGCTATCAAACAGTAAGAGACTGAATCATTCAGGCTGTGCATACATAAACTACAGCAGGGTCTTGATGCTGGTGACAAGTAACCCCTGGGAAGTGATGCAGAGCACCTTAACCTTTTAAAATCAGGTAAGAATAAACAGTTTACAGCACTTGCTAAGCAGTTCACCATACCTGCCTACTGATTTAAATCCTGCTCAGCTGTAGAATTTATGAGGTTATTGCAATGAAACTAAGTTTAAGAGTCATTTAAGGCTCCAAGGCTTCATTTTTTATTGCCTGTTGCCTCTGATGGAGATGCAGCATAGGGTATTGTCAGCTGTGTAGCTCATGAAATGGATGTAAGCTATCAGCTGGAAACAAATAAACCACTAGAGATCCACATTACGCTGTGTCATTTTGGCAACATTTCTGAGATGTGCTTAGATTTGAATATCACTGTGATCTCCAGTCCCTGAGAGAACCTCCCTGAAGTATTATAAGGAAGTCTAAATGCTAAATGCTACAGTCCCAGGATTAACTTCTAGTTAACACTGAAATTATCAAGGGATAATAAAAAATTAGGAAGGAAATAGTACAAACCTTCCTTTAATTGCATTAAAGAGCCGAATTCCATCAGCAGGCCCACAGATTTGAACAAAATCTTCTTTGGACATCTTCAGTAAGTCGGCACCTACATATTTCAAATTGATTTTTCCTCAGAAGTTAAGCAAATCTTAGCTTCCAAATAGTATGTATGGGCAGCAGAAAAGGGCAGGAGTAGAGGGGCAGAGAATCCACAAAGCTAAACCAGATAGATTTACACAGAAAAGTTGCAAATTCAGAGAGGAGTGCACTTCAAATCAACCACTGTGAAACAGAAAGCCGAAAGCTGCCAAAAGAACAGTGCTGCACTGGAAAATACTCCAGCCAGCTCATAAACCAGCTAGATATTTCACACTGGCCACTAAATGACCTGGTCTTCTCTAACTGTCACATTCCCTGTGTTATTTCATAATGCTGCAAGTCAGAGAGAGTCTCCTCATGGTTTCAACACCTCTAACAACTGCCCCTTCCACCATCTTACTGGTGTGTACAAATTCTTAATGGGAGGGTACAGTGAAGGTGCCAGGTGCTTCTTAAATGTGCACAGGGACAGGACAAGAGGCAGCAGGCAGAAGATAAAATGATGGTTAGGTACAAGAAAAAAAAAATTCACTGTCAGAATAGTTAAGTATTTGAAGAGGCTGTTTAGAGAGACTGTGGAATTTCCAATCTTGGAAATGTTCAAAGGGAACTATGCAAGGCCCTGGACTTGTTTCAAAGTTGCACTTAATGAACTTAGGAAGTCCCTTCCATCTTAATTTATTTTCTTCCATTTTTATTTACTCTATAGGTCTAAAAATTGCTTTGACAAATGGTAACTAATCTAAGAATGAAAGAACAACCACACTGAATCAGACCAAGGATCCCATCAAAAGTGACCAGCAGCAGATGCTACATGAGCTGCACTTACAGAAGTAAAAAAAACAAACAAACTGGACTGTTTAAACTCACCCGAAAAACTTGAGAAGAGTCTACAGAATGGAGAGAACCTATTACGATGAAGCCACTGCTGGGCATCTTGAATAGAAGCAGAAGGAAGGAGATGCTACATTGCAAAAAGAATAAGAAGGTCTTGAAATGAACTGTTCACCAGTGTCCTAAAAGAGAAAAGCACCACATTAACATGATCTCAAGTACTTACATCATTGCTGGGAGGCAGGAGCTCCATTTGGTGGGTTGGTGAACTGTTGCTAAAAGAAATTATATAAAGTTGGAAGAGAAAAAAAACACATTATTTTAAATTTTTCATTGCAGTGTCCATCCTCTTCCCCCTCCTCTATTTGACTCAACTTCCACAAGTTACATCCAACATGGCTTTTTTTTCTTTATCAGATTTTTAAAAAGGGGTCCAAAATTTGGAACAAGAACCAAAAAAAAAAAAAAAATCTCTCTCTGAGTCTTTTGTTGGTCAGTTGAGGTCCTCCTCAAGAATGAGAAAAATTCATGTTTACTGAACTCAGTCAAGCTTTTCCATATGGTTGACTCACTAATGTGACATCATCTAAGCAAGAAAATTTTAACCTACAGGCTGACTGAACTCAGTTTCTGTGAACCAGAAATATCCTAATTAAATCCACTGTAATAATAATTCTCCACAAAAATTGAATCAAGGGCCTTATAACTCAACCCTGGTGTTATCTTAAACATAGTCAAGTGCCATAAATCATGCAAAACCGTATTTCTACTAAATCCTTCTAAACACATACAGGACTCCTCCTCATATCAGGGATTTCACCAAAGGAAAAAAATACCCAGCAGATCTCTCCACTATACAAAATTTTGTAATTTCAGTGTTTTCTCTTTTTTTATAGGTTGAGGGGATTTACTGAAAAATTAGTGATACAATATGGATTAATACGACATCATAATTAAGTTGTGTGGGAAGGCAATAAGATGGCAGAGTCCTACCAGAAGAAAGGCCTATACCAAATTCCTGGGGGAAAGTATGTAGCAGGCAGTACCCATAAGTACTGAGGGACACTGCTGTACCTTTCTGACACCAGTTATCTTCAGCATTTCAAACTTGCTAGAGCTGTCTCATTATGATGGCCATTTAATGAATTGAACATGCCTTCATTAGTCTTTTGCTCTGAAATGGCATCTCAAAACCATCCTGTTTTGCCCCAAAAAGGATTTCTTCATATGTCCTTCACCTGGGAATTCAGCACCCCAAACTACCTCAAGATAGAAAATAAGGAAGAAATGCCAACTCTGAAGAGGTGCTCAAAGTCTCTAACACACTTGTCAGAAGATACTGGGGATTGCTGGTACAGGCATGGTGTGTTCTCACCAGGAAATACCCTGGAGGCCCTCTGATGCTCACCTTCCAGCCACCACATAAACAGTGCACATACAAACAGTAACCCTGCATTACAGGGAATTCCCAGATGGAAGGTCTTAAAGGCTTTTGGAAAATACTTTCTCCTTGCTAGAAAGGGTGGGCTCCTTAACATCATCTTCCATGGCATGAAATGCATGGACACATTAAGGCTGCCATATCAACAGGAAGGATAAAGCATGTATTTGTTACATACCCATCTCCGAGGTTGAAGCTGTTGGGAGAACTGTTGTAGCTTGGAGATGGAGCATTGTTCATTTGATAAGGCACATCTGGCCATGGAGAGCACTGTTGGAAGAAAGGCAGCAGGGAAACTTTCATAAGGATGGAAATAAAGGATTCGATTCTCCTCTAATACCACATTCATGCTGTTGCCACGCCACTAACTTCAGCTCATCACTCCTGCTGGGAGGAGGAGATGGGCCATGGATTTTCTACACTGCTCTCCAAGCAGGCTGTCAGGGGGCCAGATTGATTCCAGTTGTGCATTCCACATTTCTTTCTCCCATTTCACAAAGCCTGTCCCCAAATAACACTGGGCCAAAGTGTGCACAGCTGTAAGTCAGAGCAATGCCAGTAAGTCAACTCAGATTGCAAGGCAGCAATGATACAGAAATACCCCTGGTCTCAATTATAAATCCCTAATTAAATCCAGGCAAGAGTGACAAAAATGCTCCAGTGGCATTGCTTCAGGTTTATACCAGCAAAAGAGCAGAATTTGAACCAGCCTGCTGAAACCTCTGGCCATCAGTCAAACAGCTCCAGTCATAAATGGGTATTAAATGGAGAAAATTTAAGATAGACAGACACAAAACTACTAAAAGCCTTCACAAATATAGGTCAGACACCACATTCCATAACAGTAGTGTAAAACCAGAGTAACCCAGCTAGAATTGGTGACTGTTCTGAATTTAAGACACAGTAAGCAGGAGAAACCTAGCCCTGCTTAACACCCCCCACCAAGAGCTCAAGAAAATGCTCTGTAGTGGCCTTGTTTGCAATGGTAAAAAGACAGCAAATGTAGCTTTGGAGCTTTATCATCTCCACAAACACTAGCAAATATTTTATCATCTCCACAAGCACTGGCAAATATTTAACTCTTTGGCAACCCACATTTCCCCACGCAATATGTCAAAGTGCATTAGAGCTCATAGGGAGAGTCTGGGATCTGCCAACTCAGTAGAATTAGGTCTGTCAGTCAGAAAGCATGCTGGTTGCTCCTGACAACATGAGGAAAATGGAGTGGGAGAGACTGGATCTCACAAACAGGAAGTTGATTTAAATTAAGAATAATTAACATAATTTTTGGAAATCCAGCAAGCTGCTCCAAAAAAAAAAAAATAAGAGCTAAATCAAACAAGTCATTCCCATAGGAAGACTGAACAACACTCTTAAATCTCTTTCTTGAATCCTGTTGCTGACTAATTCTGCAGCCTGTGTTAAGTTTATACAACCACCTTCGTAATGACAGGAAGGGGCAGAAACACATACAACTCTACACCAGATGCATCAGAATATAAGACACAAGATATTCCTAGAGTACAACCTGGAATCTCAGATTTTGCATGTAACAACAGCTTCATAGGCACATTCACAGAAAAACAGAATAATTTAATCAGACAGCCTATTCATCTGCTCAAGTGCCCCATCTCCAACATGAGCTTTTGCCAAGCAGTTCTGAAAAAAAATACAGACGACTGTATTTTCATACAACTGGCACCTGAGGGCCATGACAAGTGCCTAAGAGCATAGTGAAAACTGACAAAGTTGGTTTTGGTGGGATTTTTTTTGTTTTGGTTTTTTTTTTTTTTTTTAAAGCCAGGCTACTAAGGGTTGGTTTATACCCCAAAGCATAAAAAATGTTGGCATCTTCCATAAATTTCAACAGTGAGTTATTTTATAATTTCGCTCCACTCTAAATTTCACTCAGATCAGAGCATACATGTTTCCACAAGACAATCTCCTGGGCTCAGATGCTGTTTTCTTTTAATTTATCTCCCAACATGATATAGTATGATGTATCTAAAACACTTTACCTCTGTGAGAATAGTTGTCTCGTAGGAAGGCTGATACTTCTCCTTTTCTTGGGTGGTCTTCTTTTCCATTTTTTCCCTGTCAGTCTTCTGTTTTCTGTCTGCTCCTTTAGGCTGTAAGTACAAGCAGAGGCTCTCCCTTATGCCAAGTATTACAACTTTGGAGACAGAGGCCAACAGATTTATCTAATCTGTTCACAAAAGCCTCCTTAAGGTTTACGGGAATTCTACATATGAAACAAGATCAGATCTGCATTTTCTAGACAAAAGAATTCATCAAGCATCCTTACTGTTTCCGTACATCCACTAATGCCTACTGCAATTCTAAAATAGGCTGGCCAGAGTGGTGAGATGTGATTCCAAAAATTTCAGTCCATAAGTTATGCACCTCAACTGGCATTTATACCATCTTTCCAGAAATGGGAAAGACACTGTTCACAGAAACAAAACTGGAGCAGCAGATCCCTTGAGAAAACAGGCCTATGGGGAGTTTGTTGTTAAGTAGCTATAGGTCTGCCATGCCCACATTAGGAGTTTCAAAGATGCTTTTTCTCTGAAACTTTTTTCCTCCAGGTATCAGAGAGACAAACTCTGCTCCAACAACAACAAGGTATTTAAAATCTCCACAATAAAATTTTATTGTTCATGGAGGATTCAATCAATGAAGACACCTCAATGTTTTGATTGCCTAGGAGCATCAAAACACACTGGATACCCTGAATATCTCAGTATTTTTGTAGTGTTTGAGGCACAGCAGACAGGCACAAGTCTTGGTGCAACACTTAAGCATACCCCATTAAAAGTCTGGCTCTTTTTCTACAATATTTGCCTCACTCCTATACAATCTGAAGTCTTTACATGCTCCTGTGCTTTAATCTAGTTGATGACAAAGCCAAAACTACCTCATACCTTGAACACTTTGATCTGGCAGCTTGCAGAATGCAAGTGTTCTGTGTATTCACCATTTTCATTCTGCTTAAAGGTGTCGATTTGCACCCGGAAGGGCACCCCTTTCTCTCCTCCATGTTTCCGTGGAGTAAATTCTGTGCTGATGCAATGTACCTGGCAAAACAGAAGCTGTGCTCATCTCTGGAGACAGTTGGAACCTATGCTCATCTGAATTCCAGATACTGCCTGAACATGAGGTTTTGGCTCCTCACAAAAAACTAAGAGAAGAAGAAGAGTTCATATGTTTTCATTTCTGTTCCTTTTGACAAAATAATCAGGAGAACAAGCAGCTCAGAAAGAAACAGAGCATCAGGAAAAGCATCCTTTGATTTAAGTAAATCCTTCATTCAGATTGAAAACAGATAGCTGATGCTCAGAATGAGAAATAATCATGAAAGAAGGAAGCAAGAAAAACTCACAGCTTATGAACAGCTTCCTCAAGACAAAACCTATGCTTAGAAAGCAAAACCAGCGTCTGAATATTTTTAAAAGTAAATCCTTAGTAGTACTTCAACTTTAACAAGTAGCCAGCAAATTGATTTAGTGAGTACAATACAAAATTACAAACGATTGTCACATGAGTTCATAACTATCATTACCGTCCTCCTCTCTTGTTCGTGTACAGGCTATTTTGTCTCCCCAGGTTTTTAGACGATATCTAACCACTGTATTTACCACAGAAATATGACTTATCTCTTACCTGAATGAATGCTGAAGCTCTCTTTGATGGATCCCAGAGAAATTCAACAGTGTTCAACTGGGTTGGGCTAGCCCTGGGATCCAAGATACCAACTGACAGCGGGATATCTGTAGAAGAAAACCCCTAAAATTTTAAAAATATTAAATTGAAGAAGAGAAAGCATTTCCATACAATCAGAACATGCATGTGAAAGCGAAGCCACCAAAGACATCTATACTTGGGACCTACAGTGCTAGATCTCCTTCCCTCCCAAAGACACAGAGGATTTTTTAAAAGCCTAAGCACACATGCAAACGCTCCATACACCACTCATCTCCCCAGCACTGCAGAGGTGCCACAATGAAATAGTCTCACCTATATCAAGGATGCGGTCCCCAGGCCGACTCCACCTCCAGCCCTCGAGCTGCTGATGCTCTGTGTACTGCAGGCGGCGGTCATGGAAAACAACACGAATTATGCTCTGTTAAAAAAAGACAGCAATGTGAACAATGTGATCCAGAATCCTCTCTCACAATGACTTTGGTTTTCCACACTAGAAGCAAAAGCTGATCTGTTATGCTTCTCACCCCCATTCACGAGGAGAGCAGAAAGGTCCACGTAAGAGACCCATCACCATGTGTCTCAAATTCCTAAGGGACCCCTGAGAGAGAAACACTTCTCCCTTCACAGGGCACATCTTACAGGAGTAACACAGCCCTGTGCAGCTTTCTGGTATTCACTCTGGAAGCACTATAGCAATGTCCACCTTAGGTGTCATGGCACATAAACATCACTATACTGCCTTAACACCCAAAAAGGCTCATGTGGGGGTCATATTTGATGTGTCTGTACCATGTCCCAACCCCAGTATATCCCATTCTGATTTGCAAATGTGGAAGCCAGCTCACCTGTCCCTGCATCAGTGGAGCCAACATGTCCAGACACCTTGTCAGTGGGAATTAAACTTGATTCCAGCCATTTAGAGACAGTCATTGGATTTGCCCCAGAGTAGTTAAACAAGAGTAGGTAGAGTAGGAAAGCACCTGTAACAGGAGGCTGGTCTGAAATGGTATAACCATGCCAATAACTGGAAAAAAAAGGCTGGAATAAGGGCAATCCCCAGGGCAGACAAGCCCTAAGTACTCCTATGTTCTTTTGTATATTCAGAGTGCTACACTTACATGAGTTAATGGCCCCTAACATCCCAGTTTCTCAAGCCCACACTCTTGCTGGGAACTTCCATATCAAGTAAGTGAGCAATTTTTGTCAGTGAACCTGAATAATGCCCAAATCAAACCCTAGCTTCAAGATGCAAATAAGTCACAGGAGGAACACCTGCAAAATTGGAATCCCAATCCAGATACTACCTGAAAGGGGCCAAAAGATAAACAGGGAATGGCCTAAACTTGAACAACATGTGAAACCCAAATTGGAAAACAAATTTTGCAATTAGTTCCCACTTCTCAAAGGAAATGCTGAGGCAGAACAGCCAAGAATTGAAGGTTGGATCCAGAACCAGGGTCCAGACCAATGTTTTTGAATTTAAACTGTTTTGGCATTGGGGGAAACAACAGGAAAAAGTCCCCCAAACCAAGTTCTATATGTTCATTATCATCATGCCCATTACCAAAGTAAACTGGAGCTGCACAGAATCTGCATGGCAGAACTATGTAAACACCTGGGCCCTCCATTTGTCACAAAACAACCCAGGAATGTTCCTGCAATTCAGCAGAGAGAAATCTGCCTCTCCACAGCTTTGACCATGTTCACCACTGAACTTCAGGATTCCCCTGAACCCAATATTCTTAGTGAAACTCTGGGGTCACGATCACAAACAGAATAAAAGTTCCCCTGAAGCCCTGCAAAGCCAAGCTGCATAGTCCCATGAAACTAGCACTCAACTCCATCACCCCTGCTTCCATTAAAAACAATGGCAAAATGTTTGCCATTGTCTCAGTGGGAGCAAGGTCAGGCCCTTTATTAAAGGCTGTATGTAGTAGCAGGAAGAAAAGAAATCTATATTTCTCCTTACCTTTACATATTTTGTGTTTAAATCTTGAAACTCTCCCAATTTCCTATTCTCAAGTAGACGGATTTCATAAGACTGACCTAGAGTTTAAGGAAACATTTCCAAGGTGTTTAATATGTTGTAGCAATGAGAGAGTCATGCTGGCATTTACGTGGCTGATAAAGCATACGTTTGATCAGGGAAAGCTTATTTTTGCTAACATAATGCATTTGCCCCAGTAATCGATAGGCACTAAAGCACAGCAGAAATCTGAGGGGAAGGTTTGCCTTTTGGCAGCTGAAAGCTCTCCATTAGAGCATCAATTACAGTTGTCTCCCGGGGCTGCTACGGTTTTCTGGTCACCCTCCAGAAAGTCACCAGGGTATATGAGGCAGTCATCCCCCCATGCCACATGGCTGTAACCATGCTGCCTTTGTCTGTCCCTTCTGCTAAAGCAATTCTGCCAAAGCAATGTCGTGTGAAGAGGTGCTGGCACAACAGGTCTGAGAACAATTCTGCAGAGGATGGCAGCTGGGGAAAATCTTGCCTTCTTCAGGGAGCAGTCAGGCCTGTAAGGTGTTTTGGTGAACCACAAAAACAAAATTTGTTTCCTAAGGCCTGGAAAGTCGCTGCCAAGGGCATAAATATTCCTTCAGACACGTGTGGAGGCAGCAATGGTTATTACAGCATGTGCAAGGACCAGTTCCGAGAAGGGAATTTACACTCCATCACCCTCATAAGGAATTTAGGCAGTTCAACAGAATTCAGCTAACTGATTTATGAAAAAACATCTTTTCGAGGCTGACAGCAGACAAAGGAGACTGATGTCTCAGTATCTTACACACAGAAATTACTAAGTACAAAAGCTCATTGTACTACACCAAGTCTTTACAGTACACTTGCAACCAGTACCAAGGCAGGATAGGATCATTAAAATTAATGGAGCATATGTGTACCTTATAGCTAGCTTTTCTTGTTCATCTTGTTAGCCTCCATTTTTGTGAAAAATGCACAAGGCAGGCACCAAAGAGGAGATCAGTTTGGTTTTTCTGGCTAAACCAGTATCTCTGCAGAACTGGCCCTACAGAAAACTGCAATGCAGATCCATCTCCCTCTAAGCAGCTTCTACCAGCAGAGACAAAAATGCTAAATTTTTGGATCTGGATTGAGAAATGGAAGACTTATGACAGCAGATGTGTCAGAAAGGCAGACAGACTGAGAATCCCACCCATGTGAGTACAGACAGTATCCACAGAGCAGAGAGATAATTGTGCTTATTCAGTTGGCTGGCAGATAGGGAAAGGAAAAAAAAAGGAAGGACAGGAGAGGCCATACTGAAGCCCTAAATGTTTGCACAACAGCCCTACTGACGATAGTAGGAGTTCTGCAAACAGGAAATGACCCTTGAATCCAGCAAGTGACTTAGGGCATGGGGGGAGCAGAGAATAAACCATATGAAATAGCAAAATAAACATGGAAACATTCACTGATCTTTACCCATCTCTTGGCATGTAAGTAAAACAAAATTACAACAGTGCCTGCCTTTGAAGACTGCTGGACAACAAAAGTGGATTTTATAAACCAGAATCCTGAAATTGATGTCTTCCACACTTAAACTCACATGACTTTCTAAGGTTCCCACTGACATATGTTAATATTGTTCACCTGGCAAATTTCAGAGATGTACATAATCAATACTGTTATATTAGCATTAAAAATAAGTCAGGTTAAAAAAAGTAGGTTTTCTCTCAGAATCCTAGAAAAAACCCTTTAGATTATCAAGTCCAACCATTAACCTAGGAATGCCAGGTCCACCACTAAAACATGTTTCCAAGTGCCACATCTGTTGCACTATGTACTTGTATGTGCCACACATGTTTATCTATGTTGTACAAATTGGCCGCTCAGTGGTTCAGTCTGGAGATACACTTCACCACTACAGAGTGATACAGTTCATCATCTTGAACCCATTTACACAGCCAAACATCTCTTGCACTTAGATGTCATTCCCATGCAAATATGATGCTAATTAATCACTACAGAAGATTAATTTTGGTTTTGAAAGCAAGAGACAGTAAAATACATCTGTGACTCTACTCAGGGGTAACAAGGACAACGAAATGTAGTGGTATGAGCTGTGCTATGGAGGAAGGCAATGGCCAAAACAGAAGCACTGTTAGCCATTCAGCAAACATCTCAGGAACCAGCAGGTTTTTGGGACACCCTTGTGCACTGATACTCTCGCTCTTCGGCCAGCCTGATCCGCTTATCTTCAGTTACAATGAGACAAAAGAAAATAATGGGCATAAAACATCATCCATGTTCCTTTCAAACTAGCATCATGCACTCAAAAACTCTGCAGTGTGCCATCTCTGAACCCTTGCAAAGGATAGGGACAGAACTGCAGCCTGGCAGGCAGTGGGAATCACATCTGCACCTGACAGGAGTCATTCACCTCGGAGGGACTCAGAAACAGACCCTGCAGACCAGTGAAAAAGAAACTGCAGTGTAAACAGAGTTAATATTAAACAGAAAACCAAAGAGGAAATAACATGCTTTGATGAAAGACATATGGGTCATCTGATGGAAGCACTAGAATGCAGTTTATGGCCACGCAAAACTTCAATCAAAATGGTATTTTATGCTAACTGCTTTACCCTTGAACTCTGAATGTTTAACTTGAGTTGCTACGTGATTATCAAACAAGACTGCTCCCAGACGAGCTTCAGAAAACATGAGGGATTTTCCCCCATCTCTGTGAAACTGTCAGTGAGAATTTGGTCCCAATTCCTCAAAGTTCCCTTACATAGCCATCTTCTGGTAGTGGTTTTTAATTTATTCTTCTTAAAGCTTCCCAGCAAATTCATTGCTTTTTGGCTTAGGGTACCCAGAACTTATTAGCATGGACAGCACTCAGATACTTGCACTTTTATAGCACCAAACTGCTTGGATTATACTTTTTCCTTGAAAAATACCTTCCAAACCTTGTTCACCCTTTATTTTCCACCACTGCTACCAGCAAAACTCCTGAAATGGTGAATTAAAAACTTGGCCCTGCAATTATTTCTGTAGAGAAAAAAGGCTCTCAAGAATGACTACCTGGATATTGGAAAACAAAACCCCTCTGCAAAATAAAGCAAAGAATAGCAACCTAACCTGAAGAAAACTGAACTCCCCCTGGCGTCAGAGGGCAAAGAAGTCACACAGGGCTCTGACAGAGATCACTTATGAATCCTGCATCGCTGACTCACCAGCATGAGCAGGCACACACTGACAGTTTTCTGTTAAAACTAAATCATTAACAGATCATTCTTCGTCAGGTAACCAAATCTGTAAAGAAACATGCCTGTAAGTGTGACTAAACAATCTGCATTTCCCGTTCCCAAGTCTGACCACAACTAGCTAAGCCCATAACAAAGCAGAAATACAGAGTTCCCCCATCTGAGAAATCTCAGAAATACTGAGTTTTCCCATCTGTCTCAGAAACACAGATTAGTGCAGGTCAGACAGAACTTTCCAAGTCAGTCTGTGGTGGTAAAACTGGAGACAGGAGCAGAGGATAGCAGTGCTGAGACTACAGTGATTTGATTGAACAGCCCAGGCCAGGTCTACTAGACAGAAGAACATGGGCACCTAAAGCACTTCTGTCACCACCTGAAATGGACACTTTGCAAGCAATTCGCAGCAGCCTCCTGCACATCTGTGCGACCCAGCGCTCCCCTCACTCCCCACAATCCTTCTTCCCTACCTCAGGCAGAGCACCAAACAGTAATAAATATTCAGAAAACCACGGGACATTCCTGAGATACAGTTTGTCTCCCAACTTCATTGAAAGCTTCAGGGACACCAATAAAAACCCGGGCAGGTGATGATATACTGTAATTTCTATTTTAAACAGACATTCCCTGGGCAAATTTATGTAATCTCCTCTTAGGCCAGAGTCTGAGCAATTCACTTTACAAACAAAGTAGTACCCAGTAAAGCAGCAACCACCCAGGTCCAGAGAGTTACTGGTTTGTAGCTCATTAAGCAAGTCCAACCATCTGCAGAAGGATTTATAGACTGCTTACTTTTTTAAACTTGCGTTGTATTTGATAATTAACACACATTAAATATGGGAATGACCACTTAATGTGGGGACAGCAGAATCGAAAGTTAATAAGCACTTTACAGATGAAAAATAATTTAGTTCAACACAAGAATTTCACCTGCTCAAAGTTAACAGCTTACTGAGTTCCATGGAATTTCGACAGTCATCATAAATTTTAGGCAATTTCTGTGTAGAAAAGATTATCACCATTTCAAGCTCAAAAGTTACATTTTGTTCAAATGTTATTTATTATACCACCACAATATCCTATTCACTTTTCTTTGTTTTGGTGTTACATTTCAAGGGCTACTTGCACTATGCATTTTGTGGTTTTCTGCACAATAGACCAATACAATACATTAATTTCCAATTAGGATGCTGATGTTCCAGGCTGATATGACTCGGGCCTCACTTAATCTAACAAAGTAGCCTTTCCAGAAATTAAACCCTAACCTTTGAATAAGCAATATCCCAAACAAAAGTCTGTGGAAAAAAAAACAAAACAAAAACAAACAAACAAAAAAAAACCAAAAAACAAAACAAAACAAAAAAACCCCAAAAAATCCACATAGTCCTCCTCCTCAGAGTGGATCCGCACAGCACTAGACAGAACCAGCCTGGAAACTGTTTGATTATTAAGCCAAGTCCATAAAAATTCCATTTAGCAACTTCATATGGACATCCTAAAGAGTGTACAGATAAAGGCAAAGGAATGCTGACAGTCAAATGTACCATGCAGAAAGAGGGGGAGGGTAAAAAAAGCAAGCATTTATCATACCAAACCAAAGCACAACCAGCAGGCAGGAGGATCACCTTTGAAACAGCCAAGCACAACTATTCAGGGCATCAGGCACACAAAGATTTTTCTGACTAGAAAGATTAATGAACCCTCAGAATAAACAGACAAGAGTGGCAGAGCTGGCATGTGAACTTGCATGCTTGATGACACACACCTTTTTAGCCAGCCACAAGCAAAAATAAAAATTAGCATAAGACTTGCTCAAGTGTCCCATGTGTGGACACTCTGCAGGACAAGAAGCAAAAGCAGAACCCTCAATCCCTGGACCACAAATGACAGTGGATATTCTGCAGTTGCTTACTTCATCCTCATTTGACAAGATGCTGTAGATGTTTATCCAGTGGATATTATGAATTCACCAACTACACAATAGGCCACCCTGGAAGATCCCACTATGCTAGGAACATGGAAATCCTGCAAAGGAGGACAAGCTGTGGGCCAGGAAATGCAAAAGGAACACTAGAGTCATTCTAACACTGCAGGCCCATCTTGCCCCACATCCCATCTTCTACACAGCAGCCAGAGATGAAGCAGGGTCAACACAACCAGCCTTTTACTCCTTGCCATATCTTCTTGGTTTTTGGTATTCAGTATCCAGACTGCACATGCATTGGGCTGCCCAGTCATGACCAGTGCTCATTAACTCTTTTGTGTGGTCTCCTTCTGAATTTGCTTGTACTGTGGCAATCAGAACTACAATTTACACATGCCTCGCTTTAGCATTGACAGCGTGGGCCTTTATCTGCCTCCCACCTTTCCCCTTGTACAAAGCCTCCTTAGCCCCACCATGTTTTGGTACCCAAGAGCTCCACACTGAGGGTTCCTGCTCTGCTTGCCCCTACCAACAGTGCAGCAATGCTGCAGGAACACAGCACACCAATTTGTCTCCTAATTCTACCACCACACCACAGAGCTTCACTGTCATCATGTTGCTTTTATGTTTTTCCTCCTTTCACAATGTGTCCCCAGCTCAAGGAGGTTTTTCATGCCCCTTTTTCTACTTCCCTACCTCTTTCTTGTGGGAAAGCCAAAGAGCTGCCTTGGAGCCAAGTTTGCTGCAGAAA
This sequence comes from Cinclus cinclus, assembly GCF_963662255.1. Taxonomy (NCBI): domain Eukaryota; kingdom Metazoa; phylum Chordata; class Aves; order Passeriformes; family Cinclidae; genus Cinclus; species Cinclus cinclus. Next base: position 17,904,501 of record NC_085054.1, read on the forward strand.
AATTTCACTGCTCATTTACTATATGAACATTTTTCTGAGTCCTACTCTCCACAGATTTTTGAAGACAGTATATTCTACAGTGGTGACACTTCATAGCTAACAGGCACTAACAGAAATACTCCTCATTTACAATGGTTTCCACTCAAGAGAGGGAGGTGCATTTAAATCCCCAATGAATACAGTCTCACTTTGAATCAAGGACACAAAACAAACCAGCATACACAGAAACACTTCCAGTTGCTAACTTCACTGCATGCATTTGGGTTTCCTTTGCATAGACTTCATCCACTTGATTGCACCTAATCTAAACCATGTTATAAACTTTAATTATTGGTACAAATTAATTAGTGAAGAAACTATGGACCTCCAATGGAAAGCTGAAAAAATACCTACCCTGTGAAAATAATTTCTTCCTGCATTTCCACTCCTCTAGCATGTACTTGAAACACTCAGGATTATCTTAGTCACATCTGTCCAGCTCAGAAAACCTCAGCTCTCTCTGTGTAAGTAAAAAATACAGGCTTTTTCTGGTTTCAACCTGTTTTAAGTCAATTTGAACAACAGGTTTTATAGCTCTGAAGGAGTAGCTTTGTGTAATATTTACTTGAGTTTCAGATAACCAAAAAGAATGGTCCTGGGTGAGGGTGCTGACAAGGGATGCAGAAGAGCTGAGTATGACTCCTGACCCCACTTAGCAGCTCCCTTAGATGCCCTCAGGTTAAGTCCCTTCCTTCACCACATTTGTGCTGTAGGAAACTGGGAGAAGCAAGTCCCACTCCCACCCATAGCTGCTACTACAAGGCAGGGAAGGAGATGGGATCAAAGCTGACTGCACCTTCCACACCAGCCAGAAACATGGCACCAAGCTGGGACAGGAGGAATCTCACTGCTTGCTGTCTAGTTTCAGGAACAAATAATAAATGCTTGGTAGGAAGCAAATGGGAGAAAAAAAAAAAGGTGCTTTTTTTCTCTACCTCTTTTGGGGGGAAAAAGTATAGTCTCTTATAAAAAGATATATTACTCCTACAAAAAGCAGCTAATTAGGTCAAGCCCACAGTATTTCTCAAGCTTCTTACTTGCTACTTAGAATGTGATCTTTTTAGGACACAAATTAGAGGAAGCTAATTGGAAAATTTCTACATCATCTCACATTGACAGTAGCATTCACACATGCATCAAACCCTGTTAAATCACAGGCAAAAAATTCTCTGTCATAATTAAAGGAATCTCAGATATGGATAACGGGGTAAAGTAAAAAAAAAATTGGATTATAAGCAAGAATCTTCCCAAAATTTTCATACTTCTTACTACACTCTGAGTAACTTCTAAGCACTCCCTCTTTTCACAGATATTGAAGATTTATAGGGGAACAAAATGCAGTCTAGGGGCTTCCAGTAGGAGTTGTGCACAGGCTACAATCCAGCAAGTTCACAATTCCTTTTGAATTTCATCCAGATGTTAGCAACAGAAGAAAGGATTACAAAAAGAATAGAAAACAGCCTCTTGGTTAAAAGACAACTGAGACTCTAGCTTCCTAGGGACAACAGAAGTCAGATGCTCTACTTACGCAGAGGTGCCCTGTCATCTGAAGCAAGATTCATAGTGAGCTTTGGGATGGTGTGGTTTGGAGACAGGGTTGTTTATCCTAAGCTGCCAAGTGAAGACAGAGCTGCCAAACATATGGGGAAATTGCTTCTAGCACAATTAATGGCTTCAGCTGAGACACCAGAACCTACTCAGAGCTGTCTTCAGAGTCAGGCAGGAGACAAATTCCTCCTCCAAAGAAGAAGTGCACCACAAGAACCAAAAACACCAAAAGCCACTTTCAGAAATGGGAAACACAAATTAGCTTTGTTAGCCACTTCATTTTTTTTAAGCCATCCAAACCCAAGAACAGAGTGGAAAGGGGTCAAGAAGCAGTAGGTCATCCCATAAGGAATAGGGAAAAAGGATGCATGGGTGGGTGGGCAGGCACCAGGGAGCACCTGGTACTCACAGCCTCACTGACACAAAGTCACTGTTGTGTATGTGATCTCAGGCAAGGGTGGAGCGTTTGTCCACATGGGAGAAGCTACAACCAAGATAGGTCCTACATGTGCCCAGGGCCTGATCACTGATGGCAGTGACTGTTAGGAAAAGAGGTAGTTACTATCACAGGACAAAGAAAATAAATCCCCATAAACAGAGCTATAATTAAACCAGAAGCACACCCAGCCAGAGCTGGTCACTCAGCCTTCTCTACACTTAATTTAGGCAAATAAAAAACTGTTCCAGGAGAAGTACAAACATACAGGCAGTTGTGACCCCATAAAAACTCAATTACGTATGAGTTAACGTCACTATAAAACAGCTTTTTTCATTTACTGTAAATCTCAGTGTTTAAAACTGGATTCTCTGGCTGTAGAAGATTAGACAACCAAATTTGAACTTTAGACTTTTTAAGGGAAGCAAAGGATTTCTCTTGCCTCCTGCTGTAAGCAATTTCATCTCCTACCCAAACAATTAGGAATCTACTCCAAAGCATCCTCTTCAGCTGTTCCTTGCCCAGTGCTTCCTGCACCTTACTGCTTTCTGGAGAAGCAACCACAGCACATCTGCAGTTCCTGCACTGAGCTGAGGCAGGACAACACCCAACAGATTTTAAATGCAGCACCATTTAAAATGTATCAGTTTATGCACACATATCTTGAACCTAGATATATGCCTTGGCACTCTGGGGTTGAAATCTGGGGCTTTTGTTTAGGTGTGACCCAAACTCAAACTAAGCACATCATTAGGTTTATGAGGCATCATTTGCTAATGCACCTCTACAGCAACATTCCCCATATCACAAGTTCTCTCAAACGTTAGTGGTTTTCCCTCATGGCTTTGATTTTTAGCTCATTCTGAACCATCTAGGACTGGCACTAAGGCTGACTCCTGGAAGACACCATAAAGGAGAGGTGTCCAGCCTTCCAAACCCTAACCAGCTGTACACTAAAATCTTAGCACAGCCAAGAACCACAAGTCACACAGTGCAGATCGGGAGAGCTGAACGAAGCCCAAGAAAACTTTACAGGCAGATGACAGCAAATTACTCTGAAGTACCACTGGGAGACTGGGCTAGATTTCTCACACAGCCTGCTCCCAGTGACCCTCTGCCACCAAACTTAGCCTCCCTCTATTTGAAGTAATAAAAATCTGGGGCTCTGAGCCAGCCCAATGCTGGTCATGAGACAAAATCATTACTTGAACAACTCACAATCCACATGTGGTTCTGGCACTACAAGCTGATTCCCTTGGGCAATGACTTTCAGGTTTTTGTGATTTTTGACATTTTATTTTTTAAAAGAATGACTTTATTTCCGCACATTTATTAGTGTTCAGATCTACTGTACACAGTGCTTGTTTCTTCCACATTCCTCCTTCTGCAATTTCTGGAACCACCTTTCATTGCTTCCATTTCTGTCCATGTTTGAAACTGGTTTCAACCAGCCATGGTCAAACCACACCCCATATGACTGCAGACCATGGAATATCCACTGCATCAAGCCATCTTGCTGAAGCAGTGGTTTGTAATATGGCTGCTGGTTGATTGTTTGTCTGAAAATCCCTATCCACAAGAGACATTGAAATAGTGCTAAAAGGCAGGCTAATTCCAGAAACATTAGGATGTTTGTGCTGCAAGACTTCTGGACAGTGTAGTTCTGTTGACAGATGTGATCCTTGACCAAAGGAGCAATGCCAGCAGCAGCTTCCAGTGCAAGGACAGCACCTTTACCAGTCTCATGGACTGAAGGTGGAGTGGTATTGAGACACCATACTAATAAGCCTGTACTTTGTCCCATCAGATGAGTAATCCTCCTGAGATCCAGTAAAGACTCTTAATGAAGGAACTGCCCTAAGGATCAGCAAATTAATCCTGCATTCAATTTGGCTCCAGTTTCCCAAGGCATTTGGGAAGGCGGGGGGAAAGAGATCGGGAAAGACAAGTGCAATGAGTCAGTCTTTGGAAGCCAAACTACAGATTTGACTCTAGTTACCTCATTTACAGGCTGGTTCTAGAGTTGTGGCCAGAGAGCACTCATGGTTTCAAACTGGAGCAGACAAACTTGGGATTCTGCCACTGCTCAATGTCCCCAAGTCAACTTAACAGCCAAGATCACTCTGTTATGCTCCCCCTCAAATACTTCCCCTGCCCCTTGGTAAAAACACTGCTCTGGTTTCCAGCTCCGGAGTCCTCTCAGCCTCCATCTTTGGGGAGAGTCCAGGCCAAAGACCTCCTCCTCCTCAACACACTGACCATCCCTCTGAGTGTATCCTGCAAGTAGCAAGGCTCAAGAGAAGCCATTATGCTCCACAAGCATGGAGCCCTCTCCCACCTGTACACAAACACAGCCACTGGACAGTCCTCCTTCCTAACCCATATGAAGTCTTTTCAGATCTCACGTGAAACTCTCCACTGATTCCTCTTCTATCTCTGCTATGCAACTTGGCCTTCAATTTGCTACCCAGTACTTCCAGCTTTCCATAGGCCATAGGTCAGATCTGACAGAGCTTTCTTCCACGCAGTTCTGCATATGGACATTCCTGAGCTGGTCCACTCTCCACCACTGAGCCAGTCATATGTGAAGAATGTGTCTCAGGGCAGGAAGCAGAGCTGCTTCACAGCAACAAAAAATCAGTAACTGAGTGGCGAAGAGCTAAAGTTGAGAAGGAACATTTGAACAGCAAGAGGCAAGAATCACCCAGCAAGCAGAAAACCACAAACTCTTCTTCACTCATAATTTGGGAAAGTAACCACACTGGATGTGAATTGCTTTGCTGGTGCTGGGACAGCCACTGTATCTTTGGATCTACCTTACTACAAGCCAGCCATGACTGACACACAGGCAGTGCAGAGGGACACTCCATTAATGAAGTTACCCATTTGCTAAAGTAATCCCAACATCACAACACTCAAGAAGGGAAACTATGTAACAGTACTTGGCCAATCCATAATAAACATAGAGAGGTTAAGGTGCACGAGGTGTCCCTTTGCTTACAGCCAGCACAAACTGATAAGGTGTAGGGGATGGTTTTAAACTGCTTCACAAGATGGCTGTGGCATTGTAGCTGGGTCACAGTGCTTTGGAGTCAGCCACAAGCACTGGTTCCAGAAACCTCAGCTGCCTCGAGGTCCCCTTCATGCACCTCCTCAAGTTCATAGAACATAACTCTACTAAAGGGGATTAATTTTCTGACAGAGCCTTTAAATCCTCATCCGTTTTTAACCCTTAGCAATGTTCTCACCAATAGCCCACTAACAGAAACTAGACGTCCCAGCTTCCCAACTCTGCCCCTCTGCCCAGCTCCTGCCAGCCTCATCCCTGCTTTGTCTCTCCAGACCTGCCCAGGTTCATGCTCTTCAGGGTGTATTCTGCAAAGACACATCCTACCTTGAGGGATGAAAGACAGACATTATCCAAGAAATCAATGAAATGATATCCAAGAAATCCAATGATGCAGAAAGCAGTGTCAAGACATAGCAGTAGACAACTCCTTGCAAGAGTAAGCAGGACAAAGCCTAACACAACATGGTCTACCTAAAAGGCAGTAGCAGTCTTCGCAAAGGAAAATGTGGACCGCTCCAGTCACAGTTTTTTTAAAAACTCATGGTATTGCGTTGAGTTGTCTAACTTTTTCCCTGCCAAGGTAAAAACTTAAGCTTCATGCACGCTAAAATATTTGGCTGTCAACAGATTTTCATTAAAAAAAATCTTTTATTCCAATACAAGAAAGAACTGTGTTTCCTAAAAAGATACATCTCAAGCTCACAATTGATACACCCCGTTATAATCTCCTGAGATCTGCTATGTTTAGATGAATGAACTGAAATGACACAGTCACATCTCAAGCATCTTTTGATCCTCAGAGACAGAACAGTGTGACAGGAAATACGTGGTTCCTTGGGTAGAGCCTTCAGTACTTCACTGATTTTTCTGTGGAGGTTCTGTGGGTCTACCAGCTACCAACACAGACCCAGCAGCCAGCTGCACGGGAGGTCAAAGTACAAGGGAGGTCAGGGCTCTGATTTCTACCAGCATTAAGAGAAACCTATCCAGGGAGGCACCAAAGTGACCACCCTACTCAGTGCATGAAGCTTAAAGAGCTGAGGTAGTATCCTGAGGCAGGAGAGGATCTCAGTAAGAGGGCAGCCAGCCCTCAGCTTGTTGCTAGGTCCTTTTATACAGCCTGGCAGAAACTGAGTGTAAATATGTTTTAGTATAACCTGTGCATAGAGAGGTCTGATCCCCTCAAGCCCCACGCACAGGAAGTGCTGCAAAGTGACAGCCAAACACCAACCACAGATGCGTCCGCACAACTGCTGCCAAAGGGGGGGAAAGCAAAGAACACAGAGAAACAAAGTGTTTTGTTATCCAGGAGTCTGAACTAGTCCATGAGGTCGGCTATAGAAGATCTTGCAGCACTGAACCCTGACAACTTGTGAAGTCAGGCACTGAGCAGAGCCATACCAGCCAGCCTGTGGGAGAGATGTTACTCTGCCCAGACCTCCCAGCAGCCCTTGGATACCTCTGAAATCATTCCCTGGCTATGCCCTCCAGCAGTGCCAGGGGTCTTACAGTGGTAAAACCCTCCCCAGTTCAAGCCAACCCAATTGCTTCACCAATCTGGCCATGTGAGATGAAGGCAGGAGGCTGCACCTTAAGCCATCTGAGATCAAGCCAGTACTTTGCCACAGGGAAAGTGGGAAATGGGCATGCTATAACACTGCCTTAAGTAAACAGTTAAATCAGTGGTACCTCATTATTTTCAAATAGTTGATAATCTGGTATTTAAATGCAGAAAATTAAATATTCCTCCTTTCCTTCACCCTCCCCCCCCCCCACTTCTATCCCTCTTTTCCCATCCCGCTGCCCTCCCAGTAAGGCAAAGCATGGGATTAAATCACATGAACCGTTCCCAGGAAATATTCTCTCCTTCAGCATCCTGCAGGCCCTACCTTGGTTGAGGTAGGTCAGAGTTTCTTCGTGCAGTTTCACGGCGGGGGAGGTGGCTGTGCAGAGGACGTACTGAAAGGGTGGCAGCTTGGCATCGTTCTCAGGAGACAGCTGTGGCTCTTCCTGCTTGAAGATCGGCAGCGCAAGGACATCTCTGCAATGCACAAGTTGTACACAGTCAGTTGCAAAGAATTTATGGACTATCCTAGCCTCAATCTACATATGGCTCTCATCATCTGAGATAACACAGGTGGTCTCTGGAGAAACACCAGGATAAAAATGGCTAAAAGAGGAAAAATTTGGCCTGTTTAATGCAACCAGGCAACTTCTGTGTCTAAGATATCAGCACTGCATGCAAAAGAACACAGCACTGGCAAAACAGAATATATCAGAGAATTAGTTTTTAAGAAATAATTCAGATTTACTTTTCAGTTAAGCAGTTGTCTTGACAAGGAAAAAGATATGAAAAATAGATCATCCTTGTAGACGTATTTGATTAGAGGTTCTCAGGTTCTCAGATGAAAGCCTTTCAGGAAAAAAAAAAGGCAAGAAAGTGCACTTTGACAGCTGAATGCCAGATTAGTAAAATGTCTTCAAGTAGCAGCCACAGGTGAAAAGCAGACACAGCTCTGGTGTACAAAGGAGATATTCAGGTAAATAATGGCAGGAACGGCTGGATGAATTCATTCATATCTCCCTGCATTCTAATAAACCTGGTCCCAAGGAATCACACAACTCAAGTCAGCACTGGGCTATCTTCACGAATGCACACACAGGTGCCTGAGAGCAGCTTCACCAGCACCTGCACACAGCCCCAGTTCCCACCTCTTTACAAAATGTTGATAGTGACCGGGCTGCTGATTTAGTCCCAGGCTGATCCCGACCCATACTAATCCCCAGGCAGAACTGGTATTAGCAAGGCTGAGAGCTCAACAAATGATCAGTTGATTAGTACAAAATGAGGTGTCAGGAATAAGCATTCTTATCTCAGCCCATCTGATACTGAAGAACCACATTAGCCTTTCCTATGCCACTAATGCAGCTGATCATTGTGTCCACCTACTTAAAACATTAATACCCTTTCAAATTAGGAGGATTATACTGAACACGGTGACAATTCAGAATGAGTGATTTTCACCTCTATTTCTTCCAGACGTGTGAAGACTCAAGATTCTCTTCACACAGGCTGCAGCTCTGTTCCTTTTGACAACCCCAAACACAAAATGCTCGAAGAAAAGCCAACCAGCATGTACAGACTAGCATGCACCCTGGAAGGGCATTCAGAATTTTTTCCTTGCCTGTTCAGTTAATGATCCACTCATAGCACTCACAACCTTGAAGGCTACCCAGGTCATCAGTGAAAGAGTGCAGCAGTTTAGAGTAAACTGCTCAAGTGCCTGTTTCAAACACAGGTACTCCTGTTTATGGGAAAACAATGCCAGAGAGCAAATTGTGCCATCTCAGATGCAGAGAAAAGAAACACCCATCTGTTTCCATTCTCTCTTCCAACCCCACGCCCTCAATACTATCAGCCACTCGAAGGCATCCAGCCCCATTTGCTTCCTGGCATTACTGACATAATCACAGCTCTTGCCTAACTGCTGCCACAGAGAGGGGTTTTTTGTTTTTTTTTTTGCCTTAGTGATGATTTACTACAGTAATGAAGTGACAGAAATGCATGCAGTAGATTTCTGACATAGATAGCATTGCTCCATACACATGCAGAATCTGATACGGCTCGACTCCGGAGTCATCTCACTCATCCCGGATGCCAACATTTGTTCCTAAGGATGCCAACATTTGCTCCTAACCCGCTCATCTGCGCAATGCTCTCTGAATGCCTGTGGCTTTACGGATGAGAACAGGTCAAAAATTCTAGCACCCGAAAACTTCTGCAGTTCGCCAGAAATATTGCACAAAATCTGGCCTGGTTTAACAGTTAGGGGTAAGGAATTTGTACGTACACTCACCAGAAACAGTTGAGGAATTAAGGCAAGGGGAAGTCTAAAGTTAAATACTGTATTTCACATCAGGTTCTTTGCACCCCTACACCTCTCAGCATAGCTGTCTGAATTCTGCAAGCATGCAGGAATCCATGACTTGCTTTCTGGAAAGCTTCACCATATTAAAGCTCCAACAAATCCACACAAGTTCATCACATTTCTATTTCTAGAGCATTTGAACTAATGGGCTATGGTAAAATTGCTTTGGGTCAAGACCTTCTTAAACATTCGACCTTATTATAAGTGTTTGGAACTTAAAAATTCTTTTGGCCTCATTTTAAGTTATAAGTATACAAGCCATCACAACATTTATTCAACTCTTCACTCAAGAGTTGCAAACCAAGTTTCGGAAAAAGCACACTTTTACAACAGTTCCTATCCCAAAAAAAAAAAAAAAAAAAAAAAAAAAAAAAAAAGCTGAACTCCTTATAACTCTACCAATTTTCACCCTTATGCTAAAGATTTACAGTTCTGGTCTTAAATAACAGTTACTTTGCATACCTGGGAAGAGAGAAAGTTATTTGAGCGTTCTGTCAAGCTGACAGAACAGAGTAAAACACATACTGGGTTTTAATAAAAAATGAATTAAAATTTACAAGAATTTTTCTGTAGTATCACCTTGCTTCAGCTACAAATATCACTGAGGTATAGCAGAACACACATGGATGTCTTAAACAGACAAAAAGCTCTTGATCTCAGCAAAATAAAACTTGTAAAAACTTTTCTTACAGCAACATCAAATACTGTACTATTTCAGCTTCTTGTGCAGTCACTACAAGGGGGCATGGAAAGCCCTAAGAAAGGCACTGCTCAGCAGAAAAATGCCCCTGTAAGAAACACATGTCTTGACACATTCTCATGGAAAGTAAATTGGCCAGAATTAGCTAGCCATCTCTACATAAAAGAACAAGGGTTTTGTTCAACCTACCTTCCCTGAAACACCTGAAGGCATTGTTGCCATAAAAGAGGTTGTAGGGATTTTAATCCCAGATCAAATCCAGATCAAATGTCCACAGAAGCAGATACTTAATCACTAAAACTGAAGTTTGCTCCTAAGACACCAACAGGTCACCACCATACCAGCAGCCTTCCTGACAGAACAGGTAGTATCCTTTATCCTGCAGCTATAAATTACCAAGTGAAACCTGACGCAGACCTGATGATCTTGTAACACCCCTGCTACAAATCCATGGAGTTAACAAAGCAGCCTGACCACCGTAAACACTCTCTAATGGAGAATATCCACAAGCACCAATGCTGATGGCTGCTCTGCTAGTACCATTTCCACTGTCCTAAATTAATCAGATCTGCAAGTGCAAAGCAAGAGAGAACAAGACTTCTGCCACATACACGTTGTGAAACTGAGTTATTGACATAGAGGGAGGAGATTAAGAATCATGTACAAAGAAACAGAAAAGCTGCCAGAAGGCAAGAATCTACCAATATTGTATTATTTGATAATGGGAGATTATTATTTAATCCAAAATAAAATTCCTTCGCAAGTACACTGACAGGCAGCAGGAACAGTCAAAGACAGCGTGCCTCCTTGAAAGGGAAGCATTAGCTGCGTCCGAAGCGCTTCCCCAGACAAACTCAATGTTCTCTCGAGAGTGGTTATTTGGGGGTACATTTGAAAGTCAGGGTTCTTGGGCCACAGCCAGGTTCTCCACTGCCACAATTCACCAAAATCTCACTCCAGTAAGCGACACCAGCTGACGGCTGAGCTTTACATCTTCAGAAAGCTAATAATTCACAAGCACCCAGCAAAAAGGGAACTCCCTAAGTTGCCTGCTTTGACATCGTTTGGAGGGAGGAAACACGGGTTTGTGCTACACATGTTACAGACTATTGTTTAGCAGCCCTTGTACTTAAATTAGGCACATTTAATTAAACGCAACTGTGCGGAGGCAGGAAAAAGCTGGTTTAGGCAAGTTCAGAAAGTGAAATTCTGCGCTTTTCACACATCGTCCCAAAAAAAAGCGAGAAAGAAATCCCATCCCCAGAAAACTGGGTGCCTTCTCAGTTTGCCAGCAGGCGTTTTCCACAGACCTCTGACAGCGCTCCGCCGCTGCCGAGCCTTCCCCCTTGGAGCTGCGCTACCCCAGCCCGGAGAAGAGGGAACCCGGCACAAGCCATAAAGCAACGCCGCAGAGAGCTGTCTAACCAGGCGCTAAATATATATGTAGATAGATAGATAGATAGATAGATAGATAGATAGATAAGGAAAAAGAGAAAGCAAAAACAGGAAAATGGTCTCAGACCGAGGGAGCGGCGCGGCGGGGCACCGGCAGCGCCGCCGGGGAACCCGCGGGACGGGGCACCCGACCCAAGATCCGCCCCGTGCCAGGGCTGCCGGCCCCGGGACTCACCGCAGGTAGCTGCCGGTCGAGTGCTGGTTGTAATGCTCCGGCTGCGTGTGCCAAAACAGCATCTTGGGAGCGGCCGGCGGCGGTCCCTGCGCTGCGGAGCGCCGCGCTGCCCACCCTACGGGCGCCCGGCAAGGCTGCCGGCAGCTGGAGTCGCGGCCCCGCCGGCTCCCGGCGTTTTTATGGCTCAGCCCCGGCGGGCGCGGGTTGGCCGGGCCGGGACTCCGCAGCCGGGCGAGCCCTCCCCCGGCCCGCCCCAGCGCCAGCCCCGGCCCCCGGCGGGCACGGGCCGCGCAGCCCCGGGGCGGAGCGCTGGCCCTGAGGGACGGGCCCGGAGCGGAGCCGTGAGGGGCCTGGGGCCCGCGGGTGAGGGTGAGGCAGCGCCGGCGGCCCGGGCCGTGCCCCAGCTGTGCCGCGGCTACCGCCTGCACTGTGAGCTGGCTTTAAACCGAGCCGCTCCGTCCGACACCAGTGGACAAACCCTGCTCAGGTTCCTCTGAGTTCCCTGTTTTCTTTAAATGAACGACAGCTGATGGCTCAGTGCTCTTACACTGCCCTGTGCCTCGTGTTAATGCGAGCTTTGTGTCAGGAGGTATTTTCCAACGGAGAGGGCAAGAGGCAAAGTTTGCCGGTGGAGGTCGATGAAGAAGAGAACAGTGTCAGAGACTAAACTCACCCCTAGCCCGTTTGAAACCCTCCTGTCTTTTGTATCTCAACTCCCCCACACGGTCCGGAGAAATGTGTTTCTTTTCCGTTTCAAATTGCAGATCCTGACCCTCACCCACAGAGCTGTCCATTGCTGTCATTTTCCTGCTCTCAGGGCACCTTCATGTCCCACCAGTCCTCTGCTCTGATAGTTTGGAGTGGGGAACAAAAAGGGTAGAGGGGCTCCCCTTTTGGTCATTTCACATTGTCTGTCCACCAGCAGAAATGGAAACGGACCCTTAACTACTTTGAGTCATTAAACACCTTTCAGTGAGTTTTTCGGGAGAGGGCTTCCTGTCCCTGAGGCTCCTGGTCTAATTTCAGCTGAGAAAAAGGCACTCAACTCAGGGTACTTGTCAGCATTCACTGTCAGATTTCACCGTCAGATTTTCAGACAGATGAATTTTCTGTTCTCTTGCCATGATTAAAGAATATTGCTCTTGTCATAGTGCTTATAGATCAAGCCCAGTAGAGTCAGATGCAATATAACTATAGGCATTGTTTTTTTGAGGTAAAGCACAAGGTAGCCTGAAAGGTAACTAAGCAGCTTTAGAGAGATGTTATGAGTCTAAAAGTTTTTAGGATGCATTGTTTGTATCTGCTTGTCTCTAATTTCAGAGTAAGAAATAGCACAAATCAATGCACTTTTATTGTATCCTCAGTTACTACACAGTTAGTTAGACAAACACTGGTTCTAGCAAAGCAAAAATGGCTGGAGTTATCTTTTTTATGCTCTTGAAATTACTTAGCTCTGCTCACACAACATCTGAGACCTTGATTAAGCAAAGACTATATATAGCTCTTGGACAGAGAAACAAGGCAAAGTTTGCTGAGCTGTCCAAGGACTTCTCTAAATAGTGAATATCCTTCCACAGTTTAAGTAGTTTGTTGCATCTACTGGGGGAATATGAAGTCCAGTGTAAAAGTAAATTGCCACACTGTGTGAAACAAAGGATCCCATCAAGTCTGGTGCAATATATTGTCTTTACTATCCTTCTAGAAAGTACATATGTTGGAGTGAAAATTACTTTAAAATAATCCCATTCATTTCCTCTCTAGCCTGTTGATGAATGTAGAAAGGTGAAATCTACTAAATAATTTTACAGAGACTCTGGCAGCAGCTCTGTCTTCAAAATGATTCTGTCCTTCCCATTTATTTCTAAGCCAAATCCGATGAAGAAAAAGACTTCTTTATTCCTTGTCTACCTCTCCTGAAAGAAATCAAAGCCGTTTTCTGGTCTAACTGTTGCTCTTCCCCCAGTACAGAAGTTTGTACCACAGCATCACACACCTTCAGAACCCAGCACATCACATAGGCCAAATCATCCTCTGCTCCCCTCTGGGGCTCCCAGCATCTGCTTTTCCTCTTATTTTAGCACAGGCCCTGAGCGAAGAATCTTCTCCACCACAGCTTTCTCACGTGGTTTCTCTCTCAGGTTTCTCAAACCTCCCTTTACTCTCCTACTCCTCCCAGATTAAAGCAATTTCTTTGCTGTGCTGATTGCTTTTCATCTCTCATTTTAGATGCTTGTTCAATTTGCCATGGTAAAATGCTTTGATCATATGATTAAAAGGGATTGATTTAATATTTAGTTTGATGGATTTTTCTACTTGAGGTAATGATAGGAAGAGACCTTTTTGTGTTGAAAAAAGGTATTTTAAAAACAAGTGTCTTTTCCTGTGGATGTTTGTACCTGGAAACCCAAGTAGTGTGCCAATGTATTCAGTCCAAAAGTTCATTCTTCTGCTTCAGTGTTCATTGCAATCCCTTTAGCTAACGACTGAGTGGGAAACATCTTTCATCTGCTTCACTGGAGAGTCAAGAGTTTTTGACCAGCTCTTCAGCACCTGGAACCAAGCTAGTAGAAGTTGCAGTAAAGTGACTGAGATACAGTCACATATTCAGTTCTCTTTCTGTTCTGAAAGAGCAGTGTTCCCATTAGCCAAGGGCCTAAGTGGATGTGAGCATTATAACACTGGCTACAGATGTGGAAAAGAAGTGAAACACTTCACTTGCATGAAACTGAAAAGAAACGGAACATCTCTGTACCTTTTTTACTTCCAACACAAACATCTGAGTTGCTTCTGGGAAGTCGAAGTGGGTGTTCTGTATCAGTTTAGCAATGTTCACAGAGCCCCAGATAAACTTAAAGGGTCAAGGGTGAACATTATGCTGTATCCAAGATCTTCCAAAAGCTGCCATTAGATCATTGTGGCATTAGCCAGGGTTATTCAGGGATTACTCCACCTCCCTCCTGATGCACAGACCATAGAATCTGGATGAACTGCAGGGATCTGAAATGAGCTGCAGAGACTTACTGAGATGCTCATGCAAGCACTGAATATGCTCTTAGGAAAAAAAGTCAGCATGTGCTTTTTGTGTTGCCTTTCTGTTTATTTTACCTCACAGGTTTCCAGCCTTTGACCTGGGGATCCTTGGGGGAGTTATACTGAAGGAGGCTCTGCAAGATAACCAAGAAATGTGTCTGTGACTGGCTAAATTAGCTCAACTTTCTCTGGAAAACACTGAAGGCACCAGAAAATAGAAAAGACGTGAAACCTGAGGTTTTAATCAACTGCAGTATTGTGAATGAAGAAAGGAACAGCTTTTACACAGCCCTTATTGCTCTAAATTAAGAAAAAAAAAACAAAACAAAAAACATTGCTTTGCCTTTGACAGTGTTTGGGACTGCTTCCAGTGGCAAGTAGAGACTTTCACAGGCAGCCCACTGACCTTCAGATCTCCTCATCTATTCCATGCAGATCCACTTTTCAGATAGAAACCATCCTAGATGGGTTCCCATTGCTGTCTACTGAACAGAAGTTCTGGGCAGTGGCTGCCACCAGAAGCATGAATGTAGTCATGGTGTTACAGCCAAGAAAGAGGACACTGAACTGGAAAAACTGAGAATGGACAAGATCTTGAAAGTGTGTATTATATTGACAGAAACACAGAGCTTATTTTGGTTTTACAAGAGGAAGATTAACAGGTGACTCAAACATAGTCTATAAATACTCACATGGAAAATCAACATTTCATTAAAAATGTTCCTAAACCTCACAACAAAGATACAAGAGCCACAGAATAAACACTGCAAGTTAATAAAGCGAGGCTGAGAACAGACTGCAGTGAATGTAATCAACCATGAGGGTAACTTTCCCAAACTTTGTGGTTAAAGCCACCTCCAGCAATCCCCATTTTCTAGATATAATTACAGACACTTTTTTATATAAAAAAAAAAAAAGGAAAAAAGGTTTAACAGAAAGGAATTCATTTAGGTCCTGTGGCTAGTTTGACAGAGGAGAGCAAAGAAGCTCACCAGGAGTCTTTCTATCTTTACAATCTCTGACGTCTCCTACCAAAGGCTTCCAAATGCCATCTTATTAAAGTCACCTCCCTGCTCTACCTCGTGAGTGTGCAGCAATGCATCCCCTTCCCTGACAGTCAAACTGCCCCAATGCTCATAGTATGTCGTGATGTGCTGTCAACACAATCATCCTGACACAATGAGAACCACATTAACTGAGCTTAATAGCAAAACAAATATCAGGAAGAATACCACACAGACTGGCTTATTTTCTTATTCAAGTCATTCATTAAAACCCTCACCATTTTCTTACTTATCAGAGGTCACCATCAAATTTCCAGCTACCACTAAATTTCCAGGCACAACATAGCACTGATGTATCCACGAGGTCTTTTTGCCACAGAAATTAAGCCTCATTTGTGAGCTCTCCCCAGTGTCATATTAATCATTTTGACTGTCCTGATTTTATCACCAGAATCAAAATTTTCTTTCTTCCTGGTGAACATTTCTTTTAAAGTAATTTTGTTGTGGAAACAAAAAAAAAATATTTACACAATGAGGAAGATGGATGATTGGATGACAAAATAAATGCTTTTTAAATGCTCATTATACATCTATTGGCATTGGCTGTCTCATTGTGTACTTCAGGCTGCAATCATCGGGACACACAGTAGCCGTGTTTACATTGCTGCAAGAGAGACCTCTGGAGCCAACAGCACGAGTAGGAAAGCAGCACATGACTTAAAAAAATAAAATTAAAAAAAGTAAAGAAAAGGAAAAGAAAGAAAAACAGCAGAAAAAAAAATAATGTAGTTTTTGGCCAGCAGCAAATCCTGACTCTGCAAACAGCTGTGCCCAGAATATGACTGGGGGTTAGTTATGGTCCCTCTGCCCGAGGTCACCGTCTGTGCTGCGCTCCTGTCCTGGCTGGAGCAGCGTGAATACATCACAATACATCACACCCTCACTCACATGGGTGGCAGAGCAGGGGGGACCATCACTGCCTGGTGCTTTGTGAGGAGCAGTGGCAGGAGGTGAAGCATTGTCACTCAGAGCTGACAGCAGCCCTGTTCTGCTCACAGCTCTGCTGCCCGAGGAAGCTTTGCTTCATGGCTGAAAAATTGTAGCTGGGCCAAAAATCTCTGTGATAGCTGAGTGTATCCCACATCCGCCCACCAGCCTGGTCTGCCACCCTGCCCCAAATACTGGTGTCAGCACTTGCAGGGAGAGGAGAGGCCAGGAGCCAGGCTGCAGCAGGAACTGACTGCTTCAGCCAGCTTTGCCAAGGGTGGGTGTGGGAAAGCGGAAGAGGTGACAGAAGATGTCTAGTCCATAGATCCCACAGACCAAGGCTGTGTCCTCTCTACTCATGAAAAGGGAGACCTAAAAGCCTGAACAAGACGCAGAAGACTCCCTCTGGATTTTTGCAGGCACCAACAAACTGGGTGGGGTGGTTGGCATACTGAACACCAGTGCTTTGATCAGTGTGACTTTGGGAAACTTGAGGCCACGAGAAACCTCACTGAGTTTTGCAGAGCCATGCAAAGCACTGCACCAAGCTGGAATAACCCCAAGCATCGGTTCAGGCTGGGAACCGTCTGACAGCAGAACAGCCATACTGAGGAGGACCCAAGTGTTATCTTGATAGATTAAATGTTAAACGACAGTTCCCCCTGCCACAAATGAGGCAAACAATTCTTTGTGGTGCATGAGATCAAGGAAAGCTATTTCCCCTTCTCCTTGGTGCTGGTGGAACTGCACTTGTTTGAACCTCCTGTTCAAGGTGGAGAATTTGGACAGGATCCAGCAGGTTGGATCAGGGCATGGAGCACTTCTCCTGTGAGGAGAGCTTGAAGGCATTAGGCTTGGCTGGGTCTGAGGAAGATGAGGTCAAGTCAGGTCCTAATAGCAGCCCACTATGCAAAGGTGTTAAAAAAGATGATGAAATCAAGAACTTCTCATTAGCAGTGATCAAGACAATGTCCACAAGCTGTCCAGTTGGAGATTAGACTGAACTTTAACAAAAACTTCTTCACCAGAGGACTGGAACGGGCTACCAAACAGGTATCTGTGGCATCTCCATCCTTCAAGGTGCTCAAGACAACAGCAGCAGAGCCATGGTTGATGCAATCCAGTGTAGGCTCCAGCCCTGTTTTGAGGTGGAGTTTAGATTAGAGACATTCAGAGGTCACTTCCCACCAAGGTTTCAATAAGTCTATGAAATCCTTCAAGGGATACAATGGTCCTGACCCAGGTTTTAATGTACATGCTCCACAATCCCCTTCCTGCTCAAGGCGATGTCCTGGTCTTTACCACACATGTAATGCCCTAGCACATGTGGGATGTCCACAGCTTCCCACTGCCTGAAGAGACTCATGGTAAAAGGTCTGCATGCTGCTCTACTGCATGTGCTGTCCTGTCTCACAGGCTTCTATGCCAAAGCTGGTTGAAAAGTGGTTATTTTTAACTTTAGAGGAAAGGCTTTATTATAATCTGGAGCTGGCAAAGTAACAGTGTCAAGTAGTCACATCCTCTCCAATGTAAACTCTTCAGACATGAAATAATTCCAGGATAATTATTAGACACAGTTGAGCATGTAGAAAGAGCTCAAATGCTCCACCCCAGGGCATTTATCTGTTGTAGGACAGCACAAAGCATTAAATGCATTACAGGCTTCCATTTCCCCTGAAACACTTGAGAGACATTTTAAATTCCTTGAGAGGAAAACAATTCAAGATCCTTCATGTACTTTAAACACCTTTCAATAGTCCCTCAGAGAATGCTTAGTACCTCAGCAGAATCACAACTTACAAGATCATAGTCCTTCACAAACACTGTTTAAAAACTCAGAATACAAGAAAACATTGGCCATCATTATCATTATAACAATATATGTTCTTCAAAGTAAAGCTTCCATCAAATGAAGTTTTTCTTATAGAAATGCTCTAGTTAGATGATTCACACAACAAATTCATAACTAAGTAGACTGGAAAAGGGAGTGTGGTTTTCTTTTATTAGCTACATCTAGTCTGACTGTAATTATTCCCCACTGGAATATTCATACATAAAAGCAGTTTTGCAATGACAGTAATTTTTACAATTATTCTAATAACATGTTATTTCCTTAATTTTTATAAACAAATTCTTAGACTTTTTTTTTATTGTGTTTGCACAGCAATTCCCAAGTCAC
This sequence comes from Cinclus cinclus, assembly GCF_963662255.1. NCBI lineage: Eukaryota > Metazoa > Chordata > Aves > Passeriformes > Cinclidae > Cinclus > Cinclus cinclus. The sequence continues at coordinate 17,923,053 of NC_085054.1, forward strand.
ATAATGAAATTTTCCAAGTTCCCTGCAAGGTGAGGTAAGGTGAGGTGAATGGAAAGTGACCTCTACTGCTAGTTACAAATGCATTTATTCCCTCAATATTCCTTTCTCCCTCAGGATATCCCAGATCTCCTGCTTATACAAGGTCTCATCTCTTGTCTTTGCAAGTCCTGTGGGGCAAGGCAACGCATTTGTATTAATGGGTTAATACATTTGTATTGACTTCTTACAATGGCACAGAGTGTGGATGCACCTGACACGTGCAAATATCCTATCACCATTGGGTAATGAGCAAGTCATCTCACATTGCAGGGAACTAAGGGCAAACTGACATCACCAAGACAGTGATGGATGTATGAATAAATCCCAGGGTGATGAGTCCCAGTCTAGCTCTCCTTAGCAGCCATACAGTAGCATCAGGGAGAAGGCACCTCTTTCAAGGTGGGACATGCAGTACTGGAGTCTGTGATTTCACATTCTTCTTACATATCCAAACTTAAAAATTGTTTGACAAAAAGTAGTGGAGTTACAGGAATGTCAAAAATGTGCAAGTGGAAGAAGAAACACAGAATGTCCTGAGTGGGAAGGGATGCACAAGGATCATTGAGTCAGATCCTGTTCCTGCAAAAGACACCCCAAGAATCACACCATGTGCCTGAGGACATTGTTCAAACACTTCTTGAGTTCTGTCAGGCTCAGTGTTGTGACTACTTCCCCAGGAAGCTTATTCCAGTGTCCAGTCACCCCCTGGGGGAAGAACCTTTTTATCCTAATATCTAACCTATTTTCCACATAAGAGTGGGCTCATTGATATGACTTTACAGTAACCTTAGTGAGACCAATAGAAATGTGACAATTTAGGCACCTTCCCACGCAACCCAGGGCAACGGTTTAAGATACTGTTGTTTCCAAACTTTTAAAGACAAATCACCAATTTCAAGTCTCTTTACACAAATCATCTGCCTACTGAGGTACTCTTGTACTGTGGATAAAGACTTCCCAGAAAGGAACAGGATAGTATCTGAGGGCACAGACAGTAATGAATACCCTCAAATAAGACAATCCCAGTGACAAAATCACAGAACTGCTACATCTTCACTTGCAAGAGAAGGCTTGTAGGTTTGTTTTCATAGTGCAATAACTAACCTCACTGCTCAGCCCTCCTGGGGGCCATTGCTTTAGCTTTTCCCATGATGTAGTTGGGGGAGGTCAGCCGCAGTTGAGATGCACAGTATTCAGTACTGCTGGCTACAGCATGGCAAACATGATTCCTTGCCTCCTCTAGGTCTGGCTGTCAAACAGCAGTTGGACTAAAGAGAAAGCAGATACCAAGGATGTAATTAAAGCTCACTGTACTGAGCAGAAACTGCTGTCTTCAGTAGGATTTTGTCTCAGACTCTTTGCACTCCCGTATTTCATAGCAAAGACAAGCACAGACTTTAAGAAGTTGTTTTTTCTATTGTTCTACTTTAATCAATCAGTGTCAATTAACCAACATTTAGTTTCAGCTTGAGAAAGGAACGACAGAAATAGTTATGTTCTGAGACAGACATCCCATCAGCTTCTCCAAGTCATTAACTGCCTCAGATGAATTGGCCATCAATTAACTGAGATTAAAAAGTCTAATGCACAAACCACCTCTCTCTGGACCCAGGATAACACAAAGTTACTACCCAACCTCTGCATATGTCCATATAAATACAGCCTTACTCTGTCCATAAAACAGTTTTGCTGGTTCATCTCAGGACACACTCTGTCACTGAAATTCAGCATGGATTTGCTCTTAGCTGACCTTGAGCAGGAAATGGAATAACCACTCCTGACTCCACTCTAAGGCATCAGCTAAACAACTGTGTTACCACAGAATAATTCAATCAAGAGCCTTATACTATAGATACATATTGCCCATTGTAAAAGAAATGTGTGGTCTTGAAGACAGGCTATTGTAGATAGACTAAAGATTTGAAAAATACAAATACTGGCATGAAATAGGCTAAAGTTGTAGTAATTTCAGTGTAGCTCTGCCTTCCGTATTTAATTTAATATAAATATTTGTTTAGTATAGGGTGCACAGCATCCTGAATTCTCTGGATTGTGCCAGTGAAATCCCACTGCTGTAAACACTGAAGATTAATCAGATGAATCCTGCCAAATACCTGCTTTCATTTATCAAAACAAGGTTAAGAAACTTGGTCATAATTTATAAAGATCTCTTGGGAAGGGTCTTTTCTTGACACAAACAGAAGTGAGGTGGTAACACTGAAGGGGAAGCTGAGTGCATAACACCTGCTATGAGCAGTAGTAATCATGGACATTATTAATGGTGAGACAGCACTGCTGTTTTTATGATAAATAAATAAAATAAACCCAAAGTGACATTATCTACTTAGTAGTGTCAAGCAGACAGATTTATATCTAATCATCATAGCTGCTTTTCAATAGTTTTCATTTATTTGAAGTGGCTGGCATTTTGATCTTATCATTATACCAGCCTCCTGTGCTTTTTTTTTCTTCAAGCATAAAATAAATTATTCTGGAGTTCTTCCTGCAGGTTTCTTGTTTGGACTGTTCTAACTGTAGCAGTGAGTAAATTTACAAGGTCTTAATCCTGTAATCCAAGCATTTAAGAACTGTCCGACACATTGGTGTCAGTCTACAGCATGACTTAGAATCCATGGAGAATTCCAGAAAAAAAGCCACATTGTAACAATATTTACAAAAGGTGAGGGCCTCTTTGAGCAGCTAAGTGCTCAGATCTAGGAATCAAACAGTAAGTAACAGGATGATATGGGGAGATGTCTCTTGGTGGAGGCTGTGGGTGGCACACCAGGTGTTATCCCAGCTGAGCAGCAGGGAGTTGGGAACACTCAAACTATGACCTTTCAGTGAAAATAAATGTGCTTTTAATAAAGGTAACTTCTTCTCTTGCTGTCCCCCTGTGATGGTCAGCTGCTGTGGGCTGTCCTTTGGGCAGGTCATCCCCTGTTTGCTGAATCCATCCTGACGTGTATCTCTGCCAAGTCCAGCCCAACACAGCTGGGCATGGATAAATGTGACCAGAGGAGTTTTCCTCTGCAGCCCCTCCCCTGTGGGGATTTAGATGCCAGCAATTGCAGACGCAATCCCATGGCTCCTCCTGGATGAGGGAGTCATGCTGCAGCAGGCTTCAACCAGTGACCCAGAGACCCTGCAAGGGCCCAGATTGCTCCTGGTGTCATTTCCTCTCCAGTGGAAAGTGATGGCATTTCACAGGCCAGCTGGCTATAGATGTGACTTTTAGGGGATTCCCATCTCTACTGGAAATAAAAATAATGGTTGAAAACCGTTGAACTACACAAATATAAGAGCCTTCCAGTGGCCTTGAATATGCTATTCATTGAGGTCGGAAGCTGCTATGGAATTTTTCAATACATGATTTAATCTGGGCAGCCTGAGCTCCAGAAGCAGAGGGAGGAAACCCTTCGACTCTGGAGCCAGAGGCCCGCAGGCAAGGAAAGGGAACATTTTCAATGGCTTTTAGAGGACACATTGGCCAAGGCATGCATATTCCAGCAGTTTACTGGCAGCACTATAAAGCTGGAAAAGAAGTGTCAGGTGAGCTTTCTAAAAGGGCAAAGATTGCTCCCTACTCTGGAGCATGCTAACATTTGGACATCTGTGGGTTTTAACTGCATCATGGTTGGAAGGCAACCTCTTAGCATGGGGATTTTTGGCCACCCTAAACCAAGTTAGCAGAAGCTCCTCAGAGGGCATAAATCTGCTGTGTCACCCACTTCTGAGCAAGTGGAGTGTCCCTAGCGGGTTCTGGGGTGACATAGCCCTGCCCTGAGAGCTGTGCTGCCTCCCCATGCACTTCCACACACCTGCAAGACACACTGTACCTCTCCTCTCACCTGTACCAGCAGTGCCAGGAAGCAAGCAGCTCCCTCTGGGAAGTGCTTTCTTCAAGAAAGGAAAAAATGCCTTTTTATGATGCTCAGTTTGCTTCTCAGATGGATCATTCCCTGGATCTGAGTCCCAGTGTGGAGCAGTGGTGCCAGCACAGTGTGGGGAGCAGGGAGGGAAGAAGTCAAGGGACACTGGGGATGGATTGTGTTCTCGGCCTAGTGAGGTATGAATACCTCTGAGGGTATAGCATAGTATCAACTCCAAAGAGACCAGTGTCTAACAGCTTTCCATGAACTACTTCCACATTTTCCTGCCTTGATGGCATTCCTTCTCTTCTGACAGTTTGCTGACATTTTCTGCATACAGCATCTTTTTCCAGAAAATCTGGAGCCTTATTATTAAAGCAAACAGACCCATGAGTCCTAACCTTCACTGTTTTGTTTCATTCAGTCCCAATAACCCAAGGGAAAGTAAAACACAACATTCACTGACTGGTTCCTGAAGGGTGTGGGAACAGCTCTCAGGAGGGAGAAGTGACCCAGAGCTGGGGCGTACCTGAAGGACACAGACTGTCTTTCCTCACCCTACACTACACAGCTCTTCCCAGGCCCTCTGGTAAGTCTGTCTGGGGACAGAGCTTCAAGGGTGATGTCCTCAGGTCATGGGAACATCATCACCAAAGAGGGGCCTATTCAATTTTCTGTCCTTCAAATGCCAGTGGCCTTTTTGTGGGTGTCTTTATTTTGGAGACTGGTCGAGGAATTTGTACTTCACACACAATTGCATCCAACCGAGAGCACTGCCAGCTCAAGAAATACAATCTTATCCCAAGGCCTTGAGAAACGTGGTGGCTGTTTTTAAGTGTCTTCCTCCATCACAAGCAGCTCTTTGTCAAGGGCACCCAAGGCTAACTAACAATGATAAGAGGATCACTTCCCCCACTGCTGCAAATGGTCCTGCTGCTCCAAGGGAATCAGGCTCTGGAGGAAAAAACAGCCCACTGAAAGGCCTTGTGCAGGCAGGGCTGAGGCAGAGCTCCCTGCTCCTCGGGGTACCCTTGGCACCAAGGGATGGCAGTGCTCAGTTCGGGTTGCAAAGCCTGCATGCTGGCTTTAGTCCCAAGGGAAGTGGCATCACCCCACACAGGCAGGGACCATCAGCTGCATTCCCCATCTCAGAGAGCCAAGGGGAGGGGAGGCTCCACCTGGCAAAGGTGCCTTCTGCAGCATCCATGAGATGGGGGGAACCTGGGACATAAGGTTAGAAAACAAACCCTAACACAAACAGAGCTGAAGGAATGGCTGGATAAGATTTAAATGTGTTTCAACAACAGAGGAAGCCCATGACTGAACATGTGTTTTAACTCCCTGCAGATATGTAATAGCTGTGGAGGGATGCTGGAAGTGCTGAGAAACAGCAGAAAAGCAGAACCTCACCATCCCCTTGATAACAGGCGCCTTGAAGGAAGATGTGCCCCATGTCTCCAAAACAATTCCCAATGACTGTAAATTGCTTTGCTAATTTTTTTTCTAGATGCACAGTTTGCAAGGCCTTCTCCTGAAAGGTACCCTGTTAGTGCACCATCCCATGCCTCTCTTTCCTCACCTGCACATCCAGGGCAACTGGGCTGTCACTACAGAAGCAATGGGAAGATGGATTAGTTAATATTTGCTTAGTGCTCCGGAGACAGCACTATATAAGTCTAATTACATTTTATGCCCTCATGTGATAAGGATGTCATCTTGGATTAGAGGGGATTAGTTGTTAATGCCATTCCTGTACATACCGGTCCCCTCCAGGGCTTTGATTTCTGCTGAGAAGGTTATTCACTCTGCTTTGAAATCAGTAAGATCCTCCTAGTTATGATAATGGTGGAAATCAAAGATTTTTGGTGGATAAAAACTAGACTTGGTGGATACCTGCCAATGCCGTCAGCCAAGCATAGGTATGTGCTCAGTGAATGATGGTGTGCACTAAGTGACTCCCTTGCTTTGGCATCCCTAAACCTAGGCAAGGCCAGGAGAAGGGGATTGAGGGTGTCCCCTCCCTCTGCACTGTGTTGCAAACACACCACCAAGTTATTAAGTACAAATCTAAGTTAATGTTTAGCACTTGCCCAAAACACAGTGATTGCCAAGAGCCAAAACAGAGTGGGGACACACATGCTGGCAATGACTGCAGGAAAAATGCTACTGAGAGGACATTCCCACATCCTGGGAGCACTGCCTTCCAGGGAGTGCTCCAAGCTGCAGACATGCCCCAGAGGGATGCCAGCAGCTCTGGCTCCCATGCTGCATGGTGGGAGCTGGGCAACTCTCAGGGATTTGGCTTTTTGAAGCCTGTTGCAATGAAGCTTGCATCCCTTCCCCACAGTGACCCTGATGGCTTTCAGGGGACTTCCTGGAGACCCAAGGCCCTCTGCCCTGGTTGCAGAGGTATCACAGATTAAGCTGAAATCCCTTTCAAGGTTCCCTTTGCAGCACTCCCTGTCGCTCCACGCGTTATTTTGGAGCAGGGTAGACTTCAGCTTCTAGCTCAGAATGAAAAGAGTTGTCCTGCCTTCACCTGCCACTAGCAAGGGTTTGTCCCAGAGAAACCCTGGATCTGTCACCTATTGCTGACCACCCAGGAGCAGCTGAGGGTAGGGCACAGGCTCCTGTCAGCAGCAGAGGTTAAGGATACCACCTCCTGGCTCTCAGCCCCCAGCTGGTAGAAGCAGTTTTGGCTTACCAGCATGATGAAGAAGCTCATTGGAAAGAAAAACCTCCAGGGACTTCTTAAAAGCTGCCTTAAACTTTCAGAGACAGATCCCACCATAGTCCTTTAGCAGGGACCATGAGCAGCCAAGTATAAACCAGGGAGCTGCAACAAGAAGTAGTGAGAATGGTGAACAGCAAAAGGAGCCCTTTATGGGCTTCATAGGGAGCACCTATGACAGTGCTAAGAGGGCACAGCTGAGCAAGGAAGAGTGTGGCCAGACCTTCAACCCCACTTCTGGGGAGCCTGTGAGGGCTCAGATGAGCACAGTTCAGGCTGATGCTGCCGGGAGCCAAACTGGGTCAGACTGGAGGTGCTTCTCCAACATCAATAGAATGCAAAAGCCACTGGAGCTTTCTGCTTACCTGGGTTGGATCTACAAGGCAGAATACCCATCTCCATTTATTTCTTATTATTGGCCAGAAGAGCCAGTCTTTTGCAAGACAGGGACTAAATTACTGTCACCAAACCCCTAAACCACTGTCACTCTGGGTGAGTGTTCTCAGTCCTCCCAGGGCAAGAGGTGCTGGGGTGCAGGTAGCATGCAAAATGTGTGAGGAAAGAAAGGTTAGTTTGGTGTCTGAAACCAGACATGTTCCATGGAGGAAACCCCATGGCCCAAGAAGCACCAGGGCAGCTGGAAGGCAGAGTGGTGGGAGACACGAGGCTGAAGATGCCACCAGGATGCCCTAGCTTGGCACAGCCCGTCCAGAGCCTCAGCAGAGCCATCATCCTGGGAGCCCTGAGCATCACATTTCTTTGGCTGCCAAGACTAGCCTCCCTCCCGGCAGCTACTCCAAATGCAGGGCATGGAGCCAAGCTGTCAGGGAAGCCAGCAGGATCCCTTAGCAATTTTACCAAACTCAGCATTTTTTTGGTAGAACATTTCAATTTCAGTGAGTCAGCAGCCTTGGAAAATGTCTGTCTGTTGGCAGCAATGAAGCTCAAGGTTGGCACAAAGGGAAAGGCCTCTGGGACATGCACCTGATCCAGCATGGACACTGCTTGGGAGAAGATGCAGTGAACTGCCCCACTTTTTGGCCAGTTCTCCTCCAGTCTGTCCCTTGTCCATCAACAAAGAAGCTTGTCCAAGCTGAGTTTTCAGGTTTAAGTGGACTGACACGCAACAGGTTGAAACAACAGAGGGATTCTGTTCCTTCACATACTTGATCACATCATCCCTTTGCAAAATTATGCCTGGAAATGAGGTAACTTTATTAGTCTGTTATGTTTTCCTCATCTAAATTTTTCTTGCTAAGCCCAAAATGTCCTGCCCTATCCAGAGAAGAGATTGACCCCCCTGTGCCTTTGCCTCTTGCATATTTGAGGGCTGTTCTCATGTGTCCCTGAGCCCCTTCTGATGCCTGTTATCCAACTCAGGTCAAGCTTGCTGGGAGTCATCGTGTCCTTGCTAATCTTTGGCCTCCCTCCAACCTGCCCATGTCTTCCCCATCCCAGTGGGAAGCCAGCTTTTCTTCACAGACCTTCTCTGCAAACCCCCAGTCCCTTCTTCCAGCAAGTCCTCACAAGGATTTACAGCCTGTCACTCAGCAGGGATGGAGTTGTTGTTGGAGAGATGGAGGAGATAGGGCAGGGCATGGAGGCTTGGGGGTAGCCAGCAGATTGGAGACTTGCAAAGAGACCAAAAATGCTGTCAGCCCCACTCCCTTCTCCCTCTCCACCAAGAGGGAAAAAAATCTCTCTCCCTCTTGGAGAGAGGTTTTTCTTGGAGAGAAAAATCCCAAGAGGGATTTTTCACCCAGGGAACTGAACCAGGTCTACCACATCAGCCTGCACTGCTTGAACCAAGGTTTCACCTGTCCCAGAAGGGGGTGGCTCTGAGGCACCTCGGCAAGGCAGTTTGGGGGTTTTTTTTGTTTGTTTTTGTTTTTTTGTTTGTTTTTTTTTGGTCTGTTTGTGTGTGTGTTACCAAGGATAGGTTGGAGTAGGACTGACACACTGACACATAAGACTCATTGGGCAGGACTCAGCTGCTCCTCTTCCTCACCCAGCAGTGTCTGCAGGGCTGTAAACTGTAGCAGTTGCAGGGTACCTCCTTGCAGGAAAAAGCAGGAAAAAACTGGCAGGGAGTGGAAACAAGTGGCAAGCAGATTAGAAACCCAGCTCCTATTTATAGACCGCAGTAAAGAAACTGCCCCTGTGACAGGGCCATCCGTTTAACCCTTCTGGTCCCAAGCACTAACCCACCCAGAGATGCTGAGCCCACCCTGTGCCATGAGGGAGCATTTTGGCACAGGGGAAGCAGGACCCCACACCAGGGCACCCGTAGAGGGGGCAGAGACAGGTCCAGGCACAATGGAGCTTACAGGGGTTATTCCTCAGCAAGGCAATGAGGAGAGAGGTGGAGTTATGGTTGTCAAGAAGTTGGCACACTAGGACAAGAATATCCCAAGTATCCTGCTGCATGGTAGACACAGAGAGACAAAAATACTCCCTCTAAGAAAGAGGAACATGTTTTGGGGGCAACTCCAGTGCTTCCAGCCTCTTTTGTCTCCCCTGGGCTTTGCTAAGTTTGAAGGTAATGGGGGGCATCCCTTTGAGGGCCACAGCATATCCCTTGCCCAGGAGTGGTTGCTGCTGCATCCCACAGGAGTGCACTGGGACCCCTGCTCCCTGCTGCTCCTCATCATGGGCTCCCCAGAGCTCAGACACTTCACCAGCCCCCTACCACATTTGCAGTGATTTCTTAAATGTATTCTGAAGCTCCCTCTTGGCTGTTACTCTACCTGCTGTCACTTACAGGTGTCTTTATGCCACACACGATTGTTTTACAGACTGCCATGGCAAGACTTTCCAGCTGTTCCCCCACTTGCTTGTGTCAATAGCTATTTTTACAGGATTGCCTTTCTTTACTTCTTAATTGATCTAAATCCTTTCCCTTAGCTCTCTTGTTAAAGGTGGATTTAAAGGAAAGGACTTCATTATCTTGGACATTTTTGAGTCATTATGAATTTCATCCCTCTCTTCATTAATTACTCATTACCCCTCAGCTCTGGAGGGCTGCTTTGTCCCCGATGTGTTTGTGAGCAGCTTCCCTGGCACCCTGTAATCCCGCCAGCCCCGTGTTAGCTTGGTCTGGTTTACACTGCCTTCACCATCCCCTCTGTGCCCACACGGCTGCTCCCACTCTCCTCCCCTCCCAAACAAGCCTCTGCCTTTCCCTGGTGCCCAGCACTGTCTCTGCAGCCCTGTGCCCCCCAGTCCCTCGGTGGGTTATAACCCTTGAACATGATCCTGTGCATCCTGCCTGCCCCAAGGGGCAAGCACCCACTCCCTCTGTCCCTGAGCTGCGCAGAGGAGTCCCTGGCTCTTGGTAATGGGCTGGCACTCAATTCTGGATGTAAATAGCTGGGTTTTGGAAAGCTGTGGCTTTGGTGGGCCTGTTTCTGTACATGCTAAGTTATGACAAAGCAGCATGGAGAACAGAGTAATGCTGTGTAAGAGCCTTGGGATTAACAGGCCAGTATTTCCCAAGCCTTTGGCTGCAGTCAGATCCCCCAGGAGAATCTGAAACCTGTGAGCATCTCCTGTGCTGCAATGGTCCGGGGGTGGGGCACAGTGGCTGCAATGGGTGTCACTGCTCTCCCATCCTCCCAGCAGAAAGCTGTGCTCAGTCGGGCCTGACCCCACGACTGAACCAACCTTCTCCAGCCCATTTTACATGCACATACTAGCTCTAACCCCGTGTTGTCCACAAATACATCCATGACTGGGGATCACAATGAGAGATGGCCTTTCTCTGCACCTATACAAGCACAAAAACATCCAATCTCTGAGACCCCTTCCATCCCAGTCTCATGCTTGGGTTGATTTCCATGCCCCTGCTGCCCAAGCAGCTTCTCTAAAAGTTTTGCAGGGCTTTTTCCCTCCCCATCCCAAGCAGGGGGTGGTGGTTTATGGTCTGCCCTCTCCTCTCTGATGTCAGTGTTATATCCCTGAGCCTCTTCCCAGCAGGCTCCTTGCCTGTGCTGGAGTAGAGTTGCTAGGATGGGCCCTTTCCATACTTCATGGAAGTGTATGAAAAGGCAAAGCAGGAAAAATAGGTTGGTGAAAGGAAGAGAGGGGTGTGCAATATTTGCTTGGAGAGAGTAAATGAGGATTGCACAAGTAAGATGTTGGGTTGCATAGTCAGAAGCAGCAGAATTATTTAAGTTACCAGTCATCAACTGAGCTGCACTTTCTCAGGCAGTTTAAACCAGAACATTTTAATTCTTTAAGAAAAATTGAGATAAGACACCTACCTGGTCCAGGAGTGCAACTCTGCTGACATGTCCTAAATTACTCCTTGGCACATCCCTTACTGGGAGGGAAGGGGGTCACAAAATCATTTGAGGGGGAATGAAGAGGGAAGAAGAAGCAGCAGCTTAGACTCTTCAGAACAGAGAAATAAATTGAGAATGGACTGTAAGTGCTTCCAGCAAGTCTTCACACTTGCCAGGAATCTGCTACCTACCTTTAATAGCTGGCAGCAACTCACATCCTCCTCCATAGGGGGTGAGCTCAGCAAAACCCTCTAAACCAAGGATTACAGCCATTCTCCATCTGTGAAGCAGTCATGTGGCTGAGGACAAGGGACTTAACCACAAAGGGGATACAAGGGACAGACAGGTGGTTTCAGGTGGTTCAATAAACAAACTCTCTTCTGTCAATGCACTGCTCTCTCATCCCAAAGAACACGTGAAAATCCACAAAATCATTTAGGTTGGAAAAGACCCCTAACGTCACCAAGCCCAGCTGCTAACCCAGCACTGACAAGTCCACGATGAAACCATGGCCCATGCGTCACATCTACATCTTTTAAACACCTCCACAGATGGTGACTAAGCCGCTTCTCTGGACAGCCTGTTCCAATGCCTGACAACCCTTTCCATGAATTTCTTTCCTAATATCTAATCTAAGCTTCCCCTGGTGAAACCTGAGGCCCTTTTCCTACAAATTTGTTATTTGGGAGAACACCTCACTACAGCCTCTTTCAGCTGGTTGTAGAGAGCTGTGTGTCCCCTGAGCCTTTTTCTCCAAAGTAAGCACCCCCAGCTTCCTCAGCCACTCCTTGTAGTATTTATGCTCCACACCCTTCCACAGCTCCATTTCCCTTCTCTGGACACACTCCAGCACCTCAATGTCCTTCCTGCAGGGAGGGGCCCAAACCACAACATTTGAGGTGCAGCCTCACCAGTGCCCAGCACAGAAGGGCAATCACTGCCCTGGTCCTGCTGGCCACACTATTGCTGATACAGACCAGGAGCCACTGGCCCCCCTTGGCCACCTGGGCACAGCTGGCTCATGTTCAGTCACTGTCAACCAACACCCCTGGGTTTTCTGCTGGGCACCTTTCCAGCCACTCTGCCCCAGCCTGTAGCATTGCATGGGGTTTTGCGATCCAAGGGCAGGATTTGCACTACACCTCATTGAACCAACTTCATCCTACGATTGTCCTCAGACCATCAATCCAGCCTGTCCAGATCCACGTGCAGAGCCTTCCTGCCATCCAGCAGCAGCACTCCTGCCCAACTTGGCATTGTCTGTAAACTGACCGAGGGTGCATTTGATCCCTTCATCCAGATCATTGATAAAGACATTAAACAGAACTGGAACCATCAGCTTTCAAACACAATAGTGTCAAGTAAGACCAAATCATATACAAGCACGGGTTGGAGTAAGGAGCTATGTTGGACAGTGAATTACTCTGATGTTTCTCCTCCAAGAAGAAACCCAACTTTTACTTATTCTAGGGCAAACTCAAAAGGTTTTATTTTATTTTTTTAGCAAATTCTATCACGTAAATGTTAACAAAAAACATCTGTACAATTGCCATGATACACTCAAAAGTGAAACAAATAAGATATAAATACAGATATGGATGTAACATGACAAAAGCCGAAAAAAATAGAAAAAAAATACATGCGCATGAACACGGTGCCAACAAAGTCATTTCTCATGGCTGGCATTTTTCAGAGCATTTTTTACTTCCCATTTAAAACATTGTTAGCAACGTCCTGCTGTGTACTACAAAGGTCTATTTTTCTGTCCCTTAATATGCAATATTATGCTTGATAAATAAAGGGGTGGGGAGAAAAGGTTCTGATGACAAAGATGCAAGTTACATTACTTATACAGGTTATTGGTAAGCTAGTAATAAGCAGTTAAAAAGACAGTCTTGTATTGTATTGTAATCCAGGCAAGCACACATAGTGTACCTTAAGAAAGCCACATGCCTCGGTATTTCTGAACTACATGAGAACTACAGTACGTAGACCTGTGGGGCAGATGGAGCTGGGATTTGCCCATGCCCACGGAGCACTGGTGCAGCCAATGGCAGAAAAAACATCCACATCTGAGATTTCGGCAATCTTGCAGCCAAGAGCTGCTGTCTGCTGAGAGTTGTCTCCCATTCAGATTTTTAAAGCATGGTGGGCAAAGAAAATACTTTTTTTTTTTCTTTTCTTTTTTTTTTTAAAGATAGGAAAAATCGAAGCCCTACATAATGGGCAGCAAGAAAAAAAAGGCAGCTGCAGTAGGTGGCTACTGCCAGGAAAAGGTGAACACAAGCTTCACTGGAGCAGTGAGGCACTGCAGCATGCAGACTTTCCTCTGCAAGCGTGCATGGACACTGTGATTTGTAGCCAGAGAGACCTTTATGCTTGCTGAAAACAAGATGATTGTACAGCTTGTTGAAGTCAAAACTGGCGATCAGAGAGGTGACATTCAGAGCTAGCCCTTTGAGTACTTCAAAGGAAACACAAAATAAAAACTGGGTCATGTTCAACATCCTAAACAACCCTACTATGTACATTATCTGCTATGATTTATAAATACCTAAGCAGAATGCTCCTACTGTGTACAGGCAGAACATATCCTAGAGTACTCAAAGGATGGACAGTCCTTGACTCACGCAATGAAATTAAGTAGCACGTTAATGAGCATCTGTTGACAAACAGAACTGAATCTGATTCAGGAAGTAAGGCCTGATGCTGCCCTTTGCAGCCCCGGGTGTGCCAGTGGCCTCGGGAAGCGCAGGCTGGCCACAGGCGCCTTCTCAAGGACGAGCTTTGACCCGACGGAGGTGTCAGGGACAGTACAGTGCGTTCACTCTCAGTGCATCCCAACAGGATTTTATAAAACATACAAAATCATTTGAGAAGGAATTCAATTCCTGGAGATTTGCTACAGTATGCCATTCAATGGAAAGAAAAAAAAAAAAATCAAAACCAACAAACAGCAAATTATGATAGCCCAAGCTCCATCACAGCTGGGAGTGACTAACACCACCTGGTCAGCTGTGCTGACCTTCTGAACCCCAGAACTGGAACAGAAGATGCTGAGCTGAGATGGGGAGAAAGAGAGGCATAAATACTAAGCAGTTCAGAGCACAATGTTAAAAACACCTTCCAAAACAAAAAACCAACACCCCCAAAAAATCTAGCCTGCTACTAAAAATTCAAACAGGACAGCTTAACTGCTGCCAACAAGTCAACGGAGTATTTCCTCAAAAGGAAAAATAAATTTGTGTTAAAATCAAATTTGAAGCATTCAAAAAAAAAAAAAGAAAAAAGAGCATTCTAATAAGCATACAGAAAGATGTGGAAAAGAAATGGTCCACAGAAAGGGAGACACGAACCATGGAGCAGCCAATCCCCCACTTTAGCAAGGATGGCTTTTCTGAGCCTGCAGAAAGACTCTGGGGCAATCCCACACCCCAGGAAAGCACACAGTTTCTCCTGCCATAGCATTACTGGTTGGGAAAGATGAGGCAACTAGCCCTGTAGCCAGCAAAAGCCTGGACACGTAGGTACCAGGAGCAGGTCACCTTCCCTGCTCTCAGGTGAGCCGGGAAAGGAACCAACAAGCTCTGCAGCCCAGTGCCACACAGGCCCCCACCAGCCCAAATCCCTCCCGAGACTGGGAGAAAAGCTGGCACCAAGTGCCAGGTCCCAGCTTAGCTCTTCAGGGATGGGGCTGAAACACACAGGGATAATTGATGGAAGGGGCTTTACCCTCCCCTGCTGCAGTAATGGAGTCTCATATTCTCAGTGTGTTCCCAAGGTGTCCTTTCAGCTCCCTAAAGGGGAGATGGAGGAAGCTGAAGAGACTCCAAGGCACTGAGAGCAGCCAGGGAACACACATTCATCTCCACAGCTGCAGCCGTAAGCTGCAAGTCCATCATCCTCTTGGATCACTGGCACCAGGAGCAAAACCCCAGGTGTGATCCATGGTAGGTTTGGGATGGGCATGCCCATCAGCCAGGATCCAGCCCAGGGGCAGACACAGCACATTCATTAGCAATCTCCTGCCTTCCCTGGTTACAGGCAGAGCCAGGGAGAGCTCCGCCTTTGCAAGAAGCAGGGTCTCGGTGCCATGGGGTATTTGATTGCTGCTGGTTTGCCTCTGACCTGGTCTGTGTCATTAGGCTGCAAAAGGACTTTTCCCTGCTGCACCCTCACCCACAGCACCCTGCTGTCAGCAGTGCCCAGTGAGAGAACCCCACTCTTCTGAAATGCAGAGCACTCAGCAGGCCTGTGCATGGAGATGGCACAAAGGAGGCTTCTAAAGACAGTTAACAGCACTGCAGGGTCTTCAGGAACAGGAGGGGCTGTGGCAGGCAACCAGCACTGTCCCAGCTGGCTCAGAGCTGCTTCCACGTGGAATTGCTGTTCAGATTCAGACACCCTTTCTGTCCTCTGGGGTGAACATTTTGCCCGAAGTGCAAAGGAGTTGTGGGGACAAAGCCATCCAGCATCAGTGGGTCAGTCAGAGCAGCAGATCAGCCCTTTGATGCTACAGATTTCAAGGAAAACAGCTGGCACTGAAGTACAGCTCTGCCAGCTCCCACTGCCCACCCACTGACATGCTCAGAGCCTAACCCAACCCTACCATCCTATTTGCAGATGTCAGTCTCAGAACTGGGTCTCAGGTTCCCTTTGGGGAGTAATAGGTAATACGGAGAGTCTTTTGAACATATGAAAGAGCCAAATGGGTTGAGAGGGGAGAAGTATTTACAAAGTCAATGAAAAGAGCAAGAGCCCAGCTTTTATGAACAGCACAGCTGGCTGGAGAGCAGTTACAGAGAGATCAGCCCATCTGGGGTCTGTCAGAACTATGTACAAAACTCAGATTTTAAAAGGAACCTACATTTTCATTACTCACTTGGTATCTCTCAGTATCAAAGCATCTGAGGCTGGAATCACAGCCATGCCTGCAAAGATTCCCCCCAAGGAGAGCCCTACAAGTTAGGCAAGCTGCGACAGAGAGTACAAAACAGGAACACAAGACTTGAAAGAAGAGAAGGACCCAGCCAAAATGGGTGGGGGGAAAGGGCAGGTAACTAGCACACAGAAACCAAAACTGGGTATGAACTAAACCAACAAGATTTGTTTGACTTTTACCTGTGCCCAGATTCTTGGACTCAGTGTTAGAATGCTAACCTAAACATATTTCTGAGATTTCAGCAGGCTATACAAATATGTTTAAGTATGGCTTTCTGATGTTCACTTTTAATGAAGACTGCGACACAGACCTTGCTTCCTTTACATTCAATACCAGTAAGATTCTACATAAAAGCTTTTAAGGGACTAAAATACTGATTGCAATAAATATCTGCATGGCCTCCTTAAGCTGATGGAGTATGCCAGTGAAGAGTAGCAGAAAGGTCTCTGAGAGGCACCGTTGATTGCTTCTAAGTCTACACATATGTCCACAGATCTCCATTAACTGTGCGTTGAAACATCTGAAGAGGAGCTGCTGTTGCTGTTGGTGGTCTGTGCCCTCTTTATATACAAGTTTAGTAGCTTCATCTGAAAGAAAAAAAGAAAGAAACATCAGCAGAAGACACCAGAAAAAAAACAGGTGGGGAAAACCAACTGCCAATGTAAAGACTCGCATTCTGTGGTGAGCTCATTTTGGGGTGAGCTGACACTGGGGATTCTGAAGGAAAAGCAAGAAAACTGACCATGTTTCAGAATAGAGACAAGAGGCTATGCCCAGTCCCACTGAAGTTACAGGCAGATTTAATGGGATTTAGAAAAGCCTCTTGCATTTCACTTCAGCAGCCAGTTCATAGACCTCAATCCCTACAGCCAGGTCAGGTCAAGCAGGATTCCCACAGAGGTCAGCAGGGATGCAGGCACACTGGTGATCCAAGAGCCATGGGTCCTTGTCCTAGGAAACACCATGAACTTTCCCTGTTTTATAAAGTGCTCTTTTTCAATGACATTGTATCTTCACTGATGTGGTACATCTAGTGCAACTGCAATTTGTTATGACTATATACTTCACTTGCATGGATTTGCCTTCTTTTTCCTCCTTGTCACCTTAACTCCAGATCCTGTAATGACTCTTGTTTACATTTAACTTTAAACAGGCAATCAGTCTGCATAAACCCAGAAGAATTGCTTACATGTTTATAGTTAGTGATGTGGTGGACTATGATTGTGGCACTGAGGATACTGGAATAATAAAGTATCTATGACATTTTATAGGGGGATTTCCTAACATCCCAAATATAAAGAGGTAAACCTCAGCACACATAGCTGTCTCTTTTGGAGCATTTTGGAGGCACAATTGTAATGTGTTTAATGACAAGACAAGACAGAAATGAAATCCAAGTGTCTTTAGTCTCAGATTGTTTTGGCCTATATAACAATTCCTTACCCATGAAAGAAATTATGACTTCAAAATGACAGAATGAAGCCCTCTGAACCAAGTAGCTATTCACATGCACAGATGTTTCACAAACCAACTGCAGAATTCATCTTAATTTTTTTTGCATAGAAATCTTGGGTATGAAGACTTAAAACAGCAGAAAAAAATTGTGGTGGCTTGTTGTGCAGCTCTGAAAAACAATCAAGCACTAATATAAAATTCTTGTCTGAAGGACAGAGTTGAATTAAGGGCTTGGTTTCACTTGAAGCATCAGGTCAGAATTTGAGTTTTGCAGCTAGTCTGACCCCAGAGTACAAAGTCCTTTGAATGGTCATTTGAGCTTGCTGTTGTTCCAGAAGGAAAGGAACACATGTGCCCTGCTATTAAGAGTGAAGCTTTACCTGCATTTCTACCAGCCCTAATCACAACTTGCTGCTGAGAGGACCTGCTCTCCCACCATCCCCAAGCATTTCCACCACTCTGCACGAGGATGCCTGTGTGGCCACAAAGCAGGCTAAAAACTATTTAATCTATATTGCAGATCTGGTTTGCAGCCAGAGCAGCCAGCTGATCCAGCTCGCTCCACAATTACCTCTGGATGCAATGCCAAAGGAGCAAGGCAAACATGGCTGGGGAAGGACCTGCTCAGAGGCAGCCTGCAGTTACTCAAGATCAAATGTATCATGAAACCAATCTCCAAACACCATTAAAATTTTCTAAGTGGTATTTCAAATGCTCATACTGCTGAGCAAGTGCAGTGCTGCTTCAGTGGCATTTGTCAGGGTGAGACAGGCTTGAATACAGTTCACTTCACCCAGAGCTACACTGAAGCCACTGGTCTTGCTGCTAGTAATAGCCAGCAGAATGGCTTGCACTACCAAAACACCAGAGACACATTACTCTTGTACCTTGCTTCCTGTGAGTTGTGCGAGATGAGGTTTCAGTTCTTCTCCAATTACTGAATAAATAGCCACTAGGCAAAATACACTGGCTTTTCGGACACTGCTCTCCGTGTTATCATAACCCTGGAAATGAGAGGAGAAGGTCAGAGAGCAAACAGCACTCCCCAACACCCTTCCTCAGCAATACACTACAGAGCTGATGTACATTTTCCAAGTGTGGCTGACCTAAGAGATCAGTAAAAGAACCTCTGCTTAACATTAACAGTTTGCAATCTGAATACTCAAAGAGCAAGAAAATGCAATCACCTTATCCGTTCCTTCTGTTATTACTTAATACTGTCATATTGTAAGCTATTAATATCTAGTTATTTATAGCATTAGATAACAACACACTGTTTCCTAACATGAGCTTGGGACTCTACCACAAACAATTCTGTGTCCAGTTCAGATGACCATGAACTATCCTGAACAGTCAGGGCT